>NC_067398.1:629098342-629698342 GCF_016432865.1 Antechinus flavipes
AAGGAAGGAAGGAAGGAAGGAAGGAAGGAAGGAAGGAAGGAAGGAAGGAAGGAAGGAAGAAGGAAGGAAGAAAGGAAAGAAGGAAGGAAGGAAGGAAGAAGGAAGGAAGGAAGAAGGAAGGAAGGAAGGAAGAAAGGAAAGAAGGAAGGAAGAAAGGAAAGAAGGAAGGAAGGAAGAAGGAAGGAAGGAAGGAAGGAAGGAAGGAAGGAAGGAAGGAAGAAGGAAGGAAGGAAGGAAGGAAGGAAGGAAGGAAGAAGGAAGGAAGAAGGAAGGAAGGAAGGAAGGAAGGAAGGAAGGAAGGAAGGAAGGAAGGAAGGAAGGAAAGGAAAGGAAAGGAAAAGAAAGGTAAGGAAAGGAAAGGGAAGGGAAGGGAAGGAAAGGAAAGGAAGGAAAGGAAAGGAAAGGAAAGGAAAGGAAAGGAAAGGAAAGGAAAGGAAAAGAAAGGAAAGGAAAGGAAAGGAAAGGAAAGGAAAGGAAAGGAAAGGAAAGGAAAGGAAAGGAAAGGAAAGGAAAGGAAAGGAAAGGAAAGGAAAGGAAAGGAAAGGAAGGAGAGAGAAATGGAAGGAGGATACATATGGTTGAATTCTCATTTTACAGATAAGGAAACCAGGAAAGTGAACTGACCAGTTCACACAGTTTGTAAACCACAGGGGATTCCAGTCCAGCTAGCCTCTCAGTCTTCAAATCCAGAGCACTTTCTCCCATATCTGGAAGGAGGGTCATCTCCTGGGGTCCCATTTGAATGCTAGCTAAGGAAGGTAGTATGAAACAGCTGAAAGGAAGTCTGTCTTTATATTTCACAGATTTTGGCTAAGTTTTTATTGACTTACTATAGCCTATGTGACAGGAGGAGGTCAAGAATGAGGGAGAGGAAGAGTGAATGAGGTGTGAGAGGAAGGGAAAAGGCTCAGGAATACCACTACCTCCCTTCAAGAAAAGAATGGAGTAAGCTCCAAGCTGTTGAGGGTCTATCATATATTTAAACAACAACAAAAAAGGAAGCTAAAAAGGAGAGCTATGACTGCTCTGAAAAAATCTAGAGGGGAGTTCTGGGGACTGTGAGGGGCTTTGGCTAGAGTAAAGGATGAGGAACGTGCTGAGGGGAAGACAGCCCCTCCTCCTGCTGAACCTTCCACTCATCCCCTGCCTGGAAAGCAAGAAGAATAGAGCCATAATTCTACTTTATCCTCCCAACAAGTTAACAAAGTAGGCTGGATGATTTAGGGTTTTTTTCCTCCATTACACAAATGAAGAAACTGAACCTCAGAGAGATGAAGTACTCCAATTCCCAGCCACGGGACGCCCCCAGGTTTTCTGACTTGAAACACTTCTATAAAATATAGCCATTCTCATTTTTGTGTTTTGTTAAGTCTTTAATATTTTCCATTGTAGTGTGCAGCACACTTGCTATCTACAACTGGGGTGTGATAGAAAGAGTTCCCAATTTGGAATAAAAAGATCTGAGACTAATTTTTCCTTTTTAGAGATTTTTTATACATACCTGTTTGCATGTTGTCTCCCCTTATTAAATTGTGAGTTCTTTGAGAGTAGAGGTTTTTATTTCCCTTCATTTATATTCACAGTGCCTGGAACACAGTAGGAGCTTAATAAATGTTTATTGACTGACTGGATGAGTTCAAGTTAGGATTGTCACTTTTCAGCTGTAAGACATTAGGTAATGAATAATAATAATAATATTTATATCAGGAGTACTCAAACTTTTTAAATAGGGGGCCACTTCACTGTCCCTCAGACTGTTGGAGGGTTGGACTTTAGTAAAAACAAAAACTTTAAATAAAGAAACTTCATAGCCCTGGGTGAAGGGGATAATCGTCCTCAGCTGCCACATCTGGCCCATGGCTGTAGTTTGAGGACCCCTGATTTAAATAATATCTACTATATACCAGTCATATCTTCAGTTCTTTCGATTTTTGGAATAGATTATAGGATCAGATAGATTTGATAAGTACCTTAGAGGTCATCCAAATCCAACCTCCTCATTTTAAAGTGAAGACATTGAGACCCAATAAGGAGATATATTGAGTCCAATGTCATACAGATAAGAGGATCCACAGCTGAGATTTGAACCCGGGTCTTCTAACTCCAAATCCATCATTTTTTCTATGTTACTTTTGTTGTTGCTCGGTTGTTCCAACTGTATTCAACTCTTTGCAGTCCCATTTTGTAAACTCCATTGGAATGCTTTAGCTATTTCTTTCTCCAACTCATTTATAGATGAGCAAACTGAGGCAACCAGGGTAAAGTGATTTGACCAAGATCACACAACTAGTAAATATCTGAAGCTGGATTTGAACTCAGAAAGATGAATTGTCCTGACTCCAAGCCTTGCCCTCTATCTACTTTGCCCCCTGATCACTACATCACCTCTAAGATAATTTGTAAAATCCCTTCCACAGTTAACTGTTCTGTGACTTAGACTATGAAGTAGTGACAGTGATTCCACAAGCCAAGTCTACAGGTATTAGTCATTGATTTAGGGTCACATCATGAACTTAACCCAGATCCTTATCTGGAACCAGTTCAAAGGAACCATGCCCCAGGATGCTTCTTCCCCTTGTTCCTGCCTCTTCTCACCTTGTGGTCCTCCACTGATAGATCATCTGTCCTAGAGTTCCCTTTCTATAAGGTCCCTTTTTTCACAATCAAAATATCCAGAAGAATGAAGACCACTTTCTCTGCTAGCACAACTGTATTCCTGGACACACTGTCCTCCAAAAACCTCCTCTCCCATCCCCAAACTTATCCTCAGGCACAGCTAAGTTTCTATATTCTGCAATTTTTCCTTAGAAAGATAGCCAAGATACAAGGGGAGGGTATGAAAGAGAATGTCTGTTCTTTTATAGGGTGTATGCATTTCTGCACATGAGTGTTTTTGGAATCGTTGTTTCTGATCACTCCTGGACTAACACGGATGATGGTATATGGTAACTAGATTTGAGATTTACATTTCTGATAACTGTATAATGTTGCTGCTGCTGCTGATAACATAATAGCTTTTTATTCTTTGACCGATGTATAATAATAAAAGTAATATCATTTTATTCTTTGATAGGTACATAAATAAGAGTAATAATAATAGGTATTACTCTAATAATAGAGTAATAATAGGTTCCTTGATGGATGGATGACTTCAGTGATATGGCTCTTCTCACCATAGGCATTAAATCCAATCCGTCCAGGCCTTCTCATTTCATTTCATCCTTGTCCACATCTCTTTTTTTTTTTTGTACAAATTATTCACAGAATATGTACCGATGTGCAGGAAATTCTTTAATTTTTCTAGGTACCAATGTGCATAGGACCTATTGAGAACAGGAAAGAATCCTAGAATCACTGAATCTAATTCCCTCATTTTGCAGAGGAAGAAAATGATGTTCACCATATACAGATTGGTCTATTGACCATATCGTGTTTGATTTGTAACTGTGTAGCATTACATAGACAAAAAAAATTGGCATTTATGACCCTTTAGGAAAAAAAAGCAAATAGTTTATTAACTATTTTATTAACTATTTTATTAACTATTTTTTTTGCTAAAATCTAGCACTTTAAGGTTTATAAAGTGCTTTATATCATATGTTCCTCACAATCCTGTGAAATGGGTGCAATTATTATCTGTCATTTTACACATGAGGACATACAGGCAGGCAGAGGGGAAGTGACTTGCCCAGCTTCACACACTGGTAAATGTGTGACTACAGATTTTAACTCAGATATAGCTACTGTACCATCGAGCTGCTTCAAATAAAGGATGCACTTTTTTTTTTTTTTGGCTGAGGCAGTTGTGTTAAATGACTTGCTCAGGGTCACAGAGCTAGTAAGTAATAAGTGTCTGAGGGCAGATTTAAAATCAGGTCCTCTTGACTTCAGGGCTGGTGCTTTATCCATTGTGCCAGCACAAAAGGATGTGCTTTTAAAATATATTTCAGGTCTGTGTGAGAATTTCAAACCAGACCCTAAGTTTTCCCTCTCCTCTTCCCTCATGCTTCCACCTCTTTCAAATCTTTCTGCCCTGACAAACAGCCCCCACAATCTCTGAATTATCTTCTCATCTAGAATACTGTAGAATTGCTCAGGAGAATATTTCTACCTTTGAAAACCTATTTGTCTCAGGATCCTCTGCTGGAAGAGGAAGTCAAAACAAGCAATGAGGCTGAATGAGATTGACAAAGTTCAGGCTGACAGGTAGTCACCAGGGCAACATTCAACAACCGTAAGCAGTATTTGACAATCTTGGCATAGATCGGTTCAATTAACCCATTCTAGTATCTTTCTGACATCTATTTTGGACTCACAAATAAGGATTGACTAGACTGGAACCAAAAGATCCAGATTTAAGTCCCAAATTCTATGCTTGAAGGGCTGTGACCTTGGATATGGTTGGTGACCCTCTCTGACCCTCAACTCCTTCATTTAAAAAATGTAGATCACTTAGTCACCCTACCCCACCATACAGTATTTTTGGGATACCCAAATGAGATCATGGGTTTCGTAACAATGAAGGAAAGAGTTTTAGAAATGCAAAACTCTATAGGAATGCCAAAGGAATTGGCATTTCCCAGTAAAAATAGTTCTTTGCTGCATACATGGTCCTGGCAAGCAGGTCACCTGTTTTTGAAAGCTGTTCAAGTAGGGTAGAAGCTCTGATCAGTTTGTACCATGCTGGGAAAGCTTTAGATTTTGGCAGTGTTACTGTGTCAGTCATTCACAAACTAGTCACCAGAGAATTGGCTACCAGTGAATGAATATTCTTGGACACAGTAATTCATTAAGTCTGTCTACTAAGACAGGTTTGGGACTGCAGTCCGTACTGATACTTTCATTAGTATTCATTAACTTGTGAGCTCCTTGGGGCATGTGACTGTTTTTTTTTTTTTTTTTTTTTTTTTTTTTTTTTTTTTGGTTGTTGTTGTTTCTTTGCATAGCAGAGTTTAAGACCTGGCACTCAATAGACTGTTACAAATATTTACTGATTGATTGGTGTAATGAATTTCACATTAATAAAATCATAATCCTTGAAGTATTAATACACAACATAAGGTAATTGACTTTAGAAGTCTTTGCTACATTAGGTAATGTTGCTACATTTAAAAAAGGACTAAGGTCAAATTCTCTCTTCTCTGAGACACAGTTGCCTCATTTATCAAATGATAAGGTTGGACTAGATGACATCTAAGGTCCTTCCAACTCTACATTTATCATTCTATCAGTCCCCAGTATTCATTTTACATATTTTAATTGACAAGCATTTCAGAATATTCTGTTTCTTAGATTGAGGGGGCACCTCTATTATAAAATTTGAACAAATAAATCTAAGTTAGTAAACATGTAGCAATTGCTGACTGCATGCTAGACTTGCAAAGGATTGATTGTTGGAAGACAGACCTGGTTTCAAAGGATGGGTGCTTCCTGGTAAGGTCCTACCTCAGGCACATATAAGAACTATTATGTCCTAGAAGACAGGAATTCTGATTCTTCTAGTCATTGATTCACCAAAACTAAAAGAACATCAAAGTTTAACAAGACCAAAGAGGAGGTATGACTTGCTTAAATCTTATAATGAGATGTTGTTGAGTCATTTCAGTCATATCCAAATCTCTGTGACCCCATTTGGGGTTTTCTTGGCAAAGATACTGCAAAAGTACTTTCCATTTCCTTCTGGTAGCTCATTTTAAAGATGAGAAAACTGAGGCAAACAGGATTAAGTGACTTGCCCAGGATTACACAGTTACTATGTGCCTGAAATTGGATTTGAACTTATATAGGGGCATCTTCCTGATTCCAGACCTAGTGTTCTATCCACTATACCATCCAGCTCCCCAATAACTTAATTAGTGACAAAAGAACTGACCCAACCTACTTCTTCACCCACCAAAAACAATACTGTACCCTTCCTTCCACCAATAACCCTCAGTTTGTCTTTCTGCCTTCTGAAGCATATTTTTATCTCTTTCTCCTCTTAAGTCAACTCAATTTAATTCAGCAAACATTTACAAAGTACTTTTTCCATGAAGGTATGGTGCTTATCCTAGACACAAACTTTGCTCTCAAGGACCTTACAATGTAATTGGAAAGAAGATTATGTGTGCATAACTCATATGATATAAGTGATAATGTCTCTGTAGGCAAATTGCAATGAAAAAACATCCAATTTTAAACACTAGGAGAGATTTGAGAAAGAAAAGATCAGTCCTCTCCACCGGAGGGGAAAAAAAAAAGATCAGATGAGGAAACTGAGACATGCCCTAAGTTACATAATATATGGCAAAGCTGGGAACCACATCAGATGCCCCTCTCTACAGCTCCCTATAAAATCAAAATACTCTCCAAAGCCTAAGATTGCAGGACCCCAGCACAGGCTTAAGGCATATTTCTCTTCTCATCAAAGTCTCAATATTGTGCTTTATTCTCCACTTTAGAAGCAGCACTGCTATAGTAAAAGGTCCACATAGGGCACGTTTTCATTCACAAATGTCAAGTTTTTTGAGTCAGTTTGACCTCCTCCTTGGAAGAACAAGAAGATCAAATCATTCATCCATGTAGCAAACATTTACAATATGTGCAGAGTGACATGCTGGGCACTGAGGAAGATAACAAGGTTGAGACAAGGTGCTCTCAATAGCAGCCTTTAAATTTTTCACAAAGACCAAAGGAGCAAATGGCAGCGTTTTAGAATTTTGAATCTTTGTTTGATAGATGAGGTCAAGAGGCCCAGAAGTAAAGCCAAGAATAGAGAGCCCAGCTCCACTTCCACGCTTCAATCCACTTTATGAAGCTATTCAGTCAAGAAGTTGTCCAGGCTCCCAAGGCAAGGACACAGATTAAAAGCATCATTAGATTCAATGTCCAGGGTTCTCCAGTTTAGTTCCTTGCTCAACTATTGGTCATTGACAAAATTGGGGAAACAATCCCTGTCCTACCTACCAGGATTCTCATCTGAGTTCTGTTAACAATAACAATATTAGTAGTAATAACTATAGCTAACATTGATAAGGGATTGTACACTTTATAAAGAGCTTTAAATACATTGTCACATTTGATCTTCAAATTTACTTTATGAGGAAGAAGCTATTTATTAATAGTCCCTTTTACAGATAAAGAAAATGAGAAACAGACAAGTTAGGTGACTTGCCAAGGGTCACATAATTAGTATATTCCTGAAATTTAAATATCCTAATTCTCAGCATGCTATTTTCAAAAGTCTCTCTAAGACTCCTCATCTGAAAAATGAGATAGTTGAAAGAGGCCAAGAGTTTTTATCTTTTTTTGTGTATCATGGACTCTTTGGAAATCTGGTGAAACCTATATTCTCTTCAGGTCAAATCCACAAGCATTTATTAATTACCTACTAAAGTCAGGCATTGTGCTAAGTCCTGAGGATACCAATAAAGCAGCAAGAGACCCCCAAGACCAATTTATGGTCTAATTAGGGAGACAAAATATACAAATGCTCTTTCCTATTCTCAGAAAAGATATTTTAAAATAATTGAATGAAATGTTAAATTTTCAGTTAAAGGCTAGTGAAAGAAAGAAATAATATTTTTTCCCATCTAAGTTCATGGACCTCCTAAAACTCCACACATTAACACTAAGTTATATCTAATGTTCTTTATAGAATATTCAATGATCTATGGGTCTTTCCAATTCATATCTTTTTCCATATTCTAAAATTCTACATTCTCGGATCCCTTCATCTTCTAAAATTCTTTGTCCTTGGTCCTTTCCAGCTCCCATAGTCAGTCTATCTGCCTTCCTTTCCAAACCTAACATTCATTGATTCTCATTCTCCTTCATAGGTCACCATGAGGATTAAATGAGCTAACATATATGAAAAGCACTTTTAAAAGCAAAAAGAGCCATATTATTTTTTGGAAAGAAATCAGCTCTTCCCCTACAGCCAACAGCATTTCTTTATAAAGATTCCCCAATGTCTCATCTTATAGTCTCACAAGGTCACATTTTTGTGAGTTTAAGTAGTGGAAATCTGGTTTGGAGGGGAAAGAAATTCACATTCCATTATTTCCAATCTGACCAATCCCTGATCAGTCACTGGAACTGCTGTTCCCTGGAAATAATTCACTTACTTGTTATGGCATGGAATAAAAAGAAGGGAGCTCTTCATGGTTAAGAAGAAACCTCACAGAAACTCAAACAGTTTTGGCAGCTCTTGTCTTCAAAGAGATGGAACTTATTGCTTTGCAATAAGGTACATTAAGGAGGAACCAGTTCTCAGAGTTCTAAGTGATGCACTGGAGACTTCCCGCCTTCCTTTCTCCCTCACTGCCTCCCAAAACAGTCCCTCTCCTTCCCCCTCCCCCTCCCCTTCTCTGCCTGCGCTTCCTAGGACAGCATTCTTTTGGGCGCTTCTAGTTAAAATCCAGACTTAGAAAAAATGAATGAAGCGACTGGCAGTAGAAGCATTTGGGCTAAGTATTAGACCTGGCAAGCTGGAGCCCTCAGCTGGTCATTTCACACCCCAATCCTGCCCCCTTGTGGTAAGCTGATCACAGAAGCAAAAAACTCCAAAGAGAAGGGATACTTTTTACAATGAAGAATCAGGATTTAAAAATGGGAGGCGCCTTTGAAGTCATCTCTAGGCTCACCTCCTTCATTTTATAAATGGAGACACTAAAACCCAAGTAACAGAATTGAGGTTTGAACTCTGATGGAAGGAAGGAAGGAGAGAGAAAGGGAGGGAAGGAGAAAGGGAGGAAGGAAGAAAGGAAGGAAGGAGAGAGGGAAAGGAAAGAAAGAAGGGAGGGAAGAAACAAGCATGTGTTAAGCATCTACTATGGAGTGTGCATTGTGGTAATCACTTTTTCAATATTATCTTATTTGATCCTCACAACAGACCTGGAAAGTAAGTCCTATTATTATCATCTGATTTTGCAGTTGAGGAAACTGAGCCAGAAGTTTAATAATTTGCCTTGGATCACACATCTAGACAATTATCTAGGGCCACATTTGAATTTAGAGCTTCCTCACTCCCAGCCCAACTCTCTCCTCTGTATCACCTTGTTTCCTCTATGACAAAGAGATCCCAAAAACATATTATTAAATCACAGAAGGACTTTCAAATTTAGATAAGAATAAAACTTTTATAATAAGAAGGGAACTTAGAACATGGAATTTTAAAATACAGAAGAGACCTTAGAAGATTTGAATTTAATTGTCTAGTCCAGCCCCTTTCTTTATACCTGCTTTTCTGAATAGAACTAATGCTCCTAATTTTTACCTCTTCTTAAAAAAAGTAAACTTTTATTTTTAATTTATGAAATAAAACAAGCATTTCCATAAAATAGTATAATAAAAAGGATGATTGCTCATGAAACTGCAAATCCATTATGCAAAGCTTGCTATTCCTTTTAAATATATAATAAAGTTATCACATAAATTTCCTTTTTTTTTTTCTTCTCTCTCCCCATTTCTCCAGGAATAGGATGCCTTCTTCTCCTGTTAATACCATCCCATCATCTTTTCATTTCAAACTATAGAGCCCAAATGCCAAGGGTTAAGCCAAAATACAAACCTAATCCCCACACATCTCAGATCAAACTCCAACCTGCTTGGTGTCTAAGTCTCCAAGTCCCTCAGCTTAAAACAGGAATTCCAAAGGTCAATTCATCACTCTGGGCTTAAAGGCAGCCAGGTTTGGGAGAGAGTAATTCAATTGAATTCATTTTAACAAACATGCCTTAAGCTCCTATTATTTGCAGAGATGTGTCCCGGGAGCTGGAGGAAATAGAAAGATAAATAAGAAATCTTCTCCACGGAGTCTGCCATCTGAAATGAAAATTGAAAGCTGAAAAAGGAAGAGGATTTTTGTTTGTTTTGGTTTTTTTGGCTAAAAGGGTCAGGGTCATAAAGTAGCTCCATCAATTTATTAAACAGCCACTATGTGCCAAGCACTGTCCTAACTACTAGGTGATGAAAAGAGAAAGGATCAAACAACTTTTGCTCTCAAGAACTTTATGAGATAAGCTTTAAAGGACACATAAGACTCTACTTGGCAGAAAGTGAGTAAAGTTAGGAGAAAGACCTTTGAGGCTTAGGAAGCTTCTTGAACAAAAATCCAGGCCCATAAAGGGAAAGAAGAGAATATAGTTTGGCACACAGAAGGGAGTAATATCTGATAATCCTGCAAGCAGTTAATCAATGAGTATTTATTAAATGCCTATCTACTATGTGCTAGGACACTATGTTAGGTGCTAGAGATATAAAGTCCAAAAAAAAAAAAAAAAGGAGTAGACCCTGAATTCAAATTTATTATTATATACAGAGGCACAACCATGTCAGATTATGGAGAGCCTTGAATGCTAAGCTAAAACTGTCTTCTCCCTTTTCTAGATGTTTTTCCTATCTTTTAAGGCTTTTTCCCAAGGATTCAGAGCCACAACAAAGTCTATTCTCAATCATAGTGTCTTCTATTTATCCAGTATCATATTGTGGTCTGTCCTTGAACACGTATTTGAATTCAAGGAGGGTAGCTAAATTCTCCGTGATGATTTCTTCACTTAAATTCCAACTCCCTATATGCCATTTTTCTGGTGCTAAACTTCCAAAGCTAAAGACAGTTTTCCTTGATAGGGAACATAGAGTTAAATAGTTCTGTGTTCTATCTATCATTCATTATTTCCATCTGATACATCTCAAAATCCATCATTTTCTTATCTTTGTTTTGTTCCCAATATAGCTTATCACACCTTTGTGCATATGTGTGTGTGTGTGTGTGTGTGTGTGTGTGTGTGTGTGTGTGTAGGTTCCTTGGCATCCATCACCTGCTTCAGCTCATTGTGGTTCCTGACACTATTCTTAGAAAATGAAGCCACAATTTGTAATGATCTTCCTTTACCTCCCCTTGTCTTAATCTTCTGGTGGTAGTGAATTCCCTGTGCAACCACATCATTCTCTTTAGACAATTACCCTTCTTCCTTAGAGTCATATATGTTTGTTTAGTCAGAATTTGTTTTAGCCATGCTAGCCCTCTCAAGTTGATTTCCTTTGTAGATTTCTAAGATAGGAATCCTCCCTGTCTTTTCTCTGTTTTGAAAGTAGCTTTCCCCAAATCTAGGATTTGTGTCTAGTTATCTTCAATTTTCCCCTGCTTATCTGGTACAAATTCTTAAAGAGGATAGTAGCTTCCTCTAGATTCCCCTAATTCCTACATGCTTCAGCAATCAGGCCCTTTACTGGCTCAGAATATGGTTCAATGAACTCTCATTGCTTCCTTTCTTGAAGAACAAAATTATTAACAAATCAAGCCAAAAATTTGTCAGCTCTCTTTTTTGAGAGAGTGGACTAGCAAGTGTTCAGGATAGCTAGGTGGTGCCATAGTGCCTAGAGCCCCAGGCCAGGACTCAGGACTTATTTTCTTGAGTTCAAATCTAGCCCCTAGACACTGACTAGCTGTGTGGAACCTGGACATATCACTTAACCCTATTTGCCTTAATTTTCTCATCAATCAAATGAGCTGGAGAAGAAAATAATAAACCCACTCTGGTATCTTTGCCAAGAAAGCTCCAAATGAGATCACAAAGACTGAAAATAACTGAACACCAACAAAGCCAGCAGGATGTTCAGATGGTTGAAGTTCCCCATTATTACCACATCACACATCTGTTGCCACTTTTTGACATATTTCTGGAACTCATTATCCATTTCCTCCTCCTTCTGCTCAGACATGACATAATAGACTTTTACTACCATCTTGCTTCCATTTCTCCTTCCATTGATGATGTTGATAATAAAAACAACACCTTTAATACAGATTTTTTTTTTGGAGATTGATGATGATTCTCACCTAAATAACTCTTCAACCTGGGGATTTTCACCCAATATTATGTTTTTTTGGCATATAATGCTATTCTATTACCTCTCTCATTTAAACTTCACCTTTTGAACAAAGTCTGTTCTCAGTCACAGTCCATTTTGAGGAAAGTTAATAAGAAACATTTTTATATATTTTAAAGGTTCCTTCAAAATACTATTTATTGATCTGAAGAATGTTAAGGCCATAGTAATGTTGGTACAGCAAAGAGAAGAAGGGATCTTCATCCCTGGAAATCATCATCATCATCATAGCTAACATTTAAATAATGCTTTTTGCAAAGCACTTTACATATGTGATCTTATTTGATCCTAACAACAATACGAGAGATAGGTAATGTTATTATCCCCATATTATGGATTAGGAAAATAAGGCCAAAAGATTAAATGACTTGCCTAGGATAGTAAATATCTATGGCTAGATTGGCATTCAGGTCTTTCTGACTCCACAGACCCAGCCTCTATCCCCTGTGCATCTTTCTATTTAACACTAAACTCATTTAACACTAAAATAACTCATATTCCATGCCAAGCATTTATTATATTCTCTCATTTGATTCTCACAACAACTCTGGAAGGTTGATGCGATTATTATGCCTACTTTACAGATGAGGAAACTGAGTCAGACAATAGTTAAATAACTTGTTCGGGATCATAAAACCAGTATGACAGTCAGGGCTTGAACCAGATCTTCCCTTTTTCAAATGTGTAGATTTTCCATCCAGCCACATAGTATAGCCTGAACAACAGGTGTCCCTTATGCTCACTTTTCCCCGGGGGGGAGGGGGGGAATAGTCAGACTAAATGAATAGTTCAGCCAAACTAGAGACATGGCGTCAGGACACAATGGTGGAACACCAGTATAATTGCAAAATTCCACCAAATTTATCATTTATTAAATACCTTCTTTGTGCAAGACTTGTATTGGGGACTTTTGGCAGCAGGAGTACATAAGCTTTTAATTTAATAACGATCTAATAGAAAAGCCTAAATAAAGAGGAAGCCTCATGAGATAGTGAACACCTTATATCAAAAATTGAAGTAAAGACTCAATAATCATTTCTCAGGAGTGTCATTGAAGGGAGTCAGGTTTCTGACAGAGGTGGTACTGAATGACCTATGTGTCCATTTCTACTCTGAAAAATCCCATGATACTATAAATTTAGGGGCAGACAATGAACAGATAAATATAATGATAAAATCTGACATTAGCAGTTATACTTGGCAACTAAATGGTGCAGTAAGTAGAGGGCCAATCTTGGAGTCAGGAAAACTCATCTTCCTGAGTTCAAATCTAGTCTTGGAAACGTACTAGCTGTATGATCCTGGGCAATTTGCCTCTGTTTCCTCAGCTGGAAAATGAAATGGCAAAGCACTCCAATATCTTTACCAAGAAAACTTCAAATAGGGTCAAGAAGAGTTCGACATGACTGAAAAAACAATTGAAACAAGCTCTGTGCTTGAGTTTAAAAAAATCCATGGCACATATATGATAAGAAAAGTATAGTTAGATATTAGTTCTTGGGAGGAAAAATAAAACAACTTAAGGTTTTAGTAGATGGCAAGCTTAAATCAACAATGAGCCCAACTATAGCTACTTCCTACCAGAAGCAAAAACTAATATGGCATACTGTGACCACCCCCTCTTCGACAAAAACAAAACAAAAAATAAATAAACTAATGTAATCCGAGGCTGCAGTATAGTATGCTGAGCAAGGAAAGTAATAGTAGTTTTGCCAACAAGACCACATATTTGGAATATTTTAGGTTCTCCTTTAACACTTTAGTAAATTAATCAACAAGCTGTTATACATCCCAGGAAAGATGACCAGAGCATGGAAGGGGCCACACACTATGCAATTTAAAGAAGCTTTCCTTGATTCCTTCAGCTGTGAATGCTCTCTCCCTTCTTGTATTTATATACTTGCTGTAACCCCTTAGTAGAATACAAGTTCATCGAGGACAAGTATCTCATTTTATCTTTGCCTCTCCAGTGCCTAGCACATAGTTTAAGTGTTAGATAAATATTTGTTGAAAAGAATTGAGTTTTTATCTTGTAAAGAAAAGGCTTAGTAGGAACATCATATATTTTTTTTAATATTTGAAAGGTCTTTCTTATGGTTTTTCCCTTTTGTTCTAATTTTTCTTTTACAACATGACTAATATGGAAATATGTTTAAAATGATTGTACATGTATAACCTGTTTCAGATGGTTTGCTATCCTGAGGAGAGGGAGGGAAGGAAGGGAGCAAGAAGAAAAAATTGGAATACAAAGTTTTACAAAAATGAACGTTGAAAATTATCTTTACATGTAATTGAAAAAAAAAATACTATTGGTAAAAATAAATAAATATTTGAAAGATTGTCCCATGAAAGAGGGAAGGGAACAAGCATTTATTAGGCACCTTCTATGTGGCGAACAATGTTCTGAGCATGCTATATTTATTGCATCTGATCCTTACAACAACCCTAGGAAATAGTGTTATTATTATCCCCTTCATTTTATGGCTAAGGAAACTGAGACGGACAGAGACTAGTTCTAGACAGAGACAGATTTAAGACTAGATTTGAACTCTTATCTTCTTGATTCCAGAACCAGATCTCTATTTGCCACATCATACAGTTGCTTCAAGTGTTTCAGTTTCCTAATGCAAAAATGGAGTCCCAGGCAACTTTAAAGTTATTATTTTGGAAAGAGTATCTAGTGGATTTAGAGCCAGAATACCTCAAGTCTCAGGTCACTTCCTGTCTGAACCTAGATGTCATTTAACATCTCGGACATTTGCCTCCTTGTGTTTAAAAAAACTAGTTGAGTTCTGAAGTTTGTTCCAGTTCTCAATTGGTGATCCTAATGGCACAACTATTGTCACATGATAGTATGACAAAATTCTTTAATTTTGTTAAAAAGAAGTCCTGAGTTAACACTTCTTAGCTGTGTGACCCTGGGCAAGTCACTTAATCCCAATTGCCTCAGCCATTCCCCAATCGATGGAATTTCCAATTCTTTGTCAGCACAAAAAGGATCGCTATAAATATTGTTGTACTTGTGGATACTTGTCTCTTTTTTTATGATCTCTTTGGGACACAGACCTAGTACTCGTATTATCCCCTATTCCTGGAATTCTCTCTCTCCTTATGTTTGCCTCCTTGCTTTCCAGTGCTTAGCACAGTGCCTTGAACATGGTCAGGACCTAATATTTATTAAGTGACTGTTCATCAATGTTAAAACTCAGTCCACAAGGCTTAAAAGTAGAGTCCTGCATCTGGGGTAAGGAAAACATGGTTTCAAATTCTGCTTATGACACTTTCTTGCTGTGTGACAATTCCATATGGCTATGTATTCGATTAGATTCAATTAGATATAAAACAACTAGGTGGTTCAGTAAATAGAGAGCTGGAGTCAAGAAGATATGAATTCTAATTAAGTGTCAGACACTTCCTAGCTATGTCATCCTGGACAAGTCATTTCATCTCTTTTGCTTCAGGTTCTTCATCTGTAAAATGAAGATAATAGCATTTACCTTGAAAGGCTGTTGTAAGGAACAAATAAAATAATATGTATAATGCACTTAGCAAAGTGTCTGACACATAGTAAATGCTCTGTAAATGTCCGTTATTATTATTATTAGCTGTGTGATCATGGGCAAGTCATTTAACCCTCATTTGTCTCAGTTTTCCCAGCTGTAAAATGGGGATATGGCACTTCTCCTGAAAGACTATTGTTAGGATCAAATAAAATAAGTGGAATGCACTTAGCACAGTATCTGACACGTAGTTAAATTAACACTTTCTCAATGCCAGTTATTATTATTATTATAAGCTGTATGATTCTGGGAAAGTCACTTAATCCCTGTTCGCCTCAATTTCCTCAACTGTAAAATGTGGATAATAACACTCACCTTCCAGGTTTGTTGTGAGAATCAAATGAAATAAGCACAATGTCTGACACATAGTTAACACTCTCTAAATGTCAATTATTATCATTATAAGCTGTGTGATTCTGGGAAAGTCACTTAATCCCTCTTTGCCTCAGTTTCCTCAACTGTAAAATGTGGATAATAATAGCACTTACTCTTTAGTGAGAATCAAATGAGATATTATTTGTCAAAAGCTTACCATAGTTCCTGCACATAGTAGGTACTATATAAGTTTATTCCCTTCCAGACCTTTCATTTTATTGGTGAGAAAACCGAATCCCAAGACATTTAGGTGACTTGCCTAAGACACAGATAGAAAGGATCCAAGTCAAGAATTAAGCACAAGTCCTTTGATTCCAAATCCAGGACTCATTTTCCCTGGGACCACTCTGCAAAGTCCATCTTGTATCATGTTTATGGTTACCTACATTCTGTCTCCCTGGGGTAATTTAAAAGAGTTTATAACTACATCGTGCATTCAAGTTTGAAAAATACTATTCTCCTTTCTATCAAGTGTATCAGCTCCTTACACACATTCATTGATAGGGGGGATAGTTCGCCAACTATAAGTCAAGCGCATCACTCACCACTAGATGGCACCAGGAGAGAAGGTCTTGATCACATAGATGAGAAGGAAAGCAGCTGTTTTTTTTTTATCAGAACAGAGAACTAAGAAAGCAATTTCTCTCCTGGGGTTATTTCAACTCCACCTTTGGTATGGACCATGAGCTATGGAGCCACTTCTTTTCCCTGGGCCTGGGTTTCCCATATGTAGAATGAGAGACAAAGCATCTTTGAAGTTTCTTTCAGCTTTAAATCTTATGATCTGCCAGCATCCACAAACTCCAGAAATGCTTTCCTTACAACAATCCAACAATATGGTGTAATGGAAGGAATAGTCCTAGATTTTAGGGCTATTTCTGGCATTTACTATCTGTGTGACCTTAGGCAAATGACTATGAAGTACTCTGATCCTCAGGTTTTTAATTTGTAAAATAAATATAATAATATGCTATCTCCCTCAAAGAGTTAATGTGAGGAACAAATAATATGGTAATTATATTTTAAGGTTTTCAGAATGCTTCATGTGCAGTATCTCATTTGATCCTCACAACAATCCTCTAAGGTTAGGGGTACACCATCACTTGAAAGACTAAATGACGACTCAGATCATATAGCTAATAAATTTTTGAGGTATAATTTAAACCCAGAGCTTTCTGATTTCCAGTATGGTATTCTAGTCAGCCTCCCACTGCCTCTCATGTCTGGGTGGTTGGGGTTTGTTACCATCAGATACTATAAAAATGTCCATTATTTTGGTTATTATTCCATCCAATAAACATTTATTGACCATCTGCTTATGCAGCCCAACACTGAGCAAGATAATGTGGGGAGAAACAAAGAAATACTAGAACAGTTCCCGACCCCAAGGAGAACACCATCCTTGGAAATAAGACACATTTGACTACTGACAAATGCCTTTTCTCATCTGTAAAATGGGATAATAATAATTGTACTGCTGATCTCATAGGGTTGCTAGAAGTAAAGTGTTTCATAAAACTAAAAGCACTATGTAAATGTGAAAAATACAATTAAGAGTTTGAGTAGTGGCTACTGGATCTCTAATCTTGAATGGGGCCTCAAGGACATTCTCCTGAATTAGAGCTTCTCTTTAGCTAGAAGAGAGTTCTGGGCTAGCCTCCTTCCTGTTCCTCAAATAATGTCCCTCCTTCCCTCTCTCCCTCCTTCCTTCTCTCTCTCTCTCTCTCTCTCTCTCTCTCTCTCTCTCTCTCTCTCTCTCTCTCTCTCTCTCTCTCTCTCCTCTCTCTCTCTCTCTCTCTCTCTCTCTCTCTCTCTCTCTCTCTCTCTCTCTTTCTCTCTCTCTCTCTCCCTCTCTCCCCCCCCACCTCCCCAGATTCCTCAGTTCCTTCAAGTCTCAGCAAAATTCCACTTTCAATTGGAAACCTTTTCTAATTCATTCCAGTGACTTCCCTCTGCTCATAATCTCCAATTTTTCCTGTCTGTAACTTGTTTGCACATTGTTTCCATCTTCACATTGTAAGCTCTTTAAAATCTGACACTTTCTTTTGCCTTTTATTGAATTTCCAGAGCTTATTATTATACCTAGCACATAATAAAGGCTTAACAAATGCTTGACTGGCTGAATGAGGGAGACCTGAGTTCTCAGATACATATTAGCTGTCTAATACTGGACAAGTCACAATCATTATCTTAGTTTCCCCAACCGTAAAATGGGAATAACAGCATCAACTCCTTCATGGTGTTATTGTGAGAATTTCAGATGAGATATTTGTAAAACTCTTAATCCACATATAATAAATATTTTATAAATGCTTCCTTCCTTCCTTAATCCTGACTGTTAAAGAGTTCACTATATTAAGCCAGCCCAGATCACACAGCAGAAAACAATGTCTTATAGAGACAACAGACTCTGCTTAATCTCATGAATGGGACCAAATAAATACTTGGAAACTAAAAAAAATTTAGTCACAAGAAATCAAATGCATTTCTCTCTGAGGTACGACTTCTGAAATGATGGGGAATGAGACCATATTCTTGTTTAACAAAAGTAAAAATAGTTTGCTGAGGAAATAAAATTACTATTCACCAGTGAAACTACTCAATCAACAACAATGAAAGCTCTCCCCTAATTAGATAAGCAGAGCACTTTTCAGTGATGGAATGATTCCCCAAACCCCAGCTCCACTATTTCCTTAGTATTCCAGTCTCCAAGGAAAGTAACCCCAGAGGCAATCAATCACCATGCATCATGAGTATCATTCATGAAGGGCTGGCAGTTGTCAGAATTTTAAAGGTTTAAAACATCTTCCACTATGGCAAGAGACAAGTTAAGGCGTATCTTCTTATCCACATTGCCACCATTGTGCCTGGAGTGCTATCTAATCATCCCTTCTCCCCATCACAGTTTTTCCATAAATTATTGTTTCAGGAAAGATTATGCCCATTGACTGCTATACTCTTCTGTGTACTGTCTCCAAGACTTCAAAGTCCAGAATACCTTTTCCTGCACACCATTTCTCTATGTGTGTATACACCTCACACACACACACACACACACACACACACATCCACATTAGATTGCAAAGTCCTTGAGGCCAGGGACTGTCTTGCTTTTGTATTTTCATCCCTTATCTTAGTATAGTATCTGGTACATAGTAGCTCTTAAATAAATACTCTTTACTTCTTTGTTTTCCTTGTTTCCTTTTTCCTTACTCCACCCCTTCCTCCTTTCCTTTCTTCCCTTTCCACTTTTTCTTCCTTCTTTACTTCCTTTTTTTTCCCCTTCCCCTTCCTTTCATCCTTCCTTCCTTCCTTTCATCCTTCCTTCCTTCCTTTCTCTCTTCCTTCCTTCCTTCTTTCTTTTCCTTCCCTTCCCCCTTTTTCTTCCTTCTTTACTTCTTTGTTTTCCTTGTTTCCTTTTTCCTTACTCCACCCCTTCCTCCTTTCCTTTTCTTCCCTTTCCACTTTTTCTTCCTTCTTTTCTTCTCTTTCCTTCCCCTTTCTTTCATCCTTCCTTTATTTCCTCCTTCTCTCTTCCTTCCTTTCCTTCTTTCTTCTTTCGTTTCTTCCTTTCTTTTTTTCTTGTGGTGTTTTTCTTCTTTAATATAAGATGGTTCTCTCTGGGAGAAAGCAGGTTTCTCAGGGGAGGTTTTCTGGAGGTGCCTTAGTTTCAGTTGAAAGTAATAATCACCCAAAATGCAGCCAGGTGTTAAAAGTTTAGATCTTTTATTGCCTCCAATATAGCCCGGTTAATTTAGGCCTATCTCTCTGCTTGGTTCCAAGAGCTCTTGCCGCTTTGTCCTTTGCTTCTGCCTCTGCTTTCTTCAGCCTCCAGAGCCAGCACCAAGTTGAATCTGTCTTGCCTCTGAGAGAGGGCTTCTGGCTCTCAATCTCCCAGAGTGCTCCTCTCTGACCCCAGTCAATGTTCCAAAGTAAAACTCCTCACTCAGAGAGGGCTTCTGGCTGAACTCACTTGACGCTCCCCTCTCAATCTAAATTCAGCTGAACTCTGGACTCGTAGCTTCTTCACTCTGAAAAACTTCCTTGACTGGCCCATTGAAGCTCTATTTATGTTCCTTTGAGAGAGGGATTGTGGGATGCAAGAGAGAGGGATTATGGGTTTCTCCCATAGAGCTCTCTGACCCTAAGAACTTCAAGGGAGGTGTGAATTCGGATCTCATACTAACCCTGAAATCTCCCAAACATATGAACTCCAATGAGTAAAGGTGTGAACACAAGCATGGTATCAATTAGTTCTACTTAGTACCTTGTTTCTTCTGGCCCATAACATCTCCTTATAGGATTAGATCAATCATACTGAACCATGCTAAATTAGATAATTATTGTCTCTATCAATTCTAATGACTTAACAGTTTGTAAAGATTCCAACATTTCTTTCATTGTTCCATTCAACAATTTAATCTCTACCTGATTCCCAGCCCAGTGATATTCCTCCCACTTTCACAGGTGTCTCTGACAGGATATTCACAATAGAATGGTGAACAAAGCTTTATAATGTCCCATAGTCATAGATATTGATTTGTAAGAGTCCTTAGAAGGCATCCTTAGATGCATCTCTTGCAGCTGAGGAAACCAAGGCCTAAGATGTTCAGTGAGGGTGATTATGTGGCAAAACAGTGAGATCTTTCTTTGAGGATTATACAATACAATTTTATCACCCTGTTTGGATATTTGTTAGCAGTGACAACTGCTCTTCAGCTACCATAACCATTGTCATCATCATCCATATTATTATTAATACCTAGTCTTTCTATCTCAAAATACTTAGTGGATAGAGCAATGACTCTGGAGTCAGGAGGACCTGAGTTTACATATAGTCTCAGACACTTCCCACCTGTGTCACTCTAGGCAATTAATGTTAACCTGTCTGCCTCAGTTTCCTCATCTGTAAAATGAGCTGGAGAAGGAAATGGCAAATCACTGCAAGATCTCTTGTCAAGAAAACCCCAAATGGGGTCATGAAGAGTTGGGAATAACTGAAACAACTTACCAGCAACAACTTTCTATCTCTCCCATGGCCTCATTCAACCCAATTCAATAAACATTTACTAAGTTCTGCTGTGTACCATGCACTGTGCTAAGTATCTTAAGTTTCTCCAATCTATCAACTAGGTGACTACAGACAAGTCATCTTGTTCTTATGGATTCTGGTGATCTTATCTATAAATGAGGGATTGTTGGACACTTCTAAAATGTTAAGTTTTCTGCTTATACTTCTGTATCCCCAGCACATTTACTGGGAATGTTGTTGCTATTGCTGTACCTGGTTTAGGGTCCAGGGCAGATGACAGGAGTGATGGTGTATTTGGGGACTAAAAAACTGGATTTGTGATAGTTAGAAAAATTAATTTTTTTTAAAAAAAGACAATACCTCTAAGGTGAACTCTGGCCTAGTATGCAAAATGAGCTGAGCTCATTGTTTGCTCCCTCAACCAGCTTAGCTTTCCAAAATATACATTAGAGACAAGTCTGCCCAGGTCCTAAGAGACTAGGAAGGCAATCTTCCCTGTTCCAACAAAGCTCCACCTTCATGAAAAAGGAAATGTAATGAGTGCCAGGGCTGACTTTGCCACTAATTTATTAGGTGACCTTAGGCAGATCGATTTCTCCATCTCTGGGCCTTTACTAAGATGGGGAACAGGTTGGATGGGCTGTTCTTTCCAGCTCTGTTAGGTTCAGTGTATATAGACCAAGCTTTGGAGTCCAAGGAGTTGGATTCAAATCTCACTTCTGAGGTTTAGTCCATGTGTGATCCTAAGCACACTCTCCCTGGGTCTGTTTTCTTATTATAAATGAGAGGCTTGAACTAAAAGACATCTAAAATCCCTTCCTATTGTATGTCTGTGAGCTTAGGTTTCTTCAAAAATACATGAATGGGATAACATCTTGGATTGAATGAGGCCATGGGAGAGATGGAAAGCTGTTATTGTTCAATAGTTTATAGTTGTATGCAACTCATGGTGTCCCCATTTGGAATTTTCTTGTCAGAGTGGTTTGCCATTTGCTTCTCCAGCCCATTTTGCAGATAAAGAAACTGAGGCAAGCAGGATTAAGTATCTTACTTGCTATTAAGTATCTAAGATTTTATTTAACAGAGCATCATGACTATGTTATTTCCTTTGCACGTGTCTTCCCAGGACTATTTTTGGCAGAGAGACCAGGATAATTTTTGTTTGCTTGGTTTTTGTTGTTGTTGCTTTTTGTTTGTTTTTACTGAGTGTGATTTTATTGGTTTAAGGAATTGCCAGAGAGGAAATTCCCTACACCAATGCAGTTCAGTTTAGTATCTATTCCGTAGCTTACAGTAAGGTGCAATGAATAGATGAATGAAAAAAATTTATAAAGAGCTTCCTATGTGACAAGCACTGAAGATACAAGATGAAAAGTAGAGATAGTTCCTGCCCTCAAGGAAGTTACATTCTAATGGTCTAAAATGATTTCCTTGGGTACTAAGAGGTGAAGTGACTTGACTAAACCATCTAGCCAATGTGTTAGATGTATGATTGAAACTCAGATTTTCCTATTCAGGTTTTCCTCCCTCCAAGCTACTGACTCTTTCATCTTTCTTCCTTTCTGCTTTCCCCCTGCCACTTGTTTGACCAAATAAACTTGGATACAAAGCCTTCTATGATTTGGCTCCATTATAACTCACTAGTCTTATCACCCTTTTACACAACCTATACTCCAAACAAACTGGACTGCTTGCCAAACCCAAATCTTGTCCTTTCCTGCCTTTGTACCTTAGCTCATCCTGTCTCCCTCACCAGAATGGTTTCCCCCACTCCTGATTCCTATCATTGTTTGCTGAAATCCTCCCCTTTGTTCAAGGTCTGATTCAGGAGGTACATAATTTATAGCTATATCCCTGATGATCCAACTATATGTGATCTATCCTTTCTCAAATATTCATTATCATATTATAATCCTTATTATAATTATTTGTATCTGTCACCCTCTACTAACCAACTGGATTGTGAATTTCATAAGAGCAGAAATGGGCAAATTATCACCTTTATATCCATAGTGTCTAGTACAGTACTGAGTACATTATAGGTTGTTTATATATGGAATGGAATGAAATGTGATATGATGCAATGAAATATAATAAGACATATTAGGATACAATGGGATACAATGGGATACAGTAAAGTACATTGGATACAGTGAGATACATTGGGATACAATGGGATTCTTTGGGATATAATGGGATACAGTGGAATGCATTGGAATATAATGGGATACAGTAGGACAAAATATAATGGGATGCATTGGGATATAATGGGATATAGTGGGATGTATTAAGAGATGGATGCATTGAGATACAATGGATACAGGCGGAGGGAACATCGTAGGATGTATCAGGATGCAATTCAATGTAAGTTAATATAATGAAAGTATCATTAGGAGAAGTTTCCAATTGGGCAACATCCCTACTAGCACTATTTTTATTGTTTAGTCATTTCAGTCATATCTGACTCTTTGTGGCCTAATTTGGAGGGTTTTTTTTGCCAAAGATTCTGGAGTGGTTTGCCATTTCCTTCTCCCAGCTCATTTCACAGATGAGGAAACTGAGGCAAACAGGGTTAAGTGACTTGTCTAAGGTCACACAGTTAGTATGTGTCTAAGGTCAGATTTGAACTCAGATCTTCCTGATTCCAAGTCTGGTGCTCCATTCACTCGCTTAACTGTCTACCATGATAGTTATAAAATAATGGAGAAACCACTGGACTAGGATTCAGGAGACCTCGATTGTATTTCCAACTCTGCTGTCTAACATTGGACAAGTTACTTCCCTTCTCTGAGTCTCAATTTCCTTTTCTGTAAGACAAAGGGGTTAGATTAAAATGATGACTAATATCTCATTGGGATCTAACATTTCATACTCATTCCTCCTTCCCTTTTTATCTCTCATACAGGCCCTTATCCAGTCTTCTACTATCATGCCCCAAACCTCAGTCCCTGTGGAGGACACCTCATTGCGCCCTCAGTTCTGTAAGTGGCCATGTGAGTGCCCCCCAACCCCGCCCCGATGCCCCCCTGGCATCAGCCTAATCACTGATGGCTGCGAGTGCTGCAAGATGTGTGCCCAGCAGCTTGGTGACAATTGCACAGAGGCAGCCACTTGTGACCCTCATCGGGGTTTGTACTGCGACTACAGTGGGGACCGTCCGAGGTACGCAATAGGAGTGTGTGCACGTAAGTGACATCCCTATCTTAATCTGCTAGGTTTAGCTCTCTTATGCAAAAATCCTAACTCCTCTGCTCAAGACCCTGAACTGGCTGTCTTGTCATTCTAGTGCCATGCCACCTTTCTAGCTTTCTGTCATATTCCTCTGCTTTATGTGCTCTGCATTGTCAAACTAGAATGTTTCTGGCCCTCTAGGACCCCATGCTTTCTTGCTTCTATAGATGCTGGTTCATGTGCAAGAAATGTCTGCCTTACCTGTGCTCCACTAAATGCTAAAACCCTAGTAAGTGTCTCACCCTTCAGAAGGACTTCTCTACCCGCCATCTAACTCAGCAGTACCTCTCATTTCAGACTTCACATAGTATTTTATTTGTCCCCAATACATCCTATTATAATAATTTGTGCATGTGGCATATTACTTACTACAACTGTGAGGCACAAAGTAGGTATTTAATAGTAGTACTTAAAAGGGAGCAAAACAAACTTATTACTTGTTGAATTTGATGCATGGTCTTTGGAGAAGGGAAAATAGTATGATGGGAAAGATACTTCTTTAAGATTATCCCATGATGTCAAATAAGATGGTTTCTGTCCTCAATGAGCTTACTAGAATCTAGTTGGAGAAATGGAACCTGTGGCAAAATTACTATAATTCTCATTCAAATATGAATAATGCATGAAAGGAATATAAAGGGCTTTGAAATTTTAGGATGAAAGAAAGATCCTTTTTCATGAAAAAATTAGGGAAGGCTTCATAGAGGAACTGGGAACATTTTATTACAAAACAAAATGATAGAACTAATATAGGTCTCGTTTGACCCCTGAATGGATAGATGGATAGATAGATGAATCAATCAATGAATATCTCCCCAATTAGAGTGTAAGTTCTTCAAAGACAGGAACTTTTTCCTCTTTTTAAAAATTTATTTTATTTTTAATTTATTGACTAAAACAAGCATTCGTTTTTTTTTTTTTTTCTTGCTGAGGTAATTGGGGTTGAGTGACTTGCCCAGTGTCACACAGTTAGGATGTGTTAAATGACTAAGGCCAGATTTGAACTCAGGTTGTCCTGACTTCAGGGCTGGTGCTCTATCCACTGCACTACCTAGCTGGCCCTAAAACCAGCATTCTTTATCCACTCTTTGCATTCCTGGTGCCTGGTCCATAGACACTTATTTAATGGTTATTGATTGACTAAATATAACAAATGACTGCTAGTTCCAGGCATAATGCTTGACACTAGTACAAATACAAAATGAGATAGGTCTTGTCCTTGTAGAGCTTACATTCTAATCAGAGGAAACAATACCCATCCAGAGTTTGGAGTTTTGGCCTGGGAGGCCTAGGGACCTATGCATTATAGGACAATTGATTATCCCATCCCTTTTTCAGGATCCAGTAATCCAGCAGAATTACTATAATTACTGCTCAAGGAGTTAGAGAGGAAAAACAGGTTGCAGGAAGGGACACTACAGGACATAGAACAAAATGCCTGGCTTGGCCCTGGTTTTCTGATGGATGGGAATGATTAGGTGTGTTGAGTTTGCACCATTTTATAGAAGATGAAACTGAGTTCAAATTGATAGTTTGTCAGCATGTCAACAGGCAGAGATAGGGTGTGGAAGGAGAACATTGCTAGAGTGTGATGTAGAGAAATATGAACTCTAGTGATCAGACTTCCCATGATTTCAACATCCTTTTCTTGATCAGACCAGTCCCAGAGGCCCCAGACTGTCCTACATACTTCACCAGTGTATAGGTCTTAACTAAATTTTATCTAAACTCAGTACTCAGTACAGAGCTCTGTAAGTTTTTAATAAATAACTGTTGAATTGGGTTAAAGTCAGTCAAGCAGACAATAAGCATCTATTTGGCACTATATGCTTATTAGGACAACAGGGTGAAACAAGGGATAGAAAACCAGGCTTTGAATCAGGAAGACCCTTGTTCGAATCCAGCCTTAGATACATGTTAGTGGTGTGACACTAGGCAAGTCTTTATCTTGTTTACCTCAGTTTCTTCATCTGTAAAATAAGCTGGAGAAGGAAATTAAGAATGACTTCAGTAAAAAAAAAAAAAAAAAAAGAATGACTTCAGTATCTTTGCCAAGAAAACCCTAAATTAATTTACAAAGAGTTTGACAGGACTGAAACAATTCAACAACAAAACAACAACAAATGTGTTTAATGATGCACCTTCTACAACAAGCCTTTCCTGATGCCCTTTAATGCTAGTAGCTTCTACCACCCCACTCATATTATCTCTAGTTGGATCAGTAAGTCAGTCAATAATCATTTCTTAAGCTACTACTATGTACTAGATACTGTGATAAAAGTCAGGGATGAAGCAAGAAAGACAGACAGACAAATAGACAGACAAATACAGAGACATAGAATAAAAGAATGAGGGGGGAAGAAAGGAAAGGGGGAAGAATAAAACATCAAAAGACAATCAATTCCCACCCTTGAGAATCTCACAAATTAAGGGGGAAGACAACAAGCAAACAAATATGCACAAATATTATGTGAAGGATTAATGGAAATAATTAAGAAAGGGAAACTAGAATTAAGAGGAGTTGGGAAAAGCTTTCCATGGCAGATGGTATCTGGGTTTGTACCGAAAAGATTCCAGAGAAGCCAGTAGGCAGAGATGAGTAGGGAGAGCATTCCAGACATGGAGAACAGTCAGGTAAAATTCCCAGAACTAAGAGATAAAGGAGTCTTGTTTGCAGAACAACCAGAAGGCCGGTGTCACGAAATCAAAATGTCATGTGTCATTCCATTTAGAGGCTTCTTGAATTTAAAGCTAGGAAAGACTTTTAAAGATCCTCTAGCAAAGAATTTTTAAATTTAAAAGGTTTCATATATATATAGAGAGAGGGGGGGGGCGGCACTGGTAGAGAGGAGAGGATTGGATTGTTTGTTTGTTTATTTGTTGTTTTGAAATCAGCTCTCCCTCTCTCCCCCAGAGACGACTGGAATTCGTGGGGCAACTTCAATGTTGATCAGCAGGAAACTTTTGATCCACTTTGTTTTTCTGATCTGACTTCTGAAGGGAAGCTAGTAGCCTCACACTTCCATAGACTCACCATAATGGTGCTAGATTAGTACAGATACTAGATTGGTTTTAGCCCTGCTACATCTCAGAGCTCCCATGACTAATCCACTTGCTAGTCTCAGGTTCCTCAGAAGCAGGGATTACAGGAATGTGCTACCGTACATGGCCAGAATGTGGCTGCTATTGTTGAGTAGTTTCAGTCATATCCAACTCTTCATGATCCCATTCCAGATTTTCTTGACAAAGAAACTGAAGTGATTTGTCATTTCACAGATGAGGAAACTGAGGCAAAAAAGGGTGTCCAGGGTCACACAGCTAGTGTCAGAGGTCAGATTCGAACTCATGAAGATTAATTAGTCTTTCTGAATCTAGACCTTACCCTCTACCCACTATACTATCTAGTTGCCAAGTATAAACTAGATGTGTTCAATTTTTCCTTCAACTCCAAATCCTTCACTCCTATAAAACAAGGGACAGACCAGGTTCAGCTTTATATAAGCTAGAGGGAAGGTGTTTATTATTCCAGGTCTTAGAACAAAAGACTCTAAGTTCATTTTTTTCAGCTTGATAGGACTTGCCAGGGCTTGTGTTCCATTCCTAGAGGCTTTAAGAACCCAAGATCACTTATATAGCATCATGAGGCACTCCCGCAAGGTTTTCCTTGAAGAATTATTATTATCATAACAATTGTTTTATTATTTATTACTGTTTTAGTATCATTAGTCATAATAGTAGTCATCACATTTAATTATGATAATAGCATACTGTTCCCACAATAAAGCCATGAGGGATATTTAATGATCTAGCAAAAAGATTCCTAGACTTGGAGTCAGAAAGAATAAGATTCAAATTTGAATTCTGCCATTTACTAGCTACTTCACTAACCACTTAACTACAATGAGCCTCAGTTTCTTTAACTTTAAAATGGAAACAATAACACTTATTATATTTAATTTATAGTATTTTGTAGGAAGTCCTTCATAAAATGCTATTTATTTTCTTTCATTGGGATACATGTTGTACTAGTTGAGATCCTTTCCAATGCTGAAATTCTGTGATTTTAGGAAAATGATGCAGATATTTGTATCCCCATTTTATATGACTGAGAAAATTGAGATTCTGAGAGTTAATGAGATTTGTCAGTGGTCAAAGAATAAGCTAATAGCAAATCTAGGAATCGAGCTAAGGTTTTTCCATTCAAGAGCCATGATTGGAATGGGGTCAATGAAACTTTGCCATAGAGTGGTAAATTCAGAGGGTAGAATCATTCTGGAGATTTTATTCTTCATTCAGTAGCTTAGAAACCCCATGATTTCCTAGGGTATGATTCCTTGACGCCCACTTTTTTGAGGTAAGTGACTTGCCCAGAGTAATAAGTGTCTGAGGCTGGATTTGACTCTCCTGTCTCTAGAGCCAGTGAACCTACCTCACTGTGCCTGACTCCCACTCCTTGATAACCACCAAGTTACTTCCACACTCATCAGTGTCTCTTTTCCCAGATATAATCATTGTTAGCTCTCTCTCTCTGCCTATTCCTTCTTCAAATGATTTTTTTTTTGACTCTTGGAAACCAAACACCCTCTAGGGTACCTTCATCCCCCAATCTCCTAAGTCTAAAGAACTCTTTCCATTATACCACAGTTACCTCCCTACTAAGAACATTACCCCACTATTGGTGTCTGTGTATTTGCAGAAATGGTTGGTGTAGGCTGTGTCCTAGATGGGGTCAGGTACAGGAATGGCCAATCTTTCCAGCCCAATTGCAAGTTCAATTGTACTTGCATCAATGGAGCTGTGGGCTGCATCCCACTCTGCACCAACTCTCGCCCACCACGTCTCTGGTGCCCCAACCCTAAGAGGATCAAGATGGCAGGCCGATGCTGTGAGCAGTGGATCTGTGATGATTCAAAGAAACCTCGGAAGACCTTGCCACGACACATCTCTCCCTCAGGTAAGGGCAGGGGAAAGGAGAGGTTCCTAGTCCTGGAATTGACAGTTTGGGAAGAATTTGGACTTCTATTTTAACTCTAACAATGAATTTATGCAATGGTCCAGTATTTGCTAGATAACCAATCACTCAATTAATAAAGTAGGACAATTATTGAGTGCCTACAATGTGATTAGCATTCAACCCATTGGTGTTATATGGGTATAAAATAGAAAATAAAAGCAATATTGCTATCTTCCCAAAGTTTACAATTTATTACAGAAGATAAGATGGAATGATGAGAAACATGTTGGAACAAAGGGTACAGAACTGACCTTGGAAACAAGAATGGCGAAGTTCAAGTCCTTTCTCTGGTACAAATTAGCTGTGAGATCATCATTTAAGTTCTTATGCCTCAGGCAACTCAAAAACTATAAATTATAGATGAGTTGTGAATCAATATTAGTGGATGGAATTCATGCCAAAAATTTCCCACGTAGATGAACTCATGGCTACATGTCTCCCCTCCTGCCTTCATAAATATCATATAGCTGATAGTACTAGAAGGGGTATTAGAGGTCATTTAGTGAAGTCTGACCTCTTCATTTTACTGATTAAAAAATTGATTCTCATGAAAATTAAATGGTTTGTTCAAGGACTTATAACAAGATAGTAGCAGAACAGAGATTAGAACAGAGACTCATAGGATTAGAGAAATCATTTCATCTAAGCTCCACATTACGAGAAGATCCATAATTCTAACTCAAGTCTGCAGATTTTAGTCCAGTGCTCTTGTCACCATCTCACATAATATTAGGGCCTTCTGAATTCAAACTCAGCATATTTAGTGTTACAATTCAGATCAATTCCATAAACATTTAAACATATATTATGTGGCAGGCACTGTGTTGAGCATCTGAAATACAAAAAGAGGCAAAAGATAGGCCCTCAAAGAACTCACAATCTAATGCAAGAAAGTTTGATATGCAAACAAATCTATATAAAACAAGTTATATACAAGAGCATAAGGAGATAATTAGCAGAGGGAAGGCACTGGAATTAAGAGGAGTATGGAGAGTTTCCTGAAGAAAAAGGGATTTTAGTTAGGGCTTAATGGAAATCAAAGAGGCAGAACATTCAGGCAGAGGGGACAGTCAGAGGGAATGGCCAAAGCCAAGCGATAAAGTATCTTGTTCATGAAATAGCCAGGGGGCCAAAGTTACTGGATCAAAGATGCTGGTAGAGGTCCCAGGCAATTTGATGATAATAGATCATATTTCAATCTGAATCAAGCAATAACCAAGTATTTATTAAATATCTACTATGTGCCAGGCTTTGTGCCAGGTACAAAAAAAAAAACTACTCACAATCAGTTTATCTTAATGTCCTTTAAGATTTGCAGGGTGTTTTTCCCAAAACAACCCTACGAATTCAGTCATATAAATGCTCTTATTATCATTTTTTATAGATAAGAAAATAGAGGGTCAGAGTAGTAAAGTATTTTTTCTCATGGTCACATAATTAGATCAGAGACTTGAGTTCAAAGCTCCTGACTAAGAGTATAGCACCAAACTTTTTCCTCAAGGAAACTACCCCAAGGGGTAATCAGAAGGCCTAATCAGGGCCTGTTCCTAACAAAAAAGCAAAAAAAGAAACCAGTGTTTATCACACACAAGTATCCAAGAGAAGCAAGGTAAGTGAGACAAGCTGCAACAGTTCTCTACAAAGCCTGTGGTTCCATGACTGGGGGATCCATCTATTTGGGGGTGGAGAATGGGGTATTGCTCCTGAGACTGGCTAGAAAGCCAGCATGTACTCTGGTGGCAGCCACTTGGTTACTGCAGATCCAGGGCCATGGTGACCTAGAAACAAAACAAAAATCGATATACCCTGTGAATCAAACCAATTGCTTCAGGGCTGCTGAGCTCAAATGTTCAATTTCTTTCCTCCCTCCTCTCTTTCTCTCCCTGGGTATGTATGTCTTTTTCTCTTTATCCCCCTCTCTTTGTCTCTCTCTCCCTCCTTCTCCTTCTCTCTATCCTCTCCCTTTGTCTCTCCCTCCATCTTTGTCTTTATGTCTCTGTCTCTGTTTGCCTCTAGTTTGTCTTTGTGTCTTTCTCCCTCTATCTCTCTTTCTCTATGTCTCCTGTCTTTCTCTCTACCTCCTATCTTTGTCTTTGGGTAGCTCTCTCTGCCTCTCTCTCTCTCTGTCTCTGTCTCTATTTCTCTGTGTCTCAATGTATGTGTGCCTCTCTCTCCCTCTCTCCCTCCATCTTTGTTTCTCTGTCTGTCTCTGTCTCTCTCTCTCTGTCTCTCTGTCTCGTCTGTCTCTCTCTCTCTTTGTCTCTCTGCCTCTGTCTCTTTCTCTGTCTCTCTTCCTCCCTCCTTCTCTATCTGTCTCTTTCTCTTTCTCTTTTTTCTCTCTTTCTGTTTCCTCTCCTTCTCCTTATTATCTTCTTTTCTTTCTTCCTTTAAAAAATCATGTCCTTCATGGCTCTTCAACAATGAGATGATCAGAGTCAGTTCCCATGATTTTGTGGAGAGACATCTGCACCCAGAGAGAGGACTGTGGAGACTGAGTGTGGATCACAACATAGTATTTTCATTCTTTTTGCTGTAGTTCGCTTGCATTTTGTTTTCTTTCTTGTTTTCTTCCTTTTTTCTTGTGTAGCAAGATAATTATGAAAATGTATATAGAAGAATTACACCTGTTTAACATGTATTGGATTACTTGCCCTCTATGAGAGGAGGATGGGGGAAAGGGAGAGAGAAAAAATTGGTACATAAGGTTTTGCAAAGGTGAATGTTAAAAATTATCCATGCATATGTTTTGAAAATAAAAAGCTTTAATAATAAAAAAAAATGTTTAAAACGTTCTTGTTTTTAATCCCTCCTCCTTCCCCATTCTCAGAAATCATGTCCACCATTTTCTAGGTGAAGAAACTGAAGAAATGAGACCTAAAGAAATTAAATAGATTTCCTGATGTGGCCTGTAAATACACACTTGGTCCCTCTGAAAAACTATCTCAAGTTTAAGGTTCTTTCTTACACCTACTTGAAACCATAACTCATAAGTTCCAGATCCTGTCTTTACTTTTATCAGTCAGGCACAAGAAACATTAGAGCAAAACAAAACAAAAAATATTTAATCAAACAACTGCCAAACACAGTGCCAAAAGAAAATTCCCCCTGCATCCATGGAGAACATGGCATTCTACATAATGCCATTACACCAGTGGGGCAACCCAACCACAGAAAATGCACATCACCAGAGAATTACTACAAAAGGCACACTTGTAGGGAAAACATGAATTCAGGGAACATGTGAAGAAAAGAATACATGGAATAAGGACATATGTGGCCAGGGCATTAACATGGTAAGGAAAACTCTTAATTCTGTTATTCCATGAATACTGATATAGTCTCCTGATGTCAAATCCAGCTTTGGATACTTACTAACTGGGCAAGTCACTTAAACTTCTGTTTGCCTCAGTCTCCTCATATATAAAATGAGAGTAATCATTGCAATCTACTTTCCATTATGGATGTGATGATAAAATGTTTACAAAGTATTTCACAAGCCTTAAAATACCCTATTATGATAATCATGATGAGATGATGATGAAGAGGAGGACTACAATAAAGGCAATGTCATCAATCCATTCTCAGTTAGATATTTTATCTCTTTTCTATGCTAGGGTTATTGTAGTTTTATTGGTCTGGTGGTCAATGCTGGGCAAGCTACCTCTTGGCTTAAACATAATTTCATTAATCATAGTCGGTCTTTGGCATTGCTTCAAAGGTAGCAGCTTTTGAGATATATCTCTACAGAGTCACCAATGAGGCAACAGGGAACGTCCTCTAGGGCATTGTGATTAGAATGTTTCTCCTTGATAAGGCAAGAGAGCAGTTCCCAGCCAGAAGCTATGAGCCATCACATCTTTCTTAGGGGTTTCAGAACAAAAGCCAGGTACAGCACTTTCAGGTTATAATTTTTCTTTTAATTCAAAGTCTGGATTGAGTTCTAGTCAAATCTCTTTTAAATTTAGGGATAGAATGCCCTTGTAACTCCCATTTTTAACTCCTTATGGTGATCCTATACATTAAAACTCATTTGGGAAGGCTGTGCCTAAGAAATCCCAGAAGAGCAACAAGGAAATCAGACAGTGAAGCCCTCTTCTAGAATCCTATTTGGATTGAAATGAATCCAAGCAAGCACAAAAGCTAAGGAAGATGAAAAGGTCATTAGCGTTCACTCTCCTAGCCCACATTTTATCTTTATTTTCTGTACCTGTCAACAATAAAGCCTCTGGCTTTCCTGCTGTATTTTGGTTAGTAAAAAACACCACTGACTCTCAAAAAGAAAGTGGCAAAGCCAGGAATCAAACCTAAGCTCTCCTGATTCTAAGTACAAGACTTTTTATTTTCTTCTTACTGTTTTCTATCTATCGGGCCATCTCTCTCCATTGTCTCCTACGGATACAAAGAAAATATACTCATTTTATATAGTTCCTAAGTCAAAGGTTTCCAAACATTTGATCTTTTCTGTCATGTTTTATACTTTTTCAAAAAACTCTTTGGTCTTACCTCATCTGATGCTTGCAAAAAAACAAACAAACAAACAAAAAAAAAAACAATCAAAAAACCTATGGTGTAGACAAAAGATGTATATGTTATCCAAAGTAAAGGTTTACTCAGGTCCACAGAGCTAGTGAGAATTATAGCTAAAATTAGATGATGAAATATTAGAGATAGAAGAAACTGTCTAATGATGTCCACCCATTTTATAGATGAAGAAACTAAAATCCAGGAAGGACACTCAGTTAGTGGCAGGATTAGGACTTTACTCCATTGTTCTTTCTGTTTTGTATTGTTGTTAGTCATGTCCAACTCTTTAAGATCACCATTTGGGGTTTTCTTGGCAGAGATAGGAATGGTTTGCCATTTTCTTTTCTAGCTCATTTTACAGATGTGGAAACCAAGACAAACTTACTTAGGTTGACACACTTAGTAAGTGTCTGAGGCTGGATTTGAATTCAGGAAGATGAGTCCCACAGAAGTGAAGTGGAGAAGTAGAAAGAGAAGAGGAAGAAGAAGAAGGAGAAGAAGAAGAAGAAGAAGAAGAAGAAGAAGAAGAAGAAGAAGAAGAAGAAGAAGAAGAAGAAGAAGAAGAAGAAGAAGAAGATGATGATGGTGGAAGAGGAGGAGGGGGAGGAGGAGGAAGAAGAGGAGAAAAAAGAAGAAAGCTCAATGAAATATTTTTCAAAACAAAAGAAGGAAATTCAGAAGAAAACAAATAAGCAAGGCCTTTTTGTCACTTGTGTTAAATTTAACATTAATTGAAAACCAACAGAAGTTCTCAGTTTTACATATGAACCTTTTTTCCCGTTTTTTAATGTTAAAATATTCATGTTTATTATGTTCATAATAAAAAAAATTTAGATAAATGATAGGTTAACATGGTGGAAATGATAGGTTACATAGGTAATAGAGAAAATTAAATGGGAGAGTTAGCCTCACTGATCTTTAAAATCCATTCCATCTCTAAATCTTTGATTCTATTCTTATCATTCATAGCTTCTGAAGGAAACACTGAGTCATGGCAAAAGAACTGTATTGTCCACACATCTTCCTGGAGCCCCTGTTCTAGAAGCTGTGGGATGGGAATCTCTACCAGAATTTCCAACAACAATGAGCAATGTCACCTGTCAAAGGAGAGTCGCCTATGTAACCTGAGACCCTGTGAGGTGAACATCACCCAGCACATCAAGGTAGAAGCTACTTTCCAATAAGATTGAAGAATTCTCTCAGCATGCAGTCTGGCTGTATTGTAGAATCTCAAATTAATTCTACAAGTCATCTGTTTTCTACCTGAACATCTGCAGTATCATAGAACTCACTAGTTCACAAGAAAGCACATTCTATTATTAGATGACTTTACTTATAAAAAGCTCACAGCTCTTCTAAGTTTTTATTCATTCAGTAGAAATCTTTCTCATAGTGAGCTAAAATCATGCTTTTTGTTACTCTTCTCTCTTCCTTCTTCTCTCCTTTGTTCAATCAATCAATAAAAATTTATTAAGCAATTAAGATGAGGTAAGCATTGTACCAAGCACCTGCACTAGCAATAGAAAAACAGGCTAAAGACAGTTCCGGCCCCTTAGTTTAATCTGCTTTTTGTGATTAAAACCTGATTCTGCCTTTTATTAGTTATTAGACTTTAGACAAAGCACTTTATTTCTGTGGGACTCAGTTTCCTCATCTATGAATTTGTGATGTGTATTGTTCTTTTACAGTTAACCTAATTGGACTGCTTGCTATTCCCTATTTCACCTAACTCTTTCCTATATCTCTTTTGGCTTAAGTTTTTGATTCCTAGGAATGGACCTACCTCTCCTCTTTCTGCTATTAATAATTCTTCCCTTCCTTCAAGATCTAGTTCAAATGCCATTCTCTCCAAGAACTCTTCCATAACATTACCAAATTGTATCATTTTTCCTAGACTTCTCCTCCACCTTGATTGCATTCTCTTTGGGATTATCGCAGGAACATGCTGATAAATGTTTAACAACCAGCTTTCCAAGAAAAAAAGTGTACATATCACTTACATTTAATTTGTTTTATTAACATTTTATCCATCACTTTCTTAAATCTAGATAATAAAAAATAGTGGTTTGTAGCCTTTACTGATTTCTTATGTGCCAATATTCACATTGAAAATTTAATAATCAGCCCAAACCCTCTAGGAGCTGGCTCTAGCATATATCTGAATTCACTCAGTTTTGTATAATTTTGATGTCTCCCCACTCCCATTTCTGCCCCCTTTTCCCATCACTGCCACCATCCATGTGAAAGCTAAAAAGGATCTCACAAGACTGAGTTTATTTTTATATTTTTCTTTGCTTCATGGAGTGTTATCATTGTTATTGTTGTTGTTTAGTCATTGCAGTCTTGTTGGACTAAAGAGAAAATCATCACCAATTATTCAGATAACTTTTCAAAAATTTGTTACTATTTTTTGAAATAAATTTATTTAATTACTTTTATATGCACTTAAATCTAGTCCTCCCTTTACCCTCCCCCCAATAAAAATATCCTCATCATAAAAAGCATGGTCAAACAAAACAAATTCCCAAATTATCCATTGAATCTCTTTGGCAGGAGGTGAGTTGTCTAGCCTACTTATCATAAATGTCTCTATACTTAGCTGGTCTAGTCCTCAGAAGAAAAAAAGAGTAAATAAGTCTATTGCCAGGACAGAATAGCCTTTGCACTGTGGTAGACCTCTTGAGAGCTTATGTTCTGTGGGAATAGCCTTGGAGAATATAAAATCAACAAATTTGCTCTCTCCTCTCCTCTCGCTCCACCTCTCTCTCAATCTCCCTCTTCCTTCCTCTCTCCCTCCCTTTCTTCTTTCCTTCCTCCCTCTGTCTCTGTTTGTCTGTATCTCTGTTTCTCTGTTTCTGTTTCTCTGTCTCTGTCTCTGTCTCTCTCTCTGTCTCTCTATCTCTTTGTGTCTCTCTGTATCTCTCTGTTTCTCTGTGTCTCTCTGTCTCTGTTTCTGTCTCTCTGTCTCTCTCTCTCTCTCTCTCTCTCTCTCTCTCACACACACACACACACACACACACACACACACACACACACGACCTTAATCCATAGCCACTTTGTTAAGTAGAATATCACTGAATACCTGAATTAAACTGAACAAAATGGTTTCACTGAGTAAAGCTTTCTGGTCCCTCCAGCCCATCTTTATGTCTCTGATGAGGATATCAACTGATGGGTTATTGTTTACCTTTTCTAGAGGTCTTACTTAGCCATCCTTTGATGACTTGTCTCACAATGAAGGAATAGGTATGGACTTGCAGCTCATTGGATGGTTGCAGAAAGGCAAAAGTAAGGAAAAGAACAGGAAAAGTGGAAAATTAAATTTTTTTAAGTGATATATGGAGTTAAGAGACCTGGATTTAAGAGCTGAATCAATTTTATTAACTCACTGTATGACCTTGAACATATCAATTTCTGGTTCTAGGAATTAGTCAGTCAGTATTCTAAAGATGCTCTCAGCTCTAACATTCTGTGTTTTAATAGTTTTTATTCTAAGTTCACTTCCTGCTATGAAGTCTAGTATTCTATGTTCTAACATTACAAGCTCTAAAGTCTCTTCCAGTTCTAACATTCAGTGCTTTAATAGTTTATGTTCTAAGATCTTTTCCATCTCTAACATTCTGCCTTCTAAAATTCTACATGCTACCATTCCAAGCTCTAAAGTCTCTTCCAATTCTATGCTCTGAAGTCCCTCTCAATTCTAATATTTGGTATAGTAGAATCTTTCTGTTCTTAAACTCTGTGATCCCGAAGTAAGAAGGATCACTTAAACTAAAAGGAGGGAGCCAAAGATTTAAACAAAGCAGTCAACCAAAGAGTACTCTTAAAACCAAACTAAATAAATGTTGCTTTCTTCTTCTCTAGCCAGGGAAGAAGTGCTTGGCTGTATATCAACCAGAGCTTCCAATGAACTTAACCATCTCTGGCTGCGTGAGCACCAACAGCTACAGGCCCAAATACTGTGGAAGCTGCACAGATAATAGATGCTGCACCCCCTACAAGTCCAAGACCATTGTTGTGCATTTCCAGTGTCCTGATGGCCCAAGCTTCTCCTGGAAACTTATGTGGATCAATGCCTGCTTTTGCAACCTGAGCTGTAGAAATCCCAATGACATTTTTGCAGACCTAGAACAGTATCATGATTATGCAGAAATAGCCAACTAGGCAGACGAAAGGCTAGAGTGTCCTCAAGACCCAGAAGGACCCCCTTTCATGGTGTCAAAGACAACATAATTTCATAGTCTCATTCCCTTCCACACTCTGACAGATTCCATGCCCTTTAGAGGCTGCTGCAAATTACCTGTTAATCAACAGGAATTGGGTTCTCTCATCTAGATCACTTTCTGCCTTAACTCTTAAGTCTTTTCATCCAGCATTTATTTGAAAAAAAAAAAAGGTTCAAATGCCTCAAATGGGCAAACCTTAAAACATTATCTATAAATGCTAGCTATTATTAAATGGACAATGTGGTTATTGTTCATTTCATGCTTACCTAACAACTATTTATAATGTAGAAAAATGTAGTCATTTTTAACAAGCCTTACCTTCTATTTCCAAAGTGCTGGGAAGGTGGGATGAGGTAGAGTTAATGCAATATGTTATTTTCTACTTCTACTTCTTTTTCTACAAAAACCTCCATCTGATATATCCTTGTATTTAATTTTCTCTTTGCCTAAGACTTAAGTAAATGAGTCTTCCCTTCAAAAAACTCAACTGGCAAAAACCCAAGCATTTTTAACTGATACATTAAGGGCATTTTTCATCTCATAGATAAACTCAGTGTTTATTTATGAAACAGGGTTCTTTTAACTAGTTCCCCCAATTCATTATGTCTTCTGCAGATAGCTCAAGATCTAGTCTAGACTTTAGCTTGATAGTAAAGGAAGAAGTAAGAATACAGGATTTGGGATCAAGTTCAAGCCTTTTCCCTTACTATTTGTATGACTTTAGATAAGTCACAAATTCTCTGAGCCATAGTTTCATTTGTAACATGGAGATAATAATCCCTGTCCTATCTTACAGGAATTTTGTGCAGATCAAAGAGAATCATCGCAAAGTTTTAAGGTGCTATAAAAATGTGAGCTATTGTTAGTAATAACAACAAAAGGCATGTGCTGCTATCTGGGTCATATCTTAGGTGAACTGGGATACAGCATCAACTCTCCCCAGCATAGGGAGCTTGAGAAATGTATAGCTGATGCTTCCAGGCTCTTCCATATACCTTTATCAGTCCTCCCAGCTACTTTCTCCTTGACTTTCCTTATCACTTTGCCTTGGGAGCCAAATAGAAATGATACTCTACTGCACATAATAAAAAGCTCTAGAAGGAAGTATGGAGGCAGTGAGACATCTGCTATTTACTAATTAATGGGCACAGATGTAACTCAATCATATCAGAAATGTCAAATTAGATGCAAAACATATAAAACCTGAAGAAGGCTAATATAATTGGCCAGTTGTGGTTAAGACATGGTGGTACCATATCCTGATCTTATGAAGGCAGAAGCCTGGTGCTGGTTAGGAATGGGGTACCTGGGATCTGGATCCAGAGGATTTCAACCCATGGTGATGTCATGTTGGATACCATTATTATATGTCTGTAAACTATGTGACTCTCTGTGGCTTCAATCCATGTATGAATATCATCTATGTATATTAAGGAGGGCAAAGATCTCTGGAGAGTTCCCATTAGTCATATCTGTGTTGTAAGAATAGACTGGGTGGGATGCTTGGTAAAGGCAAAAGAAACTAGATTCCTTTGGCTTTGTCATTTATCATTTCATCAGTGTTGTTCTTCTTTATGTGGTAGAAAAACTGATATAACCAAAAAACATTATGTCAAATTGTATCTCTGATTTTTCTAAAGGTTTCTAGTTGAACAGAAATGTGTAAACAATGCCTTGCTTAATTATTCGTGAAAATCATTTAACTAACGGTGTAATGGCCAATTGTATAACTTTGTCTATATGTATGTATGTGTATGTGTATATATATATATGTATAATTTTCAAACTGTGACTTAATATTTAATCTTACAGAGGTATTTTTGTAAAGGATATTTTAAAGCATAGAGAAATTTATCAGGATTTACAAATAGTGGGCAAAATGAGCTCAGGACAGCCATGTTTTATGATGTTGTTCATTGCTCATCATTGTATGGTCCTTCTTTACCCAAAGTGGAAGATTTTTATTACTTCAATTCTGAGTTTGTGACTTTTCTTCTGAAAAATAATAAATCACCGGCAAAATGATCAATGGACCAGTACAAAGTGTTTCTTTTGGGCTTCTAAAATCAAAAATAAAATAAAAATCTCAACCTGAGTATTAAACTAGAATGGGGTTAAAAAAAAAAAAAAACTTTTACCATCTGTTACTTAACATATCTACTGTCTGTTAGTAATTTACTCAACTCTTCACTTTTTCTCACCATCCTCCATATCTAATCTGTTGCCAAGGTCTTTTGACTTTACCTTCAATTATATCTCCTTCTCTTTGATGATACTTTCACCACCTTAATGGATGTCCTCACCCCTTCATACCTGGACTGTTGCAATAATCTACTGGTAGGTCTGCCTGCCTCAAGTTTTCTCACTTCAATTTATCTTCCATTCAGTGTCAAAGTGATTTCTTTCTTTAGCATAGAGGCTGACCCCTATGCCTTACTCAATACATTCCAGTGGCTCCTTATCATCTCCAGGATCAAATACAAAAATCCTCTGTTTGGCATTCAAAGCCTTTCATTACCTACCTCCTCCCCTTTCCAGTCTTATAACTTACCTTCTATTCATTTCCTCTTCAATCCACTGACACTGCCTTCTTTGCTGCTCTTCAAACAAAACACTCCATCCCTCATTTCTGGGCATTTTTCCTGGCTATTCCCCAGCCTGTAATTTTCTCCTACTTCATATCTGCCTCCTGCTTTCCCTGACTTTCTTCAAGTCCTAACTAAAATTTTACTTTCTTTAGGAAGCTTTTCCCAAGTCTTCTTAATTCTAGTGTCTTCCCTCTCTTATTTCCTCTCTATCCAGACAATAGCTTGTCTTTATGTATTTATTTGCTAGTTCTCTCCCCTATTAGTGAAATCCTCAAAGACAGGAACCATCTTTTGTCTTTCTTTGTATCACCAACACTTAGCATAGGGTTTCCCACATAGTAGCTGCTTCATAAATGTTTACTGACATTTAATAATGCTATAAGAAGGTTTAGGAGATATCTACCACAAAGATCACTGTATTTAGAATCAGAGGACATTTGTTCAAATCTGCCCCATGCTTCAAGTATGAAAATCAATCTCATTAGGTTATTTTTCAATCATGTCAGACTTGTCATGACCTCATTTGGGGTTTTCTTGGCAAAGACACTGAACTGGTCTGCCGTTTCCTTCTCCACCTCATTTTACAGATGAGGAAACTGTGGAAAACAGGGTTAAGTGATTTGCCCAGGGTCATACAGCTAGGAAGTGTCTGAATTATGTGCTGAGAAGTATATGTTACTATTATCTTCGTTCCACAGATGAGGAAATTCAGACTGAGAAAGGTTAAATGATTTGCTCAGGATCACAGCAGCTAGTAAATGTCTAAAGCTAGATTCCAATATATGGAAGAAGTTTTTTAATAAATGGAATATTTATAAATGGAATAAGCTGGGAAAGAGAAGAAGAAAAGGAAGAAGAGGATGAAAAGAAAAGGGAAAAGGAGGAGGAGGAGTATTTAAATGCCCCTTTAAGGTTTGCAAAGCACTTTATTATCTCATTTGATCCTGATAGTAAGGTATGTACTATTAGCTATTTTATAGGTGATAAAACTGAGTCACAGAGAGGCTAAGTAATTTGTCTAGAATGCCAGCATTAGTGAATGTCTGAGGCAGAATTTGAATTCAGTACTCTCCCACCCCAAGGTCCAAACAGTGCCACCTAATTGCCCTAAAAGAGGGAGTAAGACTGTGAGATCCCTTCTGATTCTGGAATTCCATATTATAAAGTTCTCTCTATTTTTTTCTAAAATTCTATTTTTTAAGGTTTCTTTATCCTTAATATTCTAACTTCCAAGGTCTTTTTCAGATCTAGCAATTAATATTAAAGTTCCCTCTGGTCTAACACTGTATGTTTGGAAGTCTTTTCCAATTCAAATATTCTATTAATAATTAAATAGGTTATTAAGGGAAGCCCTACAGAAAACGAGAATGAACTTCCCTAAAACCCTTGCTGTCCTCAGCTTAAATCTTGATTTAATCAGTGGGTTCAAACATAAATCCTGTATTTGGCTCATAGAAAGGATTTGCCAAACTGGGCCCAGCCCAGAGTAACAGCTGTTACAAGATTTAAAGCGTTCCAGATCAGTGTAGTTTTCTGATGACAAGGGAAACACAAACACAAACACAAACAAATAAAGGTAGGAGAAGGAGACACAGCTGGTGAAAATGCAATATTTCAAGAGCTTCAAATAGAACCTGATTTCCATCCCTTCCTTGGCTAACTTACTGTATACAAAAGCAGCTTAATACTTATATTGATTCCTCCTTTTTCCTCCATTTCTCAACAATCTAATCGTCTGAAACTAAACAGGGAGAATGGGAAGGGCATTAAATTCTTTATCAGCTGGGAGAAACAAATGTTCTCTGAATTAGTAGAAACAAGAAGTTCCTATTGAATGCACTCTGATACTACCTATTGTCCCACCTAGAAAAAGTGTGTTTATTACTAGCAAGGATGTACATCTCCATCACTCCTGGCGTCGACTAAGCATTTTCTTCCCCTGACAGGTGGTATAGGTGCTCTCAAAGTATATCTACCTGCATTCTGGACAAGACCCCAGCATTTTGCAATCTTACAATAGGCTAGCAATAAACAATTGATTAAGCAAATTAAGTGGGGCAGTGGAAAGAGTGCTGGAGATAGAATCAAGAAGACCTGAATTCAAATTCTGTTTTAGATATTCTCTATATTTACCCCTTGGCAAACCCCTTGAGACTTAGTTTCTCCATCTGTAAAATAAGCATTATAGGGAGCAAATAGGACAACCTATATTATAATGCTTTGCAAACCTTAAAGCACTATATAAATGCTAGCTGTTATTAGATATTCTGGACACTAGGTGGCTATTGCCTGTGGCTATCAGTACACATTGTGATCAATGTGGACTTCTCTAAATGCTGATCTATATAGGAGTAATTTACTCTCTCCTGAGGTAAGGAAGGTATTTAGGGATCCTCTAATTTCAGTGGTATAGTTCCTCCCAGATGAACCACCCTCTATCAAGTCTGCACCTTGTCTGTAATTTATCATTTTAGGGAGTTTCTTAAAATCCTGACAATTTAAGCGATTTGCGCAGTCACACAACCATTATGTGTCAGATGCAGGTCATCCTTTTTCAGAAGCCATCTCTCTATTCACCAAATCATTCTACCACCCAATTCTAAAGGCAAAAATCGAAGTAAGTGGAAATATGACAGATATCGCATTTAACTGTCCTTTTATTTGAATATTTTGGGTCACATATATTGTGACTAAGAGTTTGATCAGCAAGTTTAAAATAAAAGACATCTATGACTAAAGGTACTAAAAATGAGCAACTATTTTTTTTTAGTAGTAATATCTTTCATCTCTGCTCTCAAATGTTCATTCCTGCTTTAGAGGAGGTCTCCCCTTTTCATTCACTACCAACCAGCCTCAGAGCAATTTTTTTAAGGGTTATATGATTTGAAAGCACAATGGGATGTCTCTAATTCCACTGAAACAATACTGTACAGATGATTCCAAAGACAAAGCGGCAATGAAACTGATATATAGGGTTAAGTCTGCTTTCTCCCTTCCCCATGCGCACACTTTCTCCCAGGAACTAGATGGGGAATGAATAAAGGGCAGAAATTGTGGATTTAGAAACTTTCTGAGGTTGGCAAACACTGGGCAAAAGACTGGTAGGTAGAGGAGTCTGTAGGATCTCACTGTTACTTGATAGCTCACAGTGCAGCCTATCCTATTAGTAGGACTCCACTCTAAACTCCTGTCCTGTTTGGTCTGGAACCCACTTCTCCTCTGTTCTAGATTTATAGAGTTCCAAGGCTCTGTACCTTCACAATCAGCTATGAGCACAAGGCCAGAGGGATACCTATTCTGTCCATTCACTTACAAAGAATGGAATGGAATGGCAGTCCAAGGTTTCTTTTCATAGCAGCTGAGCAGGGCCAAACTATAGCAGTCCTCAGGCCAGAATCTCTGCCTGCCTTCCCTGATGGTCTTAAACTCTTACCCCTAATCTCAACCCTTTCTCCCTGACTCCCACCCTATTCTACCTATTTTGAAGGACACTGTCAGTGCCCTAGGGCAAAGCCTTGGTCTTATGCTGGTTCAAACTCATTCAAGGTCTAGTATATGTCCAATTGCCTTCAAACAATAGCCCACATCCTAAAATTTAACCAAGTTGATTAGGGGACTCCAACTTAAACAGGTGATTCCTAATCCATCCTCCTTTTTTTAACTCATAACAGAGTTTTGTGTGTATTACTATCTCTGATGAAGAATCTTCCACGGGGATGAGGTTAGGAATCATATTTCCCAGATAGTGTAACACAAGGGCACTGAAGGGATTTGTAACATATATAGACATTCCATAAAGGTTCTATTCTGCTAAAGTCTTTTCATTTAGCTGGGTAATCAGAATTGAAAATGATTTCAAAAAGGCATCAGCCATCATTTTCCCTTTTAGCTGGTCTGACTCCCTTTGTCAGCATCTATTAAGAGTCAATATTCTAAGAGGAAAGGTCTTGGTCTTCTTCCTGCTGAGTCAACACAGAATTCTGTGAAATGGGTCTCTCTTCAGCCTCTGTATTGGAATATAATTCTGTATAAAGAATTGGGAGTTTCCAAAAGATTAGGACTGCTAGTTTTTGCTATCCTAGAATCTGCCCTCTAGATTTTATAGCCAGAGCTATATCTATGCTCATCAGTGCATGTGAAATGACCTTTAAGATACCTTTGAAATGCAGCTCTGTAATACATGGGATGACCTGATAGTCATGGTGTTATCAGAATGTGAACTTTTGGAATCACTGTCACTCTATATTTTGTTTCCTTACTTTTTAAGTTCAGGGAGTTGGATTCCTAAGTTTCTCTTTTATAAATTTTACAGTCCCCTGTAAATATTATTTCCACTTCTTCCATAGCCCTTCCCTCTATGGCCAAGATTTACATTTGAGTCTGGTCTATCATTAGATCCTGATACTTTCTAACAGATATTCCTGATTTTTTTGTGTCCTAGACCCTTTAGACATAAAAGGCACCAAAGATGAAAACTTAAGACAATCTGCTGGTTCTCAGAATCCAAAACATGAACAATGTGGGGAAATGCACAGGGAGACAAATTTTGGCTTGGTATGAAGCTGAGCTCTAGAAATGTGGCCAAGGAGAATAATGGCTGCAAGTAGCAAGGAGCTTTGTATCGTTTGAGGGACGTAAGCAGAGGCTGAACTGTGTGTCACACATTGTAGCAGGTACCCTCCCAATTCATATGTAGGAGATTTATAAATAATGAAAGAATGCCTTATTTTCCACATATGGCCACCCCTGAAAAAAGGGAGTGAACAAAATTCTTTTGGAGCCCTAAATCAGATTCTTTATGCCCATTTTCCATGGTTATCTTTTCAACTATCTAGAGTTCTAGTTTTTCCCCATTAATTTTAACAAATTGATTCTAATCTAATAACATTGATTCTACAATAAACCACTCACCTCTCCAATTGATTTATTATTAATCTGGATTTCATTTGCTGTTTTTCAATCTGTAATATAAATTGTTCCAGTTTTATATGCAAATTCTTATCTATGTAGTTGTCATGTATGTGTGTGTATATACCAGCATATATTTATAAACGTGTATGGCTACAAATTTTACTTTCAGAAAAGGGTATTGCCTCAACTAACAACTAAAGTAGCCATATACACTTGTATGTACAAGTCAGAGTCCAAAGTCTTTCTATTCTCAAGAGCTATTTACATTTTAAACCTTATGTCTAACTTCATGCAAGAACATGAATGATCTGGAGCTTAATGGAAGACTTCTAAGACCCATTTTTCAAGTCAAAAAAAAGGTATTTTGTGGATCAAAAAGAGAAAGTATGTAGATTGCCAGTAAACTTGTCAATTATAAAATATGGAATTCTTGTGGTCTGTTTACCCCACAAAAAGGGCCGATGTACAAGACAAAGATAAAGACACAAAGAACTGCAAAGTTACAAATTTATTGGTCTGGAAATAAATACAAATATCTCATTAAGAAACCTTTTTGGCAAGACTTGACACCACACTGTCCCTGGCTTTTAGCCACTTCTGCCTCTCTCACCAACTTCTGGAACAAAGCTCCCGAGAAACCCCCAAAGATGGAGACTTCCAGCAAGTCAATTAACATAACTCCAGGCCAGTCATCCTCCCCAAAAATATACTTTCTACCAACTCTGAAGCTGGTATTACCAGGTTCCAAAGGCTGATTAGCAATTAACATCCTTCCAATAGGAAAATTCTTTAATTAGCTAGAGCATGGGTCCAAAAGCCAGCAGTCCATGAAAAATCACCACAATTGGTTGCTTTGTTTGACAGACAATGCTTTCTCCAAAAAGGTAGAGGGGAGTTAACTAAACAATGCAGGAATTCCAGAATTCTTACATCTTGCCAGATTCCATCATCACCACTCCCAACCACCTTCACCAAGTGTTCTCTCCATTCATCACTTGACCAAAAAATCCTTTTTTTAGGAAAAGGTTCTTAACAAGTAACAACATTATGCCAAAGTCAAAATTCACAGCTATCTTTCTTAAAGGTCATGCCATCATTCTAAGACTTATTCTTTACAACAGAATTATGAGGCAAATTCATTTCAGGACACAAGATTCCAGAGTGTTAATTTCTTTTGGGGGGGGTGAGAAAGGAAAGGGGGAGGGATGGGGTTGTGCCTTTCTTTAGCCAATACAATGCTCCTTTAAGGAATTGCAAAGAGCTGCTTTCTGTTCAATGTGAAAAATCCAACCCTGCTCTGTACCCCATCTTTTAGGTATGGTTAGATAGCAGGCCTCTAAGCCCCAGAGAAACTGCATACTATTGCAACTCTCTTCCCCGTTATTCATATAAATGTAGAATCAATGATTTTTCAAACTTAAAGGATCTTTAGAGCAGAAAGCTACAGATAGCTCTAGCACTATCAAGTAGTGCTAGAAAATGTCTTAGAACATAAAACAGACTGTTCAAGATGGAAGGAGTTTAGAAGCATGGGACATTAAAACAATGAGCATCAGAGTTGGAGCCTTAAAAATCACTATTTCATACATAAGGAAATTTGAGGACCAGGGAAGAGAGAAACAGAATTTTCAGCCTATGCCACAAAACTGAAATCCCCAAGGAATGAAAATTCCTTTTAAATAAGGTGGGAATCCAAAAAAAAAGAAGGAAGGTTTCTCACCACATTTTAAGGAGAGGTGCAGCAAGGCTGAAAATCTTACCAACATGAAATACCAGAAGTCCATCAATCCATCAATGACTTTCATTGTGTTTAAAGCCTCATGTTTACATTGGCTAATTTAATAGTTGAGAAGAAAATGGGTTTTTATGCTTCAAAATTAAAAGGTGTATAAATGCACAATTTTAAAGTATCTACAATTATGATAGTTTGAGTTTGCAAAAAATTCCCCCCAAAACCCACCAGCATAAATGTGAGCTTTACCAGTTTCCCTCATTTAAAAAAAAAAAAAAAGCTATCCACAATGCACTGGACTCTCCCTCCTTACATCCAAATAGTGTTGCCTGTATTACACTGGGTCAGTTTTCCCTTTTCCTGCAAAGAAACAGTTAGTAGATTGGCTGTACCATTGACCAAAAGTCTATGACACTTTTCTTCCACAGCCTGAAGGTTTGTTTTTTAAACATAAGTTTTTCTCTTCTCTTCTCTTTTTTTTTGGGGGGGAGGTGGGCGGGGCGCGGCAAAATGCCTCTTTCAAGCTTGATGTGAGTGAGAAGACAGCAGCAACCAGAATTTTGTGAACAATTTAATCAAGAGACCCATCTCTGGATGCCTGCGTAAGATTGGTCCCCATTTCTTTCCACATTACAACCACCCCCTAACATCGAAACGACTCTCCCTCAATCCGCTTCATTTTGTTCTCACCAGAGCTCACTCTTAAAAAATAAGCTTTGGATTAATACCAAGTTATGTGCAGTGTGATATAGGAGGGGTGGGATGTGGGGCTAGGGGAGGAGGGAAAGGAGGCAGCTACTTAAAACAGAGTTCAAATCAGAGCCAGGAGGAAGCTACTGGGCTCCAAGAGGGTCCTTGCCTAACAGGAGACTTCCATGGACTTGAGCCCACTGTCCCCGGTGGTCCCGGAGTTGGGAGTGATCTCGAGGCGGGTGTCTGTGTGGGAGCGGCTGCGGGTCCCCTCGCTGGTGTGGGAGCGGCTCCGGGTCCCCTCGCTGGTGTGGGAGCGGCTGCGATTGCCTTCCAAGGAGGCGACGCTGGAGCCAGAGGCTGTGCGGGACCTCATGAGGCGAGTCATGCTGGCAGAAGGCACTGAGAAGAGATTAAGGGATGGAGACCATCATGGAAGAGTCATGAGGAAAGGGACCCGAGTCCCTCCAGCCCAATGTTCCATCTTGTAAACAAAGCACCAGAGGGACAGAACAAGAGAAATTACCTGCCCAAGGTGACAGGGATAGTTACAGAGCCAGAACCCAGATCTTTCAACCACCTCCTAACCCCCAGTTTTGTAGTCACCTTTTCTTTCAGCCAATCAGGGGTAAAAAACTATCACATCATAAAGAATATTAAAACTATAGACCAAGAACTCAAAAGAACCTCAAGACCTTCATTTTACAGATGAGAAACCTGAAAGCTAAATAACTTCCTTATTATTCACAACTACTGGTTAAATCTCTCTGGGAGTCAGCCTAATCCACCTACTCTAAACTCACTCCATTTTATAGAATTCACTTCTAACATTCTGTGTTCTGAGGTGCTAGGTCATTAAAAAAAAAAAAAAAAAGAAGAAGAAGAAGAAGAAGAAGAAGAATTCCATATTGTTAAATCCCCTAAATAAAGCTCCTAGGGACCCAGAATCACAAAATCTGAAAGTTGGAAGGGACATCCTGCAGGTGAGCACCATCCTGAAATGACTCTCCATGACAAAACACCAGATGTTCAGCGCCTGCTCTAAGGAAAAGAACTGAACATCTCTTTAGACAGATTATTCTACTCTTGGACAATTCTAAAGGTTAGTATGTTTTTTTCAATAATGCTTCCACCCCCTATTTTTGATTTTGTTAAATAAAACAAGACTAATCCCACCTCCCTAACAGAACACCTCTGAACAAAACTATCGGACTATCCTGAATTATTTTTTCCCCCCAACCTAAACATATAGTTTTTTCCATTGAATTCAGAATATGGGCCCCTCTCTCCCCACAATGCCCTTTCCATCATCCTCAACATTCTCCCAACTTAACAATGCTTTTCTGAAAGGATGGTTCCTAAAAACTGGTGATCCCATTAGCTTCTATGGATTTAATTATCACCTCTCTATCTCCTAATCCATTTCTCATTTCACCACTCATCTCCAGCTATCTATTGGCCATCTTAAATGGGTACACATTTTAGATTAATCCCAGTCAAAGGTAACACAAAGCTCCCAGATCCCCAGACTCAAAACACAGGGGTCATCCTCACCTCCTCACTCACTCTCTCACCTTCCCAAATCCAATCGGTAGCCAAGGCCTATTGATTTTGTTTCTGTGATATCTCTCACCCACATTTTCTCTTCTTTGACACAGCTTCCATTCAAATACAGACCTTATCACCTCATGCTTGGACAACAGCCTGCTGGTCTACCTGCCAAGTCTCTGTCCATTCTAATCATTCCATTCAGCCATTAAATGACTTTTCCTAAAGAACAAGTCCAATCACATCATCTCCCTCCTCAATAAACTCCAGTGACTCCTTATTGCTTCCAGGATCAAATATAAAATCCTATTTGGTGTTCAAACACCCCCACACTTCCCCCAATTTTTCCTGTCATTTTTCAGCTTATCCTCTTTCATATACCCTTCAGATTAAGTGATAGTCTCTTTGCAATTCCCCAAACAAGACACTTTATTTCCTGGCTCTGGTTATCTCATGCTTGGAATGCTTTTCCTCCTCACTTCCTTTCTTCCAGTTAAGATTTCACTTTCTACAGGAACCCTTTACTGATACTTTTCTCTGTTAAATTACCCTGTACATAACTTGTCTGTAGATATTTGTTTACATGTCTTCTCCTTTAGATGGTGAGATCCCTTTCTATCTGCAATGATACATAGTAGACTCTTAACCCAAACCTTTCTTGCACCTTCCCCATCCTACCACTAAGTACTTCAAAGTGATTAATAGTCAAATAGCCTGGATACATAGTATGCAGTGTTTGCGGAAGAAATAAACATACAATTAATCTGATTTACAGGCATTTGATGGCACTGTCTCTATTGCATAATAGGGACACATACTATCTTACTTATGTGAATACCAGACAAATTTGTGCTCTGTCCCCATGACATCTTCCCTCCCTTTAAAATCAAACAAACAAGTGAGAATAAGTAGGGTCCAAGAATCCTGCTTTTTCATTTTCTCCATTCTTAATAAGCAACCTGACTCCTAAGAAAAAACACAGCTGCTTTGTGAGGAAAATAAGTGCCTGACTCAGCTTTCCCTATTTTTCCTCAACCAAGAGCATACTTTTTTTGGTGGGAGAGAGGGAAGAAGAGAAGGAAAGCCTACACTCAGTTCCAGCTCCAAGACAAATCTGCCCTGATTCACACACTGCAAGTTAAACAAATGTGAGAGGGTCGGTGGGTCTCTCTGGTTACCTCATTTGCCAGTAAGTGTTACTTAGCTCAAAAGGCACCCCCAAATCTTAGTGCCTTCAAATAGTATGGGCTATTAGTTATGGAAGTATCCCACAAACTTTAAAACACTATATAGACAACAGCTATTATATACAAGGCACTCCCCAAAATCTTGGTGTTGCTTTAAAGTTATAACACTTAAATCTTAAAACTGTACTAAGACTTTTGGGGCACCTGTATACATACACATGTCTAGACAATCATACACATGTAATCATGTATGTACAGATACATTATGTAGTGCATAGATGCATTGTTATACATACAAACACATGTATGTTTCCTCATGCTATCACACACATGTAAAATAATGGAAGCATGAGTGAATGTATATAAATTTAAATTCATTCATTCATTAGATATTTATTAGAGGAACATGTATCTACATATATATTATAAACACATGATATACAATCACACAGTGTGATCACATGTGTACAGATAGAGTTTATAGTGTACATATGGAGTGTTATAATATACACGTGTATTTACTCACATTCTCACACACACAAAATAAGAGTATCAGTGGATATATACAAATTCAAATTCATTCATTCATTGGATATCAGAGGCACATGGCTCTGTACATATTATAAACATATACCCATGCACATACAATCACACACCTGTAATCACATGTGAATAAAGATATATTACATGGCACACAAGAGTACTGTAAATATACATATACATATGTATTTACTCATGTTCTCTCACACACATATACAAAATAATATGAGAGCATGAGTAAATATATACAAATTCAATCCCTTCCTTCATTCATTAGATATTTATTAGAGTGAGTTAGGTAGTATAATGAGCCAGGAAGATCCACACTTACTAGCTGTGTGACCCTGAATAAGTCGTTTCACTGTTACCTGCCTCAGTTCCTCAACTGCAAAAAGGAGATAACAATTGCAGCAACCTCACAGGATTGTCGTAAGGATGAAATGAATAATATCTCTATGTGGCTTAGCGGAGTGTCTGGCTTGCAATGGACTCTACATAAATGCTTCTTCCCTTCCCTCCTCTGACTACTACATATGGGAATGGCTGCACAAAGCCAAAACTGCTGGACATGGAGTCAGGTGGATATGGGTTGTAATCCCAGCTCTGCCATTTAGAGCTCTGTATAACTTTGAAGACAAATCACTGCTTTTCTGGCCTTTGGGTTTTCTTGAGACATGAGACAGGAGCCTAGTTAAATAACTTTGGAAGCTTTCCTAAAGCTATGTGAAATGTCCAAAGATGGCTTCCATGTAGTCTTCTCCTTCAAAGAGCCTACAGTTTAACAGGCTGGATATAAGGTGAGATAATAAAGCTCTCTGTTCTAAGTGCCCAAATATCTTCTATTCAAAAAAGAAAAAAAATTGTTAAAAACCACATCTTCCTTTGATCCTCCCATCCTGTCAATAAGTTCTCTTCTCTTCCTTGATAAATGTCAAAAAATTGTCCAAATATCAGAGAGTGAACAAATACCTCAAAAGAGGTAGCATCTCAGAGAAGGCAGGGGGTTGGACTAGTTGACCTCTGGGTCCTTTTCATAAAAAGATTCCAGAGAATGTGGCCTGTGACTAGCTACCACTGGCACAGTTCTAAACAGAGAATACAGGAAATCACAGCATCTGTCTTGGGCATGAGCCCACATTTGAGAACTGGGCCATGTGTGTGTTTGTCCTGGCTGAAGAACAAACTTTAGCCTCAGCACAAAAGACAGTATGACAAATTCATATATTTTGCTTCTGTTTATAATTTGACTTTAAAATCAAATAGTTGAACTAAGGCCTTCTGTGTGATTATTAACACAGAATCAACTAATCAGAAATTCTAACTGTAAGACACTTAAAAGTTTTCAAAGCACTTTTATAATCTTTCCAGCATCTTACACCAAAGAATTAAATATTTTCATAAAGGCAGGGCTTGAAGCCAAGCAGTCAGTATGAAGCACTTAGCCCCGAAGAGGAGAAACCCAAGTCAACACATAATTTATGAGCCTGATTCTTCCTTTCTGGAGAGGTCAGCCAGTGTTAAGGTTTTTTTTTTTTTTTTTTTAAACATTTCAATTGCCTCTGGCTGAGTTTCTCCAGCTCATTATACAGAGGAGTAAGGCAGACAGGGTTAAGTGACTTACCCAGGGTCACAAAGCTAGCCAGTATCTTAAGCCAGATTTGAGATTTGGAAGATGAGTTTTCTTGAATCTAGATCTAAGTTCTGTGCACTATGACATCACCAGATAAAGGGCCATAGGACAGAAGGTATTAAATAGGTAATGCATGGCTATGGGTTATGTTGGAGGACTGGACACAGTAAAAGTTCAATCGAGTTAAAGGTCACAGTCAAGTTCACCTGTCACGTTCTCAACTGCAAGAGCAGAGTTAGTATTTGTACTGTCTCATACGGTTGTTGGAAGAGCCATCTTTGTTCTCAAACAGAAAAAGTGCTATGGAAATGTGAGTGATCCAAGTCTAATCTATATCAGATTGCCTGCCTTCTTAAGGAAGGGGAAGGAGAAGGAAGGAGAGAAGAGAATTTGGAATTTAACATTTTAAAAATCAAATGTTAAAAAATTTTTACATGTTAATGGAAAAAATAAGTACTTATTTTACCTATGCCCCCATTAACTGGGTAACCTTGTATGAATGTCAGCTGGACTTCATCAGTTAAAAGGGGTTAATGGTATTTCTGCTGTATACCTCACAGAGCTGTTATAAACTGTAATATGCTCTATATAAGTGTAAGCTGTTATTATTCACTTAATTGTGCCCCATCTGGACCCTAGGGACTAAGCCAGTCCTATGTAACTCACTGATAGTCTATTTTTACACATGGGCATTAGCATATTGTTTTAACCTACTTTTAGCTCCCTAAATCACCTAAAACACGGTGGGATGTTGGGATGAATGAAACCAAATGATACCCTAAGAGAAAAGGAGGGTAACGCAATTTGTCCAATGGATTTAAAACTTCTCAGCACCTGAAACAGTTGCTACAAACAAAACTCTTGTGGCTTATTTTGCAGGAGGGGTGAGTGGATTTTATCTTAATATTCAAGCCTTACTGTCTGTTACAAACAGTTCTAATGGGTAGGGGGCTATTTTTCTGCCCATGCAAGCATGATAACAGCACTAAGAAGTAATGGCTGATATCCACTGAAATGACAGAAGGAAAAAAGCAGGCTGACCACAGCATCTGGGGGCTGTTTAGTGTCAAAACAAAATATCGTACACCCCAGCTTCTTAAAATTGTGGTTCATGACCCACACTTAACACCACATACCAAGATAAGATCAAAATGGGTCCATGACCTAGGCATAAAGAACGAGACTATAAATAAATTAGAGGAACATAGGATAGTTTATCTCTCAGACTTGTGGAGGAGAAAGAAATTTGTGACCAAAGATGAACTAGAGACCATTACCAATCACAAAATAGAAAATTTTGATTATATCAAATTAAAAAGCCTTTGTACAAACAGAACGAATGCAAACAAGATTAGTAGGGAAGTAACTAACTGGGAAAACATCTTTACAATTAAAGGTTCTGATAAAGGCCTCATTTCCAAAATATATAGAGAACTGACTCAAATTTATAAAAAATCAAGCCATTCTCCAATTGATAAATGGTCAAAGGATATGAACAGACAATTTTCAGATGAAGAAATTGAAACTATTACCACTCACATGAAAGAGTGTTCCAAATCACTATTGATCAGAGAAATGCAAATTAAGACAACTCTGAGATATCACTACACTCCTGTCAGATTGGCTAAGATGACAGGAAAAAACAATGATGAATGTTGGAGGGGATGCGGGAAAACGGGGACATTGATGCATTGTTGGTGGAGTTGTGAACGAATCCAGCCATTCTGGAGAGCGATCTGGAATTATGCCCAAAAAGTTATCAAACTGTGCATACCCTTTGATCCAACAGTGTTTCTATTGGGCTTATACCCCAAAGAGATACTAAAAAAGGGAAGGGGACCTGTATGTGCCAAAATGTTTGTAGCAGCCCTGTTTGTAGTGGCTAGAAACTGGAAAATGAATGGATGCCCATCAATTGGAGAATGGCTGGGTAAATTGTGGTATATGAATGTTATGGAATATTATTGCTCTGTAAGGAATGACCAGCAGGATGAATATAGAGAGGCTTGGAGAGACCTACATGGACTGATGCTAAGTGAGATGAGCAGAACAAGGAGATCATTATACACTTCGACAACGATATTGTATGAAGATGTATTCTGATGGAAGTGGATTTCTCTGACAAAGAGACTTAACTGAGTTTCATTGGAGAAATGATGGACAGAAACAGCTACACCCAAAGAAGGAATACTGGGAAATGAATGTGAACTATTTGCATTTTTGATTTTCTTCCCGAGTTATTTTTACCTTCTGAATCCAATTCTCCCTGTGCAACAAGAGAACTGTTTGGTTCTGCAAATATGTATTGTATCTAGGATATACTGCAACATGTTTAGCATATATAGGACTGCTTGCCATCCTGGGGGGGGGAGGAGGGAGGGAGGGGGAAAAAACGAAACATAAGTGACTGCAAGGGATAATGTCGTGTAGAAATTATCCTGGCATGGATTCTGTCAATGCGAAGTTATTATTAAATAAAATAAAATTTATTATAAAAAAAAAAAAAAAAAAAAAAAAAAAAAAAAAAAATTGTGGTTCATGGTCCCTTGTAACTGATTGGGGTGGGAGTTGCAAAATTATGATTTATTATCAATAAATGTTTGATCTGTATACCTCCTTTATAACTGTAAACACATAAAACAGGGGTCATGAGTAAGAAGCCCTGCCCTACACCATCTTAACAGGTAGAATGGGGGTCTTATTGTAACATGGCACCAGAAATGACCCAATCTGCTAAAATGTACTTCTGAAGGAAGCATGAGTGGATAATGGCTTTGGAAGGGTCTTTTGATTTGTATCAGGGATACTCCTGCCCAAAGAAATATTTGATAAATGTGGCATTTAACAGGACAGGAATCTCCACCCCCTTACCCTCTTGCACAAATGACTTTCCCCCTCCTTGATCATTTGACCACATTGCCAAATTCTCCTTTTTGGGCTCTGACTCAGCCCCTTCCTCCCAATATTGAATTCAGACCCTCTTTCTGTGTTGTGGAAAAAACAGAGCATATACTTACTGTATCCCATTCCCTGGACAAAGTACTTGAAAGCCTCTGCAAGCTTGGCAGGCTGTAAGAGAGGAGGAAATAGGGAAAGCTTTGGTCAGGTCATTTGTCCAACCTGGAAGCCAGAGCCCTGAGCTCCCTCAGCCTCTGCTGAACTATTAGAACCTGGATCCAGGACATCAGAATCAAGTCAAGGTTCTTGGGACTTGGTAATATAAAATATAAAAGTGGGGGGAAATGAAGGGAATGGATCTGGACCCAAACTCAAGGTTCTTGGGACCTGGCGACATAGAATATAAAAGTGGGGAAAATGAGAGGAATGGGGTCTTACTTTCCTGAAAACTCTGATCTCCATCCCAGGAGTGAGAGCTACAGAAGGTTATGTGTCATATACCCTGAAAAGTCTATTCATGAGGGTTTGGATGGCCTGGGAAAAGCAGCAAACTCCAAAACTCTGAGAAGCAGCCAGGCATTGTGAACAGGGCAAGGGACCTGGATTTAGAAAGTCCTGTGTTCAAATGCTGTCTGAGTCACAGACTAGTTGGACAAACCATGTATATAGACAATCTCAGCCTTAGTCTTAGCTAACTGCCTCTAAGGTTCCCTCTTTAAGATCTAAAATCTACAATACTAGATGATCTATGGTACTGGCTTTGTGACTTTGGTTGAAATTATTTTCCCTCTTCTGTTTCTGAGTTTTTCCAACTAGATAGATTGACATATAATCTATTCTTCTCTCTCTCCTAGCAGGATAGATTGGATGATCCCTAACGGATCTTCCAGCTCTGTTTGACAGCTCTCTGGGGACCCTTTCCCCCAGTTACTCTAAATATTTCAGCATAGGGATTTCAAAGAATGGGGGAAATGTGATTCCCCTGCATCCCACCTTTGGAAGCCTTCACTGCCTCCAAAACATCAGTACAATTATTTGGGGAAATTACATCACAACTAATTGTTCCTTATAAAATAAAATGCTGTGAAGAAATACTGGGTTTAGGGTATGTAATAAAAGATTTAATTAGATCTCTTGCCCATTTCAAATAGCAGTTCTAGTTATCCTAGGCCAGTGAAGGCTTAAGGTCAACTCCTCAGCAGAGACACTCATGGGCAGGCTGCATTAGAAATGTGCCAAAGCTTGTAACTGGCGGGTATTAACATGTCTGGCAGCTTAGACCTAAGCAGGTTTCTGTTTACAAGGCCATCTGTTCCTCCTGGGGCTTGGCAAGACAAGCATCTTCTAGGTACTACCCATCTCCCAAAATGAGAGGATGAAAGAGTCTGAGAGTAGGTGTTTTAGGGTAAGGGGTTTTTGTTCTTTGTTTTTGGGAAAGTAAAAAGCCAAAACTAATAATGAGATGGAGCTATTTAATAATATAGAAATGAAGAACCTGGGTCAGAAGGGACCTCAATTTTTATGGGGTGGTTTCCTCATCTTTAGAATGAGAGCATCAGAACAGGAAGCAAGATCCAATCAACAAGCATTCATTAAGTGCCTTCGGTATTCCAGGCACCTGATAAGTAGAAAGAAAATGAGTAAGAGGGATGGGGGGAAAGAGAAAAAGAGAAGGAAAGAAATTAAAAGAGGGAAGAAAAGAAAGGGGGAAAATGAGGAGGAAATGAGAAAGATTTGGGAAGGAGGGAATGGGGAAGAGGAGGAGATGGGGAAAGCAAAGTTGGAATGGGGATGGAGTTAATGGAAAACAGATTGATTAAATGAGTTAAAAAGGCATTTGTGCCAATGAAGAGGTCTCCCTGAGAATCCTTGTGTGTGGTATAAATGCTGAGAGCATTCATCATGGCTAGAGCCTGACTATATGTCGTATAAGTGTTGGATGACAAACATGAAAGATGAGATGGTAGGGATCAGTTAGGAAGAAAAAGGGAAAACATGGGCAGAACTGTTGTTGCAAAACTATTCTGTGGAGAAGAGCCTGGTGATTTCCTAAAGCTACAGCTGAACTTTTGTCCTCCTCTTGAATGCCGAGAGCAGTAAAACCCCACTTCCCAGTTTTGTAATGTTAACAGGCAGTAAGCACTCTTTGAAATGCCAACTGTAATCAAATATTACCTGAGAAATTTGTGGCAGGCCTCCACAGTCCGCCATCTAGAAGGAAGCAAATTCATGTTACGAGGGGAAACAGCATGGAAATATTACACACGTAATCATGTAGTTACACTTGCTCAATTTTTCAGACAATGAGGACCATCAAAGAATTTCCTGGCTTTTTTAAGTCAGGTGGCTCCCCAGCATATCACAGAGCTTATCTCCACACTACTCTCCCTTCATGGATTTGTCTGTTTAGCAAAACCAATCTTGCTTCGCTTGTTATATACATAGTATTCTATTTCCCACTTCTGGACTTTTGCAAAGCCCATCTTCCTTTACTTTTTCCCTTCTTCACCTCTGTCTTCAAATCAAATCAAAAATTTTTTCCTTAAAAAACCTTTTTTTTTTTTTTTTTTTACTGATTTCTCCTCCACCCTCTGGAAAGTACCTTGCATTCACTTTGCATATTATAAATATGCAACCTATTTTTTCCTGAATAAACATGTTTTCACGGTAGGTTTAGTTTCCTTTTTATCTGTTTCCCTAGTGCCTAGCACAGTGTCTCAGTGAATACTTAGTAAGTGGTTATTGATTAATCCGGGTAACTAAATGGCAGAGCAGAATTGGAAGCTCCTTATTTTACCATCTTTGGGAAGTGGCTATATTTTAAAAGTGTAGGAGGCCCCAGCCCACCACTCCTTGACCAAACTCAAAGGTTCCTTGGGAGGAAAAGGTGACCCTTCCTCTCATGGAACTGCTAGCCCCTCCCCAAGCCCAGGTAATAAGAAACAAAGAAGACTCTAATAATTCCCCTGTCCTCAATAGGGATCCACGCGAAATCCCAGTCAAATGGACTATTTATTATCAATTCATTATGTTTCATCTGTTATAAAGCAACAGCAAAATAAAACCACAGGCCATTGGCCTACTGGACTCCCCTTCAGGCTAGCTTTAAAAATCCATTATGGAACACATTCCCAAACAGACAGCAGAGCTCTTGGCCGGACTCCAGTGCCCGGGTCTGCCCTTCAGTGGCCTTGAGAGTCAAGGTCTCTCTCATTTCCTGGGCCAGCAGCCGCCCCCCTCTATGGAGGGGGCACTGAATAAAAAGCAAGCCTTCCCTGAAATCTGCTGCACTGCTGGGAACAGGTCATGTACTCTCTCTGAGCATCAATGAGCTCATCTGAAAATGGAGATAAACAACAGAGGGCTGCTGTGGGGAAGCATTTGTTAGCCCCATCATCAGAGATATATATGCTTGGAATGCATTCAGACGAAGGCTGGGATGATCTGAGTGTTACAGCGATATCCAGAAAAGAATAAAAGGGATGGGAAACTGTGTATTACATTCTTACTGGGCAATAGGTGACACAGTGCTCAGATATCGGGCCTGGAGTCAGGAATATTCTTCCTAGCTAATAACTGTAAAGCACTTGGCAGAGTGTGCCAGGCACAGAGTAGGTGCTATGTAAATATTTGCTATTTTAAGTTCTTGGAAGGACAAAGTTGCCTTCATAAAGTGGCATTTTTATGGAAAATTTATGGAAGAATATGTCTCAAAGAGAAGACACAATGGTGACCGGTACTAGAATAGCAAATAACCACACTGAATAAAGTCACAAAACAAGGTCGTTCTTGACTCAAAAATTGTTTTGACTTGTAACTTTCTATTCTCAGCACCTAGTATAGTACTTTGCATAATTCTTGTGGATTTATTGGGGATTGCCCCCCACCACTGCCTGGTCTAAACTTGGGACTCAGTATCCTTTGGATTCCCAAGAGAAAATGCATTTATCCAAGAAATAAACTCAGTACCCTTCTCATGTCCCACCTGTGTCCCACCCAGACTCCATACCTAACTCTATGGACTTTACCAACGTGACTAAAAATCCCCAGTTCCTGGAACTTTTTGCACTGAAACATTATTTGTCCAGCAGGTTGGCCCCCTTGTCCCACTGGTGAGTTTTTCCCAATGCCCTCCATACTGGAGACAGGCCCTGGCTGACAAAGTTTCATTCTTAACCTAGCTGTGCTTTCCTGGCCCTCTACCAGTACTTTTATCAGCTCCCTTTTGTATGCAGTCTTCCTTTATTACAATACAAGTGTTTAATAAATAAATGCTTCTTACTGGGTCTTAACCCCAACTTCCCCTCTCCCATCACACCCATTTGCCATATTACCTTTAGGAGTGTGGTCTTAGTTGGATCCAGTTTAGAATTGCACTCCACCTATGCAAAAGAAGAATTGATCTGTTAAACTATTGCTTCCAATCTTTGCTTCCAAAAAGATCCCATACAGCTAGGGCTAAAAAAAATTCTTATTTTCACATTTCTAAATATATTGGGCAAACCATTACCATTGCCTCTGGGTTGCAGTCTTTTCATGAATAAAATGAAGTGAGTTATCTTTAGGGCCTTTTCTATCTCTAAAATTCTGCAAAATAACAGGCTTAAGAGCTGGAAAGGATATAGAAGCCAACCTGTACTTTCCACCTGGAGCTGGAGACCCTTCTATAAGAGCCCCTTTAAGAAACTTTATTCAGCCTCTCTCTATATAAACAGCTTAAAGAAATCACTTATCTCCCCAAAGCAGCCCCTTCTGGTTCTGGCCCTAATTTATCATGAAATTCCTTCACCCACTGAAGCAAAATCTGCCTCCCTCTAACTTGCATCCAAGTCTCAGTTTTGTATTCTGGAACCACACAGAAACAACCTTACTTTTGTTTTCTTTTTTTATAGGATAGTTCTTTACCTATTTCAGATTCTCTGAATTGGAAGAAATCTCTGAATCACCTGAAAAGCTATTTCCCTTCTGACATCCTCATTAAGTGATTTGCCTAGACACTTACTTCTTGCCTTTTCCTCCAGATGGTAGCTGTCTCTAGATATAACCCAGTTTGTCAATATTATTCCTAAAATTGGGGATCCTGAAGTCAACACAGTTCACTCAGGTCATCTGAGAAGTTCAAAGATTTATCACATCTCCTTTAGATACCATCTTTTTTGTTAACACAGTCTGAGGTCATGTTACCTTTTAGATAATTTTTAAAAGCATCTATTAACCAATTACTGTGTACTGAGCACAAGGGATACAAAGAAAAGCTTATTCTCAAATAGCTTATGGGTTTATAGTTTAAAAATAAATAAGTAAATACCAGTCCCCAACCCCAATCTTTTTTATATTATGTCATGTTTGAATAACATGATTTCTAGAATCAACAACCTCCAATTCTCTCCTCGACCATAAGGTGCATGAAGGATCACACTCCAATTAGATTTTTCTCTTCAAATATGGTTTCTTCCCCTCTCTACTCCTTCCAACCCAGAAGCCTAGTAGAGCCATTTGAACACATCTGTTGGGCAATCATCATTCCTCATGGCTTCCTTGAGTTTCCCCCTAAACGGCTCTGACAACAAAGTCAGATGGCCATGCCGTCCAAAAGCTCAATAAGCCACTTGGAGGCCCAAGATCCAAGTGGCAAACATGCTTATAAAAAAAAGTCAATGAAAAGCAGCCAGGAAGACATGGAGAGAGGAGATGCGGGCCTGTTGCCAGGCAACTGAAGCCTCCAGAGGATGGGCTGCCCTTGCTGAACAGGGCAGCAGACAAAAATGCCAGCTGGTTTTCTGAGTTAAGGCTGATGGCATTTAGGTGAAGTCATCCGGGCGACCAGTGTGGGGTGAGGATGGGAGGGACGTCTGAGGCAAGCGGATGAGCAGCCCCAGATGGATGGTGAAAGGAAGGAGCTGATTTCAGGATCTTGATTTTTTTCTCTATCCTGGGTAGGAGCTTTGGGACAAAACCCTGGGCAGAGGTGCCTGAGAGATCTGCTCTCTCCCAGAGAATGGCCAAAACTCTGATAACCAACATTTATCAAATGCTGGCTAAGAGCCCAAGATTTCAAGTCAGAGACCCATTCAAATCTCAGGTTGGCCACTTCATATAATCCCAGAATCTCAGAACTAGGACAAGTGGGACCCCTTCAAAGAAAGGGTGGGGAGCCCATGAGCCAGTCACTCAGCCATTCTTCCTGGCTGAACCCAATATTTGGAATGCTCCTTATTTCTGCATGCTTTTTCAAATCCCACCTTCTACAGAATCCCAATGCCCCTGAAGGCTAGTACCCTCCCTGGATTGATGAGCTCTTTTTATCCAGTATATATCTTATGGCAATAGTTGTTTACCTATTAGAAAGTTAGTTTCCTGAGGGCAAGAACTCTCCTTTGCCTTTCTTTGGATCCCTAGTACTTAGCACACAGTGCCTAATATAATTAGTATATACTAATAAATTCTTGTTGACTCCCTGGCACCCTGGTCCTTTGTAAATACTTTTCGACTGACTCACTGAATTTCTCATATGGGGCCCATCTCTCCTCACGAGGGCATGAATAGCATTCTCCTTATTTCATATTCTAACTCTAAGCAGCAATTTTTTAATCTATAAAAATAAGGAAGATGAATTTAGTCATCTCAAAGAATTTCTCCAACTTTAAAGCCTATGACCTTGCAAAAAAGCCAGGGGAAAAGATAGTCTTTAGAATTCTAGTCCTTTATTAGAAAAGGAAAAAGAGGGACTTTTTTGCTTTTTGTAAGCAATAGTGAGTTGTGTGTGTTATTCACAGAATTTCAAGAGTTGTAAAGAACCAGGGACAAATATATTTTCTCTTCTACACCTTCTCTAACAGTTGGCTACCCAGCCAGTCCCTACTTAAAGAACTCTCTCCCTCCCAAAGCCAGCCAATTTTATTTGGGACCGTTCCAATCATTAGAAAGTATTTCTTCAAGCTGAGTCCAAATCTGCCTACCTGAAACTTCCACCTACAATGCAGAGCAAAGTAAACAGAACAGGAGAACAATTTACATTATGACCACAATTATGTAAAGGAAAACAAGATTAAAAGACCTCAAAGAAATGATCTAGGGTGATTTCAGAGACTAAGCAAGCCTGTTTGCTGCTTCTTGGCAGATTACAAGAGTACAATGAAGTATATTCACAGACAAAGTATTGATTTGTTTTTAACTTAATCTCTTTGTTACAAGGAAGAGAATAAAGGTTTTTCAAGGAAAAGGGGAGTAAATTGTCAAGAGAAAGTGACAAGAATGATTTTTCTCTTAGGGAAAAAAAAGCATCAATAAAATATGTTTCAAATTCCATCCAATATTCTATTTTGCCCTCAGGAATGAAGTCTACTCCCTCTTCTACACAACACCTCTCTCCAAATACAAGAAGAGACAAGATCAAGTTCCCTCTAAGAATTCTTTTCTCCTCTAGACTCGTCTTTGTTTCTTGTACTCCTCCTCATTGGGCAGGATTTCAAATTCCTTCTGCATCTTGATCACCCCTCCAGTAAACATTGTCCAGCTTATTCATGTCCTTTCTAAAAGGTGGTACCCAGAATTCATTACAATACTCCAGGTGTGGACTGATGGAGGCAAAATATGGGATTCTCACTTCCCTGTAGTCTTACAGAGAAAACCCTCAGGGCAATACAACATGACAGAGTTAATATGGATTATTTAGTAATTGCACTTATTCTTCACTCATATTTTGGGCCTTTCCAATACAACAGATGACAAAGCTCTTATTTTATATAGCAAAGCTATAATTACAAAAAACTTAATAATTACATACCACAGCATCCACCGCAGGTGAATTATCTCCCACCACTAACAATGCAGGGCACCTGTGTATGATCAGAGAGAAAGGAAATGTGTCAGTCCTAAGGGCCAACACTAAGTCCAGTGGCCAGACATAGAGCAGGACAATTGGAAATGACCCTGGGAGACCCGGGCTTTTAATAGATCTCAGTTTGACTATGGCCATACCCACTCTGATTAAGGCTAGGTAAGAAATGAGGTAAATAATGGCTTCTTTTACTTAGTCAAAAAAAAAAAAAATCATTCTGGGAGAGGATTTCTGGCCAAAATACAAACAATTGTTATTTCCATTGTTCTGAGTTAATCAGGACTTAAGCAATGAGCAAGTGGGACTTGGTCTGAGACTAAAGTGGACCTTACCAGACACATCTTTATTTTCAGCTAACAAATGAATGCAAAGTTTTATATTCCATGAAGTGGATAGCAGCCATAGGTGGACTTAGGAGCTGGGTCTTTGGGTCACCCCCTTAAGTCCAATCCAGTATACTTCTGTGTCCCTGGGTGTGTACTGTTTTGGTCTCCCTTTAATTAAGAAAAGCTCCAGAAAAAATCAGTTTTATCCTCCCATACTGTCAGATCAGAACCCAGGAAAGATGCTCATTTTGTATCTATGAGGCACCACTTGCAGAGAAGCAACTGTCTCAGGTACTGATCCCAGAAAATCAAGTGGCAACTCCAGCAAAAATGGGACCCGAAATACCCATCAAAGAAAACTCTGTTTGTGGTTGCCATGGTATTTGGCTAAGCCTTTACATCTACCCATTGGGAATAAAACTGAATTATAAATCAGAAAACACAGCACAGCTAACCTGAGCCTGCCTGCCAACAGTAACTATCTTTTTTGCTTTAAGGTTTGCAAAGTACTGTGATTTCTTTTGATCTTCACAAGTACCCTAAGAGGCTGATCCTATTGTTATCCCCATTTAAAAGATGAAGAAACTGAGACCCAGGGTCAATAAATAATAAGTGTCTTGAGCAAAATTTGAACTCAGGTCTTCCTCTGCATCACCAGAGTACAGTGTTCCACTCTGAAACTTACTTCTTGTTTGATCCTGAGATGATTTCCCTTCTCTGGGCTTTTCCAAAAGAAAATGGAGAGAACATCTATCTCACAGAATGGTAAGGGCCAAATGAGACAATTTAGGTAAAAAGTGGATTACAAATGTCATTTTGGAAGGGAATCTGGGAATTCTAGGCAAGGCTCAGCCTGCAAATAGACATATGGAAGGCAGCCACTTACTGTAGGGTGACAGCACTGGTTCCTGGGAAAGGACGCTCGATTTCTAGATCTCTGCGACTGTGAAAATAAGCCAAAGTAATTAACAGATGCTGCCTCGGGCAGTGGAGAAAGATCAATAGCATGAGGGGATCCGGGAACAGGGATGACCTGCCGGACTCTACATGCCCCCAAACCCATCAACATCAGCTGGGATGCTAGACTGACAGAGTCCTCCTGGCCCCACTGAAGGTGTGAAAACATGTCTGGTGGAAGCCCGGTCTGCCAGGAGACCAAAGCTCAAACGTGGACACTTCAAGGGAAATGAGCAGAATCATTTCCTGGATGTCCCACACGTGGTTTTTCTCATGGCCTTTATCACAAGGGCACTCAATCTTTCATGAAAATTGAATACCACTGTTACTCTTAAAGTTGTGACAACCTTGGATGGGGGATAGATTGAAAATGGTATTTTTGTGAATTTCCATTTATACAGAAGAGAAGGGGAAGGGTACTGCCCATGATCCTCCTCCCTTCCCAGCAAAGCAACCCAAGACCAAAAGAATGGGGACAGGAAAGAAATAACTATTTTAAACATTTACTGAACAAATTTTAGGTCAGTTTCCTAAATTAAGATGATCTCTAAGGTAGCTCTGACATTTTGTACAGAACCTTCTAAGGTTCTTATTTTTTGTATTTACAACATTCTAGTTATTATATGTTCTGAGATTCTTTTCATTACTAATTCTGTGCTCAAAGGGTACTTCTAATTCTCACATTTCTAATATTTTACATTTGCAGGTATCTCCAGCTCCAACACTGCAGGTTCTAACATGCTATGTCTTATTAGGTCTCTTCCAATTCCACTGTTCTAGGTTCTAACATTCTATATCCTATGAAGTTTCCAGCTTTAACATTTTAAGTTTTTCAAGTGTCTTCAAGCTCCAACATTGTAGGTTATAATACTCAATGTCTTATTAGGAATCTCCTAGCTCGAATGTTCTAGCATCTAACATTATAATAGATTTAATTGCATATTTTTAAATTATAAAACAAAAAGAGCTGGAAGGGTCTGGAGATCACTGAATATTAGAGCTAGAGGAAGCCTGTGAATACAGTTTGTTGGAATCTATAGTGTTATAAAATGAAGGCACCTGAAAATTTAGAATGTTGAAAATAGACCTAATTACATGTATTAGAGGTGGGAAAGACCTAACTGAACAGAGTATTAAAATCTTATAATATTAGAGGTGGGAGAGACCTGACTGGACATAGAGTGTCAAAACCTAGAACATTAGAGCTGGGAGAGGCCTAATAGGATATAGAATGTTAAAACTTAGAACATTAGAGCTGGAAGAGACCTAATTAGACATAGAATGTTAGAGTTGGGAAAGACCTAATTGGCCACAGAGTGTCAGAATCTAGAACATGAGAGCTGGGAGAGAGCTAATTGGACGTAGAGAGTTAAAACCTAGAATATTAGAGCTGGGAGAGGCCTAATTGGATATAGAATGTTAAAACTTAGAACATTAGAGCTGGAAGAGACCTAATTAGACATAGAATGTTAGACTTGGGAAAGACCTAATTGGCCATAGAGTGTCAGAATCTAGAACATGAGAGCTGGGAGAGAGCTAATTGGACATAGAGAGTTAAAACCTAGAATATTAGAGCTGGGAGAGGCCTAATTGGATATAGAATGTTAAAACTTAGAACATTAGAGCTGGAAGAGACCTAATTGGCCACAGGAATGTTAGAATTGGGAAAGACCTAATTGGCCACAGAGTGTCAGAACCTAGAACATGAGAGCTGGGAGAGACCTAATTGGGCACAGAATACTAGAGCTGGAAAAGACCTAATTGTACATAGTGTAAGAACCTAGAACATGAGAGCTGGGAGAGACTTAATTGGACATAGACTGTTAAAACCACAACATCAGAGCTAGGAGAGACCTAATAGGAGCATCCACCCTGGTCACATAACAAGGTGGGCACATTAAAGCTATCACCACTGACCTATGAACCAGAAGACCAAGCCAGACACAAGCCAGACAAGATAATCCTACACCTTTCTAGCTTTTGGGGACCCTGGAGGACATCCAGTCCTGCTTCCTCAACTTCTACCGAGAAAAATGAAGGCCAATGAGAAAGTGATGTGATCCAATTCCAAAGGCATTACCTGTTGTAGGCATTAATGAAGAGGTGGAGATTGCTCGGATTCATGTCATTGATGATATGATGGCGGTAGGTATGCACCACCTCTATGTTGTTCTGCATTTCTTCCTGTGATTAAGAGAAGTGGGTGAGGGGAAAGAAAAACATCAATAAATTCATCAACTAATAGACCATATCAGAAGGAAGGAATGAGAATGGAAAACCCCAGTCAGGTCTGGCCCAATTAGAAAAAGTATCAGAGCAGGGTTTGCTTAGAATTGTAAAATAGTGGTTTATAGTGGGATGGAAGCTGAATTTGGAGGAGCAGTTAAAACCTGGCTTCAATATTTACTAACTGGTTTACACCTTGAAAAAAGTCTCTTTGAGCCTCAGTTTCCTCATCCACAAAACAGGTACAATAATATCTATAACACTACTATACATTATGGCACTATAAATGTGAGCCATTGGGGTGGAAAAGGACCTTAGGGATGATCCAGTCCAAATTCCAGGTCCAGAAAGGGAAAGTGATGCAATGACAGAATCTAGGGTAGCCTTCAGAATTCTTGCTCTTGGCTCGATCCTCTCTACACCATATTGCTGCCCTGCCTTTTCTGCACTAGTGAAGTGTGACATTTTTAAGCCACAAAGCAGCAGGCAGGGGAGGAGCACTTCAATCTACATAGTCTGATCCTTAACTCAGCACAAACCCAGTTTCTTTTTCCTTTCTTGTTTATTTTTGGGAAGAGCCAATCATTGGCCAAACATCCGCTCAAAACAACATTCCCCTCCGGCTTGAGAGCCCTAGGGATGAGCATGAGGCTTGGGCTTGGAAGTGTTACCTAATCAATGACATCCTGCTAGAGAAGGAGGAGGCGGAGACCCTAATCATGTTGAGCTGGGGCTGTTGTCAAAACAGAGTCTGGGATTATTTAAGGAGGAAAAAGGTCAAACAGCTACAAACACCACTAGAAGAATTAGCCTGTGAGTAACCCTTCTGTTATTTCAGATTAAAACCAACTGGTAGAAACCGGCAGCCAAGGAGAAGCAAGCCGTCCTGCCGCATGTGTGCATGTGTGCTCATGGAGAGACAAATGGGCTCAGCATCATACTGATAGGACAGGCTTGGTTAATTCTAAGGGGTCTGCAAACATACACTTTTATTAGCCTTTAACTGAAATTTATCCTTCTCTGCAAATATGGAGAGAAACCACTTCTGAGAAAGGATCCAAAGATCTCACCAGCCTGAAAAGATGTGAAGAGACTGAGGGATCTGAAAGACTCTCATGAGAACTCCAGCAGAAGGAACCCAGGAGCCACAGATGGAAGTTACAAGGAGGCAGATTTTATTTAGCTCAGAATATGCAAGACCTTCCCACAAGAAAAGTGCCCTACAACAGAATGGGCTGCCTCATAAAATAGTGAGGATCCCATCAATGGAGAAACCCATCTGGGTAACCACCAAGTAATGCGAGATGTTCAACCTAGAGATGAATCTTAACCTTGTGGTCAAGGAATGAATACTAGGGTGGCTTCCAATATCTCTGAAATTCTAAGATCTCATAGAACTAAAAAACAGTTTTAGTTCTTCAAAGGTCAGAGATGAATCGAGTTAAGGAGATGACCTACTAATAATGAGCTATTAATTTTAGTTACTGAAGAAAGGAGATGAGGGGGGGTCTCTCCTCTACCAAACACCCCAGCCAAATAAAACCAGAGTGAGAGTCTAAATGTAAAATTGTCACTTTTTGACAAAGAAATCTGAAGCATCTGTACCAAGTATGAGGAGTGAATAGAATGTCGAGGCTATTGATTCACTTAAAAGGAATTTTTCTTTCTCTCTTTAACTAAAAAAATCATTATCTTATCTAAGAGATGGTTCGCCAGGAGGGTTGAAAAAGAGGAGAAAAATCTAACTGATTAGAAAGTTATCAAGAAAAAGAAACAAATAGGGGTGTGAGATGGTTGACATATGCACGTCACAAATAACATCATCCCTATGAGTCAGCCTTTGTAGAAGGGCTTTATCTCTTCATATCTACTTGTAGCATACAAAGGTACCACCACTTTTATCAAATTAGATGCAAGGAAGAAGGGCAAATTTCATTCAGAAGCTAATGAAAACGTACCTTCCTTAGATAGCACAGAAAGCCAGAGATTCCTCTGCCTGTGTTCTGAGGGGTGGGAGCTGACCTATGGTAGATCTGAATCTAGAGGGTTAGGGCAAGGGTTGGGTCCTTAGGATTTGTACTAATGACTCACCTTCCCAAACAAATGAGACACCACCATATCCGGAAGAGCTTGGGTCCACCCAGAGATCTAAAGCAGATTAAAAACAACAAAATAACGAGACAGTCAAGTCACTGAACTATCTGTACCCTAGAGATCCCATTTCTGGGCACTTCTGACCCTAAAGAGGTCAATGACACAGAAAGAAAGGTGGTTCACAGGAAAATATTCATAGCAATACTCCCCGTGGCATTAAAAACTGGAAATAAAGGCAGGTCCTGTCCAAGGGGGAATCTCCACAAACTCTGGAATGTGAATGTAACAGAATACTTCTGTTGTTTTTAAAAATCCTCAGACTATTTAAAATAAGTAACAGTGTATATAAAATTGACATATTGCTGTGATGGGTGTTGGAAATGATGAAAAATGATGATTCAGAGAAACAGAGGAGAAACAAGCCCAGTGTGACCTTACACAGATGTGAATGAATGTATGATTATAGATATCTATGTACGTGTGTGTATATACATGTATGTATATTTACATATATCTACACTTAGTTGTAACTTTCTGGGGGAAGGAAAGAGGAAAAAAAAATTAAGTAAAAAGTACAGAGCAGAAAACAAAAGAAAATTCACATGGAATCAAAGATGGAAACTTTGAACACAATGTGTTATAAGCTTTCTTGAAATGGAAATTTATTGTTTTATTTTTTGAATCATCTCCTATGTTCTGTCATGAACATGGCAAAGATTGTTTCTTTCCTTTTTCTATTTTGTATTTGTTTTAAATAAAATTTAAAAAAGAAAAAATGGAAAAGAAAAAATTTTTTGTTAAAAAATAAAATTATTAAATAGAGTTCTGGGAAGCATAGTTGTTCTGATACCAAATGATAATGGAAGACCCAGAGAACTATGAATGATGACAATACAAACAAAAACCAGGCTAAAAGGCAATCAAACAAGAATTAATTGCAATGAACAATCTTGGCCTTCCCTCTAGATAGAGTGGTAACAATAGGTGTCATAGATACTGCTAAATTTAAAACATGTGGCCATTTGTCAGTTGGGTTTTGCCTAACTTTTCTTTATTACAAAAACAGAATGACTCCAAGGATGGGATGTTAGGAAATGATCTTGTGTAAAAAAAAAAGTCAAAATACAACTTTTCTTAAGCACAACCTCCCCCACTCCTCCCTCAAAAAAAGACAGGGAGAAGAGATTACCAAAAACAGAAAGCTTAACAGAAAATAAGTGTAACATTGTGAATTAAGACCCCTGGTTTTTCTCTTAAGCCTCCTCAAAGGCAAGGTCCTAATCTTGCCTGGTTTTAAAGTTGTCGTTTTAGGTATTATTCCCTTTGATTCAAAGAAAAGGAAGGAAATGGAGATGTTATGAAGCTCGTTAGGGTTCTTTCCACTGCACGCACTGCTGAACTGGGCTATATCTGAGTCACTGGGAAAGGTCTCAGGCTGATACAGAGCTCAAGGCCCTGATACAGTGATAGCTAGAGAAAGCTCCACAGTAAATGTAATAATAAATCAGAGTAAGTGTGAATTAAGGCCCCTGGCTTTTCTCTTATCCTGAAAGGCAAGATCCCAATCTTGCCTGGTTTTAAAGTTGTCATTTTTGGTTCCTTTGATTCAGAGAAAAGGAAGGAACCTTCATTTGAAGGTGCTAAGAATCTGGCAAGATTCCTTCCACTGCACATACTGTTGAACTGGGCTATGTCTGAACCACTGGGAAAGGTCTCAGGCTGATACACAGCTCAGGACCCTGATATGGTCACAACCCTAAAGACCCCTCACTCCAGCCCCTTCCTGAAGCCCTCTCTCCACTATATCTCCAGTCACCCAGGCTACATCTGAAGACCTCCAGTGAAGAAGAAGGGTGTGAGGGACTCCACCCTGCACCACCACCCACGCTTGAGGAAAAAGAGGGAAAGATAGCACAGATGAACTCAATGTGCCGGGAGCATCAAGCCTTCGGCTGTGAGATGACTTCACTGCCTCCATGTCACTTGATAGCCACCCCAAGGTTGGCAAAAACACATTTTCAAAATGAAAAGTCAGAACTGCTCCCAGACTGAAAGGCTATATATCTCATTTCATCTGGAACAATTTATTCTCTTCTTGGCAAAGATGAGAGATACTTCCAAAAAAAATATTTTTAAAAAAAAAAAACCAATAAATGTTGTATGGATCAGTACTGGCTTAGAAGGACCCTTGTTGCTTCAGGAATGGGCAGGCTTCAGGGGCTTTTCCCACCCATATTTACTGAGAGCTCCCAGCTGAAGGGTAGCACAGGCCAAGGAAAATGCTTTTTTGCAGGAAAAAGACAGAGCTTGAGGTACCGCTTCCTATCAGGGCAGATCAGGCTCCTGGCCTGCAGATCTCCTTACAGAAACCACACGCATATTTCCAAAACTGCATTTCTTTACCTTGGTTGCTGCCCAGTCCATCCACCCTTCAGCACAAGGGTTCACGTTGATGAGGACGAGTCCTTCCACCATCTCTGGGTGGTTGAGCTGTGAAAGATGACAATATAAAATCAGAAATATAACAGGCAAGCAGAAATACCATTTTCTAACTAGAAGGGTCCCTCAGAGCCCAGAGACTAGAGAACTTTTATTTCAAATCCTTGCTCTCTGGAGCAGCTAGGTGGTGCAGTGGATAGAGGACCAGCTCTAAAGTCAGGAGGACCTGAGTTCAAATCTGGTTTCAGACACTTAACACTTTCTAGCTGTGTGACCTTGGGTGAGTCACTTAACCCCAATTGCCTCAGTGGGGGAGGGGGGGGGATCCTTGCTCTGTTAGCTACCCTTGGACTTTGAGGCTACCTCTCTAGGTCTATTTCCTCATGTGAAAAACCAGAAATAGATGATCTCTAATGCCCCTTTTAACTATCAAATCAACACTCCCATTCACCATAAACTACCAAGTGTCAGAGCTGGCATTTGGACCTAAGGCTATGTTCCCCTCTTACTATAGATGAAAGTTGGAAGTAAATCTCAATGGCCACTTGAATTTATCCATATTCAAAAGAAACCCTCACTATAACAAATTTTAATTATTTTAATATAAAATAATATAAGTATAAATAAAATATAAAAATAATTTTAAAAATAAATATAAATTAAATTTAAAAAAATAATAAAACCTAGCCAGCTTCATCAATGAAGGGGCATTCACAGCTTCCTAAGGAAGTTCTAATTGTTGAAATTAGTGTCTAAACTGGACACTTGGCAGCTTCCACCTATTACTGCTCTTGAGCAGCTAGGATTGCTAGGGAGAGGTCCTGCTGTTATTCACCTGTTTCATTCATGTCTGACTCTCTGTGACCCAGTGTGGGGTTTTCTTGGTGAAGATACTGTCATGGTTTACCCTTTCCTTCTCCAGCTTCATTTACAGAATAGGTAACTGAAGCAAACAGGGTTAGGTGACTTTGTCCAGAGTCACACAGCTAATATCTGAGGCTGGATTTCAACTAAAAAACTATTTAGGAGAGATCCGAGATGCAGGCTATTATCCTTTCATCTTGATGAAAATTGAGCAAAGAATGTAGATTACCACGGCTTGCCAAAGCCAAGAGGGATGTATTTCATCTTTAAACCTGATGCATTTATTACAAAGACTCCCACCCACTAGAAGTGGGGCGTGACAGATAACAGTCTGTTTGTGGTCTCATGTCCACTGAAAGGAGTTCAAAGGTTTCTGAGAAGCTAGAAGACTTACAGCAAATCGAGTTAAGATGTAGGCACCGGCTCCAGTTCCCATTCCAATCACACTTTTCAGTCTGTAGGAAGAAAACAAATGCCCCCCAAAGGGAACAAGAGGACCTCTTGTTAAATGGGCCCAAAAAACCCACAAATAACAAAAGCCCAGTTTCTGCTCTAGTTACCTGCCCCCTTCTGATGAGGTCAGGTTTATTTTGAGTTGACAGCTAGCTCAACAGCCACAATGGTATGCTATCAAAATAGCAAAACACTCTCCTCTCCCCCAAACAAATCAGAGCTTTGTAACTAGACAGGGGACCGTGACCTTTCCATCGCTATGGCTTCATGCCCTTCCTTCCCTGCCTCCCAATTTTCTGAAAGCTAGTCTGTGACATTTACTGGAATGACTATTTACAACACAGCATCTTTCACTCAGGAAGAGTGACTCTGTGCTTGATGGCCACTGCTAGTGGTGAAAGAAAAAGGAGCTGGGATCTGTAGGGTATGAAGTAAGAGAATGGATGCGAAGACTGTACAAAATTCTGTAAGAAGGAAACAGTCTTCAATAAAATAACAAGTGAGGAGAAAGTAAGTGGGAAGAGACAAACATGAAGGGACCATTTCAAAAGTAAGATGCTAATCCATCCAGGCAGGAGGCTGGAAGTGAGGGAGATCACCCTTACTGCTATCCTTTCACTCCTCCATGTTCTGCCAGCCTCTCAGCCCTATAATGGACTAATTTCCTTCCCTACCATGTCTTTCAATAAACGCCTTCTCCTCTATGTGGGGTTCTTCTGCTCCCTTTCTCTTACTATCACTGCTGCCTTAACATGCTTCAAGTACTGTGTACACAGTAGATACTAAATTTTGGTTACTTGGACACCTCCTATTATCTACAAACTATATTCCTAAACTCCCAAGTGACTGGACACAATGGAAGGAAATTAAGCTGCCTGAATTATATGAAGCAAAATTTTTTGTGACATTTGCCAATTTATTTCTTTTTTTAATTTATAGAATAGTTAAGAAATAAATATAAAAGATGACATGATGTACATAAAACTAGTCTGTATACAAATGTACATCTCCTCTTTTCAAGGTCCAAAACCCATCTTTATATCCATGTGTCTCTGGAAGAAAAAGGATTAAAACTAAAGGCACCAAAAGACAAAAGATATTTTCTACCACTAACATATTTGTTGTTCTTACCCAAACTGGTGGAGAATTCCAGGAATCATTTCAGCCAGTTGATCCATAGAGGGATACATGTACCTGTGGGAAGAAAGAGTATTATCCAATAACAAAGCTCAGTCACCTAAAGCAAAACACTTTACCCCAATCTGACTCAGTTTCCTCATCTGTAAAACAAGCAGGTTGAACTAGATGCTTTCTAAGGTATCCTCTGGCCCTGTCCATAAGGCAGAAGCAGCAGAAAATCGGAATCTGAAGCTAACTTCAGTCAGTGAGGAGCTTGGTCATATGGGCCTGGAATATAAGCCTTAGTTAGGAGGAGGAGGATAGTGGGAGTGGTGATGTTTGACATCATGTTTTAGGAAGAATACTGACAAAATGGAATACATTCAGAGGTGGGAAAAGCATGGTAAAGAGCAAGACCCAAACATTCAAGAATAAGTGGAAAGAGCTGGCAAATTTTTAAACTGGAAAAGACTCAGGGGGAAGATGAAATGTTATTTTCACATATTTGAAAAGGGAGTAGTCTTTTTCTACTTGGCCCTGGTGGGTAGAACTTGTTTGAAGCTGCAGAGAGATGGATTTTAGCTCAATAGAAAGAAAAAGCAATAACAAGAGAACTCCAAAGGGGCACTAGCTGGCCTCCAAAATCGGAGACCTCCCTCCTGGAGATTTTAAAAGGCAGAGGCTGGAGGATCATTCCTGAGAGCTATAGACAGGAGAATGCCTATTCTTCTGGTCAAGTCTCATACTATCTCAATATGCCAGGAAAAGTATTAATATCCCTTACAGAAGAAGAAACTGAAAGCTCAGAGAAAAAGTGATTTATCCAAGAAATGAAGCCAGATTTCAAGCCATGAAAAAATATATTCTTTAGGGCCCAGCTTCTTAAATGGTCAGTTAAACTCCACATGAAATCACAAAACTGAATGTGGAGGTCGCAAAATTATCATTTATTATCAGTAATAATATATCTATTTTATATACTTAAATCACATAAAAATTTCTTAGGCAAAAAGGATTTGCAAATGGAAAAAATTTAAGAAACCTTGCTTTAGAGTAGTCCTAGGGAAGGAATTCCATGAGACAATGGTAACCCCAAACTTTTTCAAAAAGGCCTTTCTGAGTGAAAGTTGCTAAGCTAGCAAGTCAAATGGTTCTATTCTCCCAAAGGTAGATTTACTGACCACTCATTATTTTAACAGCTGGTTAATAATTAACTAAGTCCTTGCTTTTTCAATAGCCTTTTCATTTCAATTACTTGGTCAGCATGAGTTCCATCTCTTTATTAGTTAAGGAATAAATGCCCATTTCTAATGATATCAGAATCCCATTTTTAATCCCTTAAGCACTGAGCTGCTCTTCCTCCTCCCACCAGTATCTCATTATTTGATCATATAATCAGAAGGGGGCTGGGAAAGAAGATGCCCTCTAAGAGATCAGTCTCCAACAGTGGCGACCTCCCTCTGTACATTTCCATCTGCTTAGAAAATTGAAAGGGTAATACAATAATGTGGTAGAGAAAAATCATGTTGTTTTAAGTCCCAAGGACTTTGATAATAATTAAATTACGGGCGTAGTCCATTCCATGTGGTAGAATGGAAGGGCTATTCTACTAAAAAGAATTTCACTCTACTGAAAAAACTCAGGTAGCTGGGCTTTCCATCCCAAGTCAGCCATTAACTAACTGGATGTAAATTATTATTAGGCAAGTCATTTTCCTTCCTCTGGGTCTTAAATTCTTTATTCTAAGTTCAAAAAGTTTTTATGAAGTATCTATTATATACCAAGCACTGTTAGGTGTAGAAATACACTCCCTGCTCTCAAGGAGCTTATATTTTTTTCAGGAGAAGATGAGACAACATTTACCCAGATCAAGAAATACAAAATATATTCAAAAGGCAAAAAAAATCTTGAGGAAAAGAGATGCTAACAATTAAGGGAATCAGAAAAGGCCCAAACTGTAGAAAAATGAAGGCTGAGTCTGCAGAGTCAGTAACTGTGCTGAAATGAAGGAGAGCCCCTTAGAGCATCATGGAAGCACCTGCTAGGACCTTTTTTTTTACCACTTTCTCCCTCTGTACCCCACATATCACCAAACTGTTAGAACTGGAACCTGAGAAATGCCTATAAAGTAGTCAATTTTCATTACTGGAAGAGCTGTCCCAGCTTTATCAACAAATTTGAGCCTTGGACAATATACTGTTCAAAATTTGGTCTCAGTTTTTCCAATTATAAAAAAGAAGAGAGAAAATATGACCTTAGAGGACTCCTCCTAATCTAAATTCATCAAATCTAATCTCTGCATTTTACAAATTATGGAAATAATGACTAGCATTTATAATATATGATTTCAATGTAAAGGCACACAGTGCTAAGCACTTTGCTATTATCTCATTCAATCTTCCTAACAACCCACAAAAGCTATTATTATCCCTATTTTACAGATAAGAAAGTTGAGGTAGACGTCATGATTGTCATACATCTAGTTAAATGCCTGAGGCTACTTTTGAACCCATCTCTCTATGGACTAAATCGCCAACATGCTCCAAATTAAAAATAGTAACTCAGAGAAGAATTGCTAATGTTTGTTCTTCGTCGCTCTGTTATCCCTTTTTCATCTCTTCAAACTTTTACTTCTCTCCCTCTTCTGTCTTTACCCCAGGTCTAATACAGTGCATTAGAAAGGACTGGAAGTCAAGAGAATATGAGTTTTACCTTGGCTTGGCTACTTAATACTTGAGTTTCCTCTCTCTTTCCTCATCATCTTCATTTGACAAATAAGGGGAGCTAGACTTGAGAAAGATGTTCAGTAATATCCCTTTCTAAATCTAAATTCACGGCCCCAAGATCCAATATTGTTTCAATCCTAACATTAGCTGAAAAGACTTCATTTGGAGTCAAAGAACATGCATCCTTCCAACACTTACCCCACAGGAAAGGATGCTGCTCCATCCTGTTGCCCTGGAGCATCCACATGGCAGACAGCAAAATGCTGGGTGATCTCCTGCATGTCTTCTGAATTGAAGAGGGGATTGTAGCAGGTTTTGTCTGTAGAATGGAAAGAAAAAAGGGGAGGAAAGAATTAATTTTATATGATTTGAGGAACACTTCTCTTCCTGCTCACACCAAGCAGGAGATTGAGATAGATTACTGCACCTACAATCACTGAATTACAGAACTGAAACTTAGAAATCAACAGACTTTGAATCTTTAAAAATCCCTTATCATGCAACCCCTCTTTGGTAGATAATAGGCATTCTTTGAATGCCTCTATCAAAAAAGCAACCCATTCAAACGCTGGACAGCTCCATTATTAGGAAATACCTCTTTAGTTAGACTAAGTTCAAACCTTCCCTAGTCCTAGGTTGGCCCTCAGGATTAATGTCAGAATCTCCCTCCCAAATAACACTGCTCAGATATTGAACATAACTATGTCAAATGATGTTCAATATCTTTATTATGTTAAATTCTGTTAAATAATGATAGCTAACAATTATTATGTTCAATATCTTTACTATGTTAAATTCTGTGAAATAATGATAGCTAACAATTATACAATAAGTTTACAAGCAGCACTTAAATATTTCATTAACCTTACATCAACCCTGGGAAATAGATATTATTTTAAAGGAAACCAGGATAAAAAGAGATTATGCGGCTTGCCCAAGATCATACAGCTAGTATCTGAAATGGGATTCAGTATTCCACGTTCTATCCATTGTCTCTCCAAGACTGTAGTTGTTTGTCCTTTGGGAGATGAAGCCATGACTTGCAAGTGAATTGGATTGAAGTGAGGAAGGGCTGCCTCACTTTCCCCTCCAGAGCCATCTGGATCCAGTGACAAAATATGGATCATGGAGATGGCATTGGAGGTTGGTTCCTCATCTTCAATAACCAGCAGAGCACAATCAGAACCCAAAACTCTGCAAACTAGGTTCACATCCTCCTTCTGACACTTTTACAAAGAGCAAACCACATCTGTCGTGAATTAGCACACATCTGGAACCCACGAAGTGGTCCACATCTGGAATGCTATCCAGAGAGCCAGGCCTTGTTAAGAGTTTTGAGCTAGCTTTATTAATTATTCGTATCTGCTAGCATAATAATATTATTAATTACCCAGAAAAAAAAAGTTTTGAGTAAGAGTTGAAATTCTTAACTTTGGTAGTATATCTTCCCCCTAACTCCAGGACACATTTCTGCTTTCCCACAAGTGTGACAGCTGTGAATGGGAAAGCAGCACTGAGGTCTGCCGGTGGCAATGGGACAAGTACTCCTTTCCCTCAAACCTGGAGCTTGCTAATAGCTAGACAACACGATTTGTCCAAGAGGGAGGAGTGAAAATGTCATTTCAGAAAGGTTTCATATAAGCGTAAGCTGCCTAGAAACTACAACTATGCTAAAGTAGAATGTGCTACAGTGGATTCTTCCCCTCTCAATCCTCTATTAGTGGAACTAGATTATGCTATCAAAGCAGATTCAGACTGGGTTGGACTAGATACTAAGAGCCAACAATGATAGCACTGATATAATGCTTTAGGTTTTGTGAAGTGCTTTATAGATATTATCATTTTAATCCTGCTGTTATTATCCCCATTGTGCAGATGGAGAAACTGAGGCAAACAGAGACATACACCATCTGAGGTCTGTTTTTTCATCTGTAAAATGGAAGGGTTGGCCCAAGTCCCTCCCAACCCTGACTCTCTAGCATCCTATGATAAATTTAATTCTCCTTCCACTCAAGGTCTCTGCTTATGCCTTCTGCCTCCTCCCAGAGTGATGGTAATAAATTGTTTTTTAAAAGTCATATTAGTCTCTAGTGCATTGTTGATGGAGTTGTAAGCAATTTGGAGCTTTGCCCAAAGGGCTATAAAACTGTGCTTACTTTTTGACCCAGATACTGGGGTCTGTATCCCAAGGAAATCATAAAAGAGGGGAAAGGACTCACATGTGCAAAAATGTTTGTAGCAGTTCTTTTTATAGTAACAAAGAATTATATGGTAACAAAGAATTAAAAAATGAGTAAATGGCCATCAATTGAGGAATGACTGAACAAATTGTGGTATATGTAGGTAATGGAATATTATTATTCTATTTAAAAAATGATGAAAAAATCTGATTTTAGAAAGACCTGGATTTACAGCAAGAATGTGTAATGATCAACTATGAAAGATTTGGTAATTCTCAGTAGTTCAGTGATCCAAAGCAATTCCAATAGACTTTGGACAGAAAATGCCATCTGCATCCAGAAAAAGTACTAAGGAGACTGAATGTAAATTAAGCCATGCTACATTTACTTCTTTTTTTTAGGCTTTTTTTTCCCTCTGCTATGGCTTTTCCCTTTTGTTCTGATTTTCTTCTTCCAACATGATTCATTAAAGCAATGGGTACTAAAATTAATTAATTAATTAAAAAAAAAAAGTCATGCCAGTGTTTAACCTATATTGTACCACTTGCTGTCTAGGGGAGAGGGATAGGGAGAAAGGAGTGAGAAAAATTTACAACACAAGGTTTTGCAAGGATGAATGTTGATGTTTTTTTTCTCTTTTTTCTCCCTTTTTAATCTGATTTTTCTCATGCATCATGATAAATGTGAAAATATGTTTAGAAGAATTGAACATGGTTTAATCTATACTGTATTACTTTGTATCTAGGAAAGGGAGAATGAGGGGAAAGGAGGGAGGAAAATTTGGAACACAAGGTTTTGTGAGGGTGAATGTTGAAAACTATTTTTGAAAATAAAAAACTATTATAAAAAATTAAAAATTAAAATGCAATTGGGAAATATTTAGCAAAATTAATTTTTAAAAATGACAAAAAAATAAAAGTTGTGTCAGGCAAGAACAAACTAGCAGATGGAAAAGACTGAACAGAGTTCTAAAAACAGATTGTGCTTTTTTGTTTAGAGAATCAGTCTGGATGAAGAGAAACTCAGTCATCAGAGGGGTAGCTGTTGGAAAATGAGGAGTTTTGTTTTTTTCCCTGAGGCAATTGGGGTTAAGTGATATGCCCAGGGTCCCACAACTAGGAAGTGTTAAGTGTCTAAGACCAAATTTGAACTTGGATCCTCTTGACTTCAGGGCTGGTGCTCTATCCACTGTACCACCTAGGAGCCCAGAGAATGAAGAGTTTTGTTGTCTTTCCCCCAGTCATACTAAAGCTTATGAGGGTTTTAGTCTGAAGTGATTAAGAAGCACTCAGACAGATAAAGTCACTAATGCTAGAAATTTGGTAATTCAATAAATGAGAATATTCTTTTTACCATGGCCCACCAAATAAGGTTCATTCCACTCTCTGGTCTGGCATTCAAAGCTTTTACACCATGGCTCTAAACTATCTTTCCAATAATCATCTCCTACTACCTTTATTCCCTACTAGTTGTCTCCCAACCAAATTTCTCTAGCCTCCAAGACCTTTCCCTTACCACTACTGCTATCCTTGTCTTTTGAAAGAGAACCGATCCCACAAAATCCCTTTCAAACTGCCACCTCGTCCATGAAGTCTTCCCTGAAGGCATGGGGTGGTCTCCAACCCCAGACCCAAGGGGTTCATGGATAGACTTTCCTAGAGTTTGTGAATTTAGATGGGAAAACAGCTTTATTTTATTACCATCCAAGTGAAATTGAACACTTCCTTTAAATAATGTTTTAAAAGTATCAGATTAGGCTCCATGGCACATAAAGAGTTAAGAACCCCTACCTTAGCCCTAATTTCCCATAGATAGTTACTGTATTCCCTTTGTTAGCAGCTACTTGTATAAATAATCAGTCTTAGCTCACACTCACAGGGGTCCTCAAACTTTTAAAATAGAGCGCCAGTTCACTGTCCCACAGACTGTTACAAGGCCAGACTATAGTAAAAGCAAAAACTTTATTTTGTGGGCCTTTAAATAAAGAAACTTCATAGCCCTGGGTGAGAGGAATAAACATCTTTAGCTGCTGCATCTGGCAGCGGATTGTAGTTTGAGGACCCCTGCACTAGATTAAAAATTCCTTGAGGGCTAACTTTTAGGAAGAGTTACAATTAAGCTATAATGAGGACAATTAAGTGTCATGGTGAATAGAGTTTGAGGTCTAGAATCAGGAATACTCATATTCCTGAGTTCAAAGCTAGTCTCAGATACTCAGTTGCTATGTGAGCTTGGAAAAGTCACTTAGCACAGTTTGCCTCAGTTTCCTCATCTGTAAAATCATCTGGAGAAGGAAACCATTCTAATACCTTCTCTAAGAAAACCCCAAATGAGGTAACAAAGAATCAGACATGACTGAAAACGAATGAATAACAACACCAGATTCACTAGATTTTATCAGACCCAAATGCCAAATTTTTTCTTTTAAATTCATTTTCCTTATTTCTAAAATGAGGATCAAGATACTGCCCCAATAGGATTGTTATGTTGCAACAATGGAGGTTAAAGCATAACATAAATGTTAAAATTATTATTTTATTATTAATAAAACATTTATTGAGTTACATTTGAACTCCAGCAGAAGACAAGAGAGTTTATTGTAATTCCACTATGGCTCCCATACAGTAGGAAGTAATAATTCAATACAGAATACCAAGAACTCTAAAAGCCACACCATTTGTAGCACTGCTATTCTGAGAAGACCAGATTTTAAAAGAATACAAACTTCCTCTTACTATTTTCTCCTTCCTGAGGAGGGACAAGCCTCTGATTCTCAGAATGACTGAATCTCACACAGCTGGAAGGACCCTCACAGGTCACCTAATCCATCCCCTACATGAACACGAAACTCCTTGGAAGACCTTCAGGATGGGGAGCCCATCCTTTCTGGAGCAGCCCACTTGTGGACAGCGCCAGTTACAAGAATGTTGGTCTTGGTATCCAGCCAGAATCTTGAGTTTTTGCAACTATGTATCCACTGCTCCAAGTTCTGGAGCCAAGAGCAACAAAGTTAATCTCTCTTCCTCAAAACAGCCCTTTAAAAAACTCATAAACAGCTGTCATGATTATTCTATCCCCCCTTCCTCAGACCAAATAACCTCAGTTCCTTCTACTGGTTCTCATGACAGGATCCCCATTCTCATTGCCCTAATTGTTGCTGAAACAATGAGCCGGCTGCCCTGTGGAGATAGTGCTGTTCAGCCTTTTTATCTCAATGGTGTGACTCTTTGTAACCCCATGTGGTTTTCATAGCAAAATACTGGAATGGTTTGTCACTTTCTACTACAATTCTCTGCCAGAGAATAATATTCAACAGTCACAGGTTTAGAGTCAGAATAAGTCACGGGGATGGCTACTTCATTTAATAAAACAGAAAATGGACATTCATAGGTTAATGTGCCCAGCAGCAGAAGCTAGAACATTTAGCCTGGTACTGGATCCCTCCCCCCATTTCTCCCATCACACTGCTGTTCCTCCTCTGATGGACTCTGGCCGGGGCAGCCAACCAGGGAGCCAGCTCATCCCTTCTCTCAATGCAGAATAATAATTTCCCTTGATTTTCAAACAATTGACTGGGCAACTTACGGTTCATGCCAATGTCATGATACGTGAGGATGGCAGGACGGTTCCCCTTCGGGGTTCCACAAACGGTGACATGAACTGAGCCATGTAAAGTCTCAATGTCCTGCTCCTGTGGAAAAAAAAAAAAAAAAACAAAAATACTTTTCACAAAGAGCTTCCACGTCTGGACCAGTATTATGGCTGCTGGTAATCCTACCAGTGGGTTGGCGAAGCCTTAAGAATCACCTCCGTGTTTTTCACTCATAGCACAGCTAAACTCAGGTCAGACCAAGAAATGAGTGGGAATTTATTCTCTACCTAAGAAACACAGCTTTCTCATTGTGATCCAAGCTATGTGCCTTAAAAAATCTGCCTACCTTCCTAATATCATGCACATCATCAGGTCAGAGCTTCTTTTCAGCACCTTTCTGAACCTTTATTATAATCATAAGATCATAAATCTAAAACTGGAAGAGATCTTAAGGTCACTGAGTCATTTTATAACAAAGACAAGAAATTGTTCCATTTTCATTTCCCTCTGGGATCCTCAGTTTCCCTCAAATCTCAATTCAAGTACCACTGCTCACTTTTAAGGTCTTTCTCGCCTTCTTTCAGATCCAACCCCTTTATAGATAGTTCTCACTTTACATAAAATTCACATTATGCAATTTTATAAAGAATTCTGAAAGAAATCTACATTCCCAAAAAAACCCTGTTACTTTCCTGTACAGTACTCCCCCTCTGCTCCTGCCTTTCAACTTAGCATTCTGCTCACTTTCCTACCAGCACAAAAAAAAAAAAAATGAATAAATAAAAAATAAAAAATAAAACCTTAAATCCCTCCAAGTGAAAAGCTTCGGCCATTGCCCCAAATCAGGGGACTCAGCTTAAGAACTCTGCACAGAGAAAGGAAGCCCTTGTCTTGCTCCACCCACCCACCTGTGTATTTTCTTCTGCTGTCAATTTTGGGTAGTAGCTCAGGAGTGTCCCTTGGCCCCCAAGTGTCTCCCATCCTCTCCTATTTGTGTCTGTGTCCACCCCTATGTGTTCCTCCCCTGGTTGTGGCAGGTCCCAGCTCCTGAATGTTCCTTCTCCTGCTCTAGCTTTCACATCTCCAGCTCTTGAAAAAAGTGACAACAATCTCCCTAAAAGGGTGCTTGGCTCCTTTCCTCGTGTCCATAAGGGCAAATTCACATTACATAAAAATCCCTTTATGTAGAAGACTGAGGAACGTCCACTTATATAAAGTGAGAACAGTCTATGTTTGGTAGAGTGCATATTTGCATATGTCTTGCCTCCCTATATAATATCAGCTCCCTGAAGGCAAACATCTTCATTTTGATTTCTATGTGCCAGCCTGGTTATCTAGTAGGCACTTAATAAATGCTTACTGAATGATTCATTGATCAAATTCCCACAGGTAGGGAGCTGCATGTTAGACTGTGGTTGCAAATTCAACACTTCACCATGCAGTGTTGGAGGTTAGAACTCATGTTTTGTGAAAATAAGTTCATTGCAATATGGATATATATCAGATGGCTTGCTATTTTGGGTGGGAACAGGGAAAAGGGAAAGGAAGGAGAAATATCTGGACCTCAAAATTTTACAAAGAGGAATGTTGAAAACTTTATGTGCAATTGGGAAAAAATAAAATACTATTAAGGGAAAAAAAAGTCCATTGTTCTGCCCACTGTACCATATTGCCTAGTATATATAATTACCACCTTTTATTATGCTTTTATTATGCACTTAACTATCTGTACCAGCACTATATAAAGACAGGAAAAGATATGATCTGCCTTCAAGGATCTTACAATGGTGGAGACAATGTGCAAACAACTACCTATAATATAGGATAAAATGAGTAAACTGGAAGTAACTGAGGGAAAGGGCTGGCTTCATTGATTACTAAGGCAGCCTCTGGACCAGTCACTCAATCCACACAGATTTCAAGACCTGGCCCAGCATAGTATCCGAGTCAGATGCTGGCACAATGGCCCAGTGTTGGACAATGATATTCTTCATTGTCTCCTGATTTCTGAGGACCCTCCCTCCTGCAGATGTGTATGTCTCTATCCAAAAATAGAACAGAAAGTCAAACAGAAGGGGCCTTAACTGTGCAGGGCATGATTGCAGCATTTGTAGGAAGAACCCAAGTGGTTTAGTCTCTTTACCTTTACAATGGGGATAACAGACAAGATGATCACGAAGGTCCCCTGTACCCAATTTAATTTTAATGTTTAAGTGCACACTAAGTAAGATAATGAATGCCCTGAGCTGGGAAATGAGATAAGAGCAAAGAACTTAGATTTGTCCTTGGGGGCCTCCCAAACTTACTTCTTGGGGAGCTGGGGGTGAGTGGGTGGATTCATGTGGCTGTCAATTGTCATGGACAGAACCAATAAGTATTACAGATTAGGACTTGAAAATCCAGGCCTTTCTGACTCTCTGCAGTAATAGGTATTCAATCAGGATCACACTGAGTGGAATGTAGGCTGGGTGAGGGCAAAGATCAGCTTGCCTTTTTTTTTGTTTGTTTGTTTCTCAAGCACCTGAGCATGCTATCTTGCATTGCTGGTGTTCAATAAAGACTTATTGAAGTGAGGCAAATCACACTTTATCCTTTATCCATCACCTGCCCTATATTCTCTCCTTTATACCATAGCTACATTAATATTCCTCATGTACACCTTATTATCCATCACCTGCCCTATCTTCTCTCCTTTATACCACGGCCACATTAATATTCCTCATGTATACCTTATTACCCATCACCTGCTCTATATTCTCTCCTTTACATCAGTTACATAAATATTTCTCGTGTAAACCTCAAAAGGAGCTCATGAAAGGCATCTAGGTAGACAGCCAGACATGTCAGGAAGTTAAGTTGTGTCCAACTCTTAAGTGACCCCATTTGGAAGTCAAGAAGGCATAAATTCAAATCATGATTCAGATACTTAATAGGTATCTATATGAGCAAGTCACTACATGCAAAGGGGATAATAACAGCACCTAAGCTCCAATATTTATAATATGCTTTACAAACCTTAAAGCACTATAAAAAATACTAATCTTCTCTATGGCTGCCCCAGAAACTACAATATTCAGACTCAAAAGAGAGCTACTAGTATGCAATCAAAGATATTTAGCAACACAAAAATAAAAATAACACAGGATGAGAAAAGGTACTGAATTAAAATTTTATATTTTATATTTTAAAGAAAATTAACTCTCCTAGACCCCCCTCTCCCCAAAGTGGGCAATGTTCAAGGAAGAATTTTTTGCCTCATTTCTTGCATGGAGATTCTCAAAGGTTATGTAAATAAAATATAATGGGGCTACCAATCTGGAATCAGCTTTGAGGATGGGGCAACTAATGCAGTGTCTTCTCAATGAGCATCTCACCTCAGGACAGGGGCTCATCACCAGAAGGTTGGGCATGAAGGAGTCAACATACAAGCCACACCATCTCAAAGACTATCTATGAAAACCCTGATCTAGCTCAATAGAGGGAATTTTACCCCATAGATGATATTATGGATCCTGGAAGTATTCAGCTAAGAGGATACATAACTCTGAGATCATTGTTTTAATTAAAAAAAAACCTTCAAGGATTCCCCATCGCCCACTTAATAACATTCAGACTCAGTTTCCTCATCTGAATATCATTCTCCTCCTCCCAAGGTTGATGATAACAGGATAAGATAACATTTATAAAACACTCTAAAGCTCTCCAGAAAAACTCATTACCATTAGAGAAATTCTAGCTATTATTTAAGGTCCTCAACAATCTGACCTTTCCATAACACTCTGCATTCTTAACTCATTCTACTGCCACGTCCACACACTTTTCACTTTGGCCAAATTAGAACTAATTTTGGTCTCGTCATCCAAGAAATTCTGTGATCTCCTATATTCAAATTTTCTCATTATGCTATTCCTTAAGAATCGAACAATAAGCATTTATTAATTGTTCACCGTGAGCCAGGTAATATACAAAAATGTTAGAAGCCTTGCCCTCAAGGGGTTTTTACTCTTTACAGTCTGTCCAACTAACCATTACTTGACTCTTTTTTAGGTTGAATTTTAAATCTGCTTTTAAAAAATCATCTCCTTTTTCTTGTGCAACAAGATAATTGTATAAATATGTATGCCTATATTCAATTTATATATATAAATATATAGATAGATAGATATAAAATCTGGCTCTCAGGATACAGAAAGCCTTCCTTTGGGATAGGAGTCTAGAAAAAAAAAGAATTGATACATGTATGGTTTCCTTTGTAATACTATGTATTTTATTATGTGCATTTAAAAATATAATTTTGGAAGAGGTCCATAGTTTTCATTAGACCACCTTGTGGGGTAGAGGGTAGAAAAAGTTGAGTTTTCCTTGCCCTCCTCTTTTACCTTGTGAAATCAATTTGGAAATTAATCTTTTTTTTTTTTTTTTTTTTAACTGAAGATCATTTTCCTTTTCCAAGTGGTACTTTGCATCTCACTGATATGCTTGTGTTTATTTTGTTTTGAAAATTTTTTAAAGATAGATAAGCCATTGGTTAATTTGATTTAAAAAGAAGAAAACCAAACTATCAAAAATGAAAAGGGTGAAATTCACCACTAATGAAGAAGAAATTAAGGTTTTCCTTAGGAAATATTTTGCCCAATTATATGCCAATAAATTTGAAAATCTCAGTAAAATCAATATTTTATAAAGATATATGTTATCTAGATTAATAGCTCAGGAAAAAGAATGCCTAAATCACTCCATCTTAGAAAAGAAAACTGAACAAGCCATTTATGAATTTTATAAAAAAAAAAAAAAACAAACAACAACAAAAAAAAGACCTTCCCCCTGGGTCAGATGGGTTCACAAGGAATTTTATCAAACATTTAAAGAACAATTAATTCCAATGCTATATCAATTATTTGGAAAAATAGGCAGAGCCCTACAATTTTTTAATGATACAAATATGATATTGATGTCTAAACTAGGAAGAACTAAAATAGAGAAAAAAATTACAAACCAATTTCTGTAATAAAATTTTTAAAAATTCTAGCAATATGATTATACAATATATCACAAGGATTATACACAATGAATAGAAAGGATTTATATCAGGAAGTCAGGTCTGGTTCTGTATTAGTAAACTATCAGCATAATTGACCTTATCAATAACAAATGCAATAGAAATCAAACTACCAAAATATAAAGCAATAATCATAAAAACTATATGATTCTAGCTAAGAAACAGTGGTAGATCAGTGCAACAGATAAGGCACACAAGACACAATAGTAAATGACTTTAAAACAATAACATAGTGTTTGATAAACACAAGATGTATCTGACAAAAACTGCTGGGAAAACTGGGGAACAATAGGGCCCCAACCAACATCTCATACTATACACCAAGATGAGATCAAAATGGGTGTTTGATTTAGACATAAAAGGAGACACCATAAGCAAATGAGAAGAGCAAAAAATAATATATCTGTCAGATCTAAAAAGGAAAGAATTCATGACCAAAGAAGCAACAGAGATGATTACAAAATGTAGAATAGAGAATTTTGATTATATTAATACAAACAAAACCAATGCCATCCAGATTAGAAAGGAAGCAGAAAGCCAGGAAACATTTTTTTTTCTATCTACTGTCTCTGATAAAGGCCTTATTTCTCAAAAAAAGAGAGAACCAGATCAAATTTATGAGAATACAAGCCATTTCCCAATTAATAATGGTCAAAATAGATGAACAAGCAGTTTTCGGATTAAAAAAAAAATCAAAGCTAAGACATATGATGAAGTGTTCTAAATCACTTTTGATTTAAAAAATACTAATTAAAATAACTCTTGAGATACTGCCTCACATCTATCAGATAGGTTAATATGACATAAAAGGAAATTGAAAAATGTTGGAGAGGATGTGGGAAAATTGGCACCTAATGCACTATTGGTAAAGGTGTGAACTGATCCAACCATTCTGGATAGCAATTTGAAACTTCATGCAAAGGGCAACCAAACTGCATAAACCCTCTGGATCCAGCAATACCAGCACTAAATCTATATTCCAAACAGATCATAGAAAAGGATCTACATGTGCAAAAATACTTGTAGCAGCCCTTTTCATGATGGCAAAATATTGGAAACTAAGGGAATATCATCAATTGGGGAACTGTGATAAATGAATATAATGGAATATTATTGTGCAATAAAAAAACGAACAAATTTCAGAAAAATCTGCAGAAATTTGTATGTATCAGTTCAAAGTGAAATGAGCAGAACCAGGAAAACATTGTATACAATATCAAAAACATTGTGCATGAATCAACTGTGAATGATACTGCTCTTCTCAAAAAAAAAAAAAAAAAAAAAAAAAAAAAAAAAAGATCTAAGACTAGTTCAAAGGACTTAAAAAGGAAAATGCTATCCATACCCAGATAAAGAACTGATGTAATAAATGAATATAGATTCTTTCCCCCTCACTTTCTCTATTCTTTTTTTTGTGTTTTTTTTCTTTTGATTTGTTTCTTCTTTTACAACTATGACTAATATGGAAATGTTTTCCATGTAATACATGTAAAACCTGTATCAAATTGCCTACCATTTTAGGAAGAGAAGCGATCCTGAAAGGGAGAAAAATCTGGAACTCAAAATCTTATAAAAATGAATGCTAGGGGCAGGTAGGTGGCACAACCTCTGCAGTCAGAAGGACTTGAGTTTAAATCTGGTCTCAAATACTTAACATTTTCTAGCTGTGTGACCTTGGGTGAGTCACTTAACCCAACTGCCTCAGCAAAAAAAAAAAAAAAAAAAAAAGAATGCTAAAAACTGTCTTGCCACTTGATTAGGAGCAGAATACTATTTTTAAAAAATGTATTTTGTTTTAGAATTTATGATGGTGTTATCCCTTCAATTAAACTTAGAAAGTTCTATACAGCCAGGTAAGCACACAATGATTACAGATGATGGTCTCATGCATATTACAGACCCAATAAAGATTCATAAAATGAATATACAATGTTTTCCTGGTTCTGTTCACTTCATTTTATAGTAGCCTACAAATTTAACAGAGGGATTCTTTCTCATTCAAATCCTGTGGTTCTCTGTCATGTGGAACAAACTTTTTGTGGTGTCCCCATTTTCATTACCACAAGTAAAGCTTCCAATAGATAACAGAAGTAAAATCACTTTGTGGTCCCTAACCACACAATTGTAAAAGCTAAAAATAGCCCCTCCTTTCAAATATATGGATAAGCGTAACAACTAAAAAAAGCACCCTTCCTTTCCAAAAAAAAAAAAAAAAAAAAACACACACAATTCAAGTATCCAATCCAGTCCCCATAAAATGCTCCTGCCTTCTTCCCCAAAACTACCTGCACCAAACTCTCTAATAAGGATGCTTCCCAAACTTGAGATGACATCTCACATATCCGTCCAGACAATTCTCAAACCAGCTGCCTTTCTCTGTCCAGTAGGTACGTCTGTTTTGGGGCTACTATAAGGGTGGCTGAGAAATAAAGATGGAATTTCCTCTTCTATCATCTCCCTCCATGGTCCACTTGCAGTCCTAATGGCCCCTTAGGAAAAAGGGCCACAAAAGCCCCACAAAGTCTGTGGTTGTGGAGCACTTGAAACACTGGCTGTTTTGTATGTTTGTGTGAGGATAGGGAGAAGGAAAGAGGATGTGGAATGAGGAATGAAGCCCAGAGCAAAATTCCCCTTTTTCAAAATGAATCCCAAAAAGAAAACGTAAAAAAAAAAATCCACACTCAACCAGAAAGTTTCCAAATCACTCTCTTCTCCCCCAATCTTGCTTGCTTCCTTACTTGTTTGCTTCTCCAACAAAAGCATGGGGTCTTTTTCTTCCATAATTATTGCACAGCTATAGCTGGGAGTCTCTGGACAAAGTTCACTCATGGGGAAGGAACTGTTCGACCAGTCCTGATGCCAATCAACTGAAAAAGTCTAGTTTTCTAGAAAGGCTGCACTCCTGTCTAATTCTATTTTTATCATATCAAAGAAATCAACGTTCCCATGGACTTTTCACACTGGAAGTACTCTTCACTATCACAGCTGCCTCCTCCCAGAAGGTCCATTTTAAGGTGGACACCCAAGCCAGACAATTTCAATTCTCTCCAGACTTCCTCTACCCTACCCAAGAGTACTTTCTCTCCTGGAATTTTTAGCTTTCTTTCATGTCCTGTTTTCTCCTATTAGAATTTAAACTCCTTGAGGACAAGAATCAACTCTCTATTTGTATTTTCAGAATTAGCATGATAGCTGGCACACAGTAAGCACTTAACACACTTGCTGAACCGACTTTTGGATTACTTCATGGTACCTTTCCTACTTATACACATTGTCCTAGGTAATGCTCATCTATTAATGGATCTCGAAGATCTTTTCTGTGGCAGTAGGTAGCACAGTGGATAGAAAGCTGAGCCTGAAGTCAGGGAGCCTCATCTTCCCAAGTTCAAATTCAGCCTTAGATACTTCCTAGCTGTATGACCCTGGAAAAGTCACTTAACTCAGTTTCCTCATCTGTAAAATGAGCTGGAGAAGGAAATGACAAATGGAGAAAAGCACAAATGGGGTTATAAAGGGTGGGATAGGACCATACAATTCTCTAATAGGTCTTAGGAATCAATTATTGAGACGCTAGAAATTTCTTAGTCCAATTCCTTATTTGATATTCAGGAAACTTTGACCCTAACCAAAGAAGTCATTTGCCCAAGGTAATCATTTGCCCAAGGTATCTAGGCAGTAAACTAAAAAACAAAAGGGAATAAAAGAGAAACTTTTGATCAGATCTCCTTTCTGGTTTTTTTCTAAGATGTCAATAGTTCAAGGATGTCCCACAACTAGACAGTGCACAATAGCCAGAGTTGAATTCAGTATGTTCTTCTTGGAAAGAATTAATCTAATTAAATATTTCAAGCCTAGATGATTTCATCACTGTGGTTACTACTGTGACAGGACAGCAGTCTTTCTCTACTTTTGTACATTAAAACTAAGGTCTCATAACCGGAGCCAAGATGGCAGAATGAAGGCAGGAACTTGCCTAACCTCTCTTCCAAACAGCTCTAAATCCCTATGAATAACAATGATAATAAATAAATTAATGAATAAGATATATAGACAAATGAGTGAATGAACGAATGAACAAATTTTACAGCATCAGAACACCCAGATGAAGTAGAACATTTTCCAGCTGAAAACTTAGAAGCTCAACAGAAAAGATCTGTGACACTGGGATGGGAATCCAGCAGGCAGCCTCAGTGCAAGCTGCACTAGCATAGCCCAGCCCCACTCCAGACCCAGCATCAGCAAGGCAGGACTCTGTTGCTTTAACATACTAGATCTTATAGCCACAGTGGGGCAAGGGCACTCCTAACAGCCCCAGGGCAGCTGCAAAAAGTCCTGAATCTTGAGACAGCACCCCCTCCATTCTGGAAGCAGGGCCCTATTTTAATAAAGATTTAAAACTCAAATAATAGGTTAGGAAAATGAGCAGACAACAGAAAAAGTTTCTGACCATTGAAAGCTATTATGATGACAAGGAAGATCAAAACACACTCAGAAGATGATAAAGTCAAAGCTCCTCCATCCAAAGCCTCCAAGAAAAATAAGAATTGGGAGGAAAAAAAAAAAAGGAATTGCACTCAGGACATGGAAGAACTCAAAAGTAATTTTGAAAATCACAACCAAACTCAAGACCTTTCCAACTGTTGGAAGGCCTGGCACACATTGTGCTCCATTAGCATAACCACTGAGAACACAAGTTCACCTCTATGCCACAAAGAAGCATCAAAGGATGATAAAAACATTATTCAATTTAGCCCACATGTTAAAAGATTTTATTCATGAAAGAAAAGGCTAGAAGCTCTAAAATAATTTGAGGCTGGTTACACAGAAAAGTCTGTGATCAAATTTTAATTAAATAAGATATGTGCTCTTTTAAAAGGTTCATAGAAGGGACAAGTCAAGATGATCTTTGTTATGAAGAGATTAGGATGACTTGTATTTAGCCACCAATTATTCAATTAGAAGAACCAACAGTTTGTTTTCAAGGTTTAGGGATAAATGTCTCCTTGTAATGTTTACACTATCCAATCGCCTATGGTTTTTATGGTCAGTGGAAAGGTCAATTTGGGGCCAGTCCTATCAAAATTTTTAAATACCATTCTGACTCAGGACATTCCAAAGTTCTCTGGAAGAATACAGTGACAGAATCAAAACTATAAATAATCTAAAGGGAAATGAAAAAGTTTTGTGTCTAAATGGGCTGCAGATAATTAAAGATTAACTGTGAAGTGGAAGTGTGAGATTATCAAAACTATGTCAAAGAGGTAGTTAAGTCAGAATGAGAAACAACGAATGAGGATAAAATAGCCAAAAGTAGGATACTTGTGCCTTAGCTGAATCATCAGGTAAGTGGATGGCTCCACTGAGTCTTGGGTCTGGGGTCAAGAGTCAAGTTCGAATCCTGCTTCAAATAGTGAGACCCTGGTGAAGTCAATACAGCTGTCTGCCTCAGTTTCCTCATTTGTAAAATCCAAATTAAAATGCAGTCTGCAAAGCTGAAAAGTCTATCCATGAATGGGATCATGGATGGCATCTATCCAATTCTGATTTGCAAGGTTTGATGAAGCTGAAAACTTAAAAAGAACTTGTCTTTTCTACAAACCTTTCCTGAAGATGATATGACCAGCTAAGTTCCAAGCAATCTCCTAAATTCAGTCCTCTTTCCTCTGAGGGTAATTTTATTTTTTTTGCTGAGGCAATTGGGGTTAAGTGCCTTGCCCAAGATCACACAGCTAGGAAGTGTTAAGTTTCTGAGGTCAAATTTGAACTTGGGTCCTCCTGACTTCAGGGCTGGTGTTCTATCCACTACACCATCAAGCTGGCCCGGTACCATATTTCTTGACTCTCACATCACATGATCCTTGGAGTCCTCAAGTTGGATGTTGAACATGGGATAGATTTTTATCTAAGCAGTGGATCCCACACAGGGGATGGGGGGCAGGGATGGGCTTCAAAGTCCCAATGGGCTCACACAGGCAAACAACAAATATGGGTATATCCCACAAAACTGTTTCTGTCCAACTACCAGGCCATGTGCTCACTACTCATTCAAATATTCACCTAATTAACCTCAGCAGAACTCAGTAGAATTAACTCAGTAGAAGTTCTACTTCTAAAGGCAGGATTTTAGATTTGCTTTTGTTTCTTCACTATCTGACACAAGGCCATGTCCATAGGAGACATTTAAGAAAAGCTTTTTGAATTCAATGTTTTATGTCAAGCATTGTCCAATAATCCAACACCAGGGACTTTTAAATCTGGGGTCTACAGAGCAATTCCATGATTAGATTTCTAAAGTGTCTGGAACTGACTCTACATAAATATTATGTAAAGATAACTAGCTGGGAAATGGCAGATAATAGACCACTGACCTGGAATGGGGGGCTAAAATTGACTCCACATAAATATTATGTAAAGATAGCTAGATGGAACATAGCAGATAATAGGCCACTGGACCTGGAATCATTTCAAAGGTGATTTCAGATTACCTAGTCCAAAAAATCTAAATAAATGAATAAATGAAGAATGAATGAATGAATAGCTCTGGGATGGGAAGATCCTCAGAGTTTCTGACCAAAGCAAGAATGAATGCTATTTACATTCAATGAGTCAATCAGGACCCAAACTTTGACCAAATGAGGCTTGGCCTAGAACCTATTGGTGGCCAATTAGAATCAGATTGGTTTTGGTTTAAGGCCTGGTTCTTAAGAAAGAAATCTAGCAAGTAACCCCAAGATATCTTAGAAAGATTCAGAGGTGCAGAAGACTGCTTGTTGTCTTGCGGAGGAGAAAGGTAAAGAGAAAAAATTTGAAATACAAAATTTTGCCAAAATGAATGTTGAAAACTATCTTTACATATATTTAAATAAATAAAATTCTATTAAGAAAAATATTAATAAGAATAATTATAAGATCCATTTCCCATGGTTGTGGTGAGGATAAAATATCTGTAAAGCTCTTTGCAAACTTTAAAATGTTATAGAAGTACTGGTTATTATAATTATCATCATTGTTAAGATTAAAGTGAACAAGAGACTTGAAAACAGAATGGGCTCATTTCTAATTTGTGTCCCTGTGTACGTTTGAGGAATGAGCTAAAAAAAACATCTCCAGGTCAGAGTCCATAATTTTAGGAGTGCTGTGAACTTTAGTTTCTCAGTCAACCTTAAAAAGGAAAGAATAAGATGTCCTTTCTTGATTTTTCTAGGAAAGATAAAAATCTTTAGGTGCCTTCCACCTACACTGTGAGGCCTGACATCAAGCAATCTGATTTAGGTTGAAGATGTACAAAGTGGATATTATTATTATTATCACTCCTATTTTTCAGATAAGGAAACTAAGCATCCAGGTTAAGTGACTGCCATGGGCCATGAGACCCTTTAAAGGAGACAGGACGATTACTACTTTCCTCCCTAGACTAAAGGGAAAGCCTAACAGAGGAGAAGGAAGCAACCTGCCAGGATTTGTGACTTACATACAGCTGAAATCCCAGTATGAGGAAAGAAATCAGGAGAGCTCTTGGTCTTGGTGACCACTGTTAATGAATTCTGTAACCCTAAGGCACATTATTGATCTCAACTCTACTGGATCTCAATTCTAAAATGTGGCTGGCTTAGATGACATAGGGCCCTGTCTAATTCCAAAACAAAACTCGTTAGCCTCCCAGGGCAATGCTGTACCTACTGTATCACACTAATTTCATTATTAAGAAGAGAGCCTGAGAAGCTCCAGTCTTAGTACAGTTTGATGATACTACAAATTTGATAAAGGAGGATAAAATAATCTAAAGATTTTTTTCTGGTTCTGAAAAGGGGATGAGGGGAAAAGAGAAATATCATCATGAGTGAGAGCTGCATCCTTCTAACTTGACTCCTTTTATTTTAGAGTTAAGCCATGGTGTCTAGACAGGCTTTGTAAATGGAAAGATTACTGGGTTCAGAGTTAAAAGACTTGAGCTTAAAGCCTTGTGTCCCACACTTACTTGCTGTGTGACCCTTGCTACCTGTTTCTTCAACTGTAAAATGGGGACCAATAAAACCTACTCCCAGGGTGGCTGTGGTCACAACTGTAAATTGCTTAGCACAGTGCCTGGAATATAATGTTGGCTGGAAGCATCTCAAGAGAAGGTCTTCAGAGGAGAAGGTGGGAGGAAGAGAAGGCTGATTTAAGTAGGATTCTCTGCTCCTTGGAGCAACAGAGCTGATGGACTGGGAGTATAGGGGCAAGAGCGGCTGATGAAAGCCACATCAACATAGGGAGAGGGAAGAATGACTCAAGATGATGTCAAGGAGGGCTACATACAGGCCGTGCTAACTCCTAACAGCTGAACACAGGGTACAGGGGCACCCAGCCAACCTGAAGCTTTGCTTGGTTGATGGATATGATTATATAAATGTTCCAGGCAAGGATGGAACAACTCTCCCTGTACCTGCCGCCTTAGCCTAATGACACAATCAAACCCAATGATGCAAGGGGACCTTAATGACTAATTTTTGGTCAAAATCCAGCAACTTTCCTGTAAGTGAGGGGGAAAGGAAAGGAGGCAAAATGTGAAGAAGAAAAGCTGCGAGAGAAAAGAACTGACTGGAAAGACAGAAAAAGAACCCCCCATCTTCATCCTCATCCTAGTCTCAGAAGCTCAAATTTCACCTGACATATAAGCTACATGATCATGGGCAGGCGGTACAATGGACAGGGGTAGGACTTCCAATTTGGCCTCTAGGCAGATCACTTCACATCTGTCTGCCTCAGTTTCTTTAACTGTAAAATAGGGATGATACTAGCATCCATCTCACAAGCACTCTTTTGAACAGTTGCTGGCACTTAAGAGGCATTTGATAAATTTAATTTCCTTCCTTCATTCTATCTTCTTCCTTCTATCTGTCTATGTAAAATGAAGGGGGCAGGATCAGAAGAACCCCAAAGGATCCAGTCTAAATCCTAGTATCCCAGACACCTTATTGCCATGTATATATGCCCTGAAAACCAATGAGGAATTTCAAGTCTGTCTCTCAGAGGGTCAATGTTTCAATGGGGCATGTTTCCAGATATAGCCAATGTACTGATTTGTTCTGTTCAACTATATTTGTTCTTTTTTTTTTTTCCCAACTATATTTGTTACAAGGAAAGGTTCTTATTGGGAAACAAGGAAAGAGGGTCAGCTGGCAAGCAAACATTTAACAAAGATTAAGGCATAAAACTTACTTTTAAGGCACTAGAAAGGGAGTTAGCAAATTCAAGCCCTACTAATTCAGGCACTAAACGGATGTGTAATTGATCTTGAGAGAGGCAGTGGAAGAAAAGGCCTTGATTTTCTCTGCCACATATTACCGGCATGGATTTGGGCAAGACATTTAGCCTCAATTTCTTCATCTGAAAAAAAGTGAAGGCACTGCCCTAGAACCTATAAGATCCTTTCTGGCTATAAAACTATAATCGATATTACAAGGCTCTGGCCCCTGCCTGAATGAAATCAGGGCCCAGGTGTATTTTCACATTTCCAGCCCTCTACCCACACCCTCCCTTTCCTCACCAAGTTCTCTTCCTCCCCTCTCTATGGAGCTCTACTTCCTCATTTGTAAAATGGGAGGTAGCTTTAGAAGCTCCCTAAGAACCTTCCTATCACTACTGTTCAAAATGGGTTCCTGTAAGTAGATGTTCAGCTGATGGACTGATTTAATCAAAGCTGGCAAAAAAAAAAAAAAAGAACAAGAAATTTTGGAAGGGGTTGTGTTGCCCTGGAGAAAGGGAAGCAAGAAAAGATATATAATACGAAACCTCACTGCTCTAAGGAAAAGAAACAAGAAAGTGCTTCCTGCATCTAAGTTTCAGCCAAGAGCTGAAAATTCCATCTCTCTCTGTAGGTAGCCCAGATATCCTGCACCTTGATGTCGCCCTAGGGGGGGCCATCTTATTTCCCAAGAGGTGGGCAGAGACCACTGGGTGACATCCTGAAATGGAGGGGGTGCGGAGAAGAGACAAACTGAAACCGTGTGGTGAGATGGCAGATTTCCTTCCTGACTGTTCCTGATGCTACTGATTCCCCCTTCCCCACTACCACCACCTACCCCCAAGGAAGGTATTCTAAATCTAAATGAGGCAACAGACTTTTCCTTGAACTTCAGGTCTGACTGCATTCTTTTAAAGCCATTCGGGGGCCCTGAGAGGAAGCAAGATTTTAGAAAAGCAACCCATAACCCTACATGCTGTTTCTCCATGACTGATGGGCCTGTGTCCATTATCAAATTCAAGGCAAAAATAATCACCTATTTTGATCTATTCTAGAAAACATCCTTTGTATTATTAAAAAAATAAACTCCCCTGCCCTCTGCAGCTTAAGACTGCTATCCCTCTTTTTGTCACAAGGGTGATGACCTTAAGATGCAAAGTTAAAACACAGATTTTTCAGACACAGCTAATTTCTTCCAAGGTCTTTGCTTTTATTTTCTTTTTCCCCAATGGGAAGAAGAAAGAGGTAAGGAGGAAATGATAAGGAAGCAAAAAAAAGGCAGTCATCTTTTTTTTAAAAAGACAAAAGTCATTGAGTCAATTTTTTTTTAATAAAGAGAACAGAAGAAAACCAGAAAAAAGCACAGTCAAGCCAAGATAGCTTTGAAAGCTACAGACTGAATTTATTACATGTTTATTATATACTATAAAAGTACTTTTTTGAATTGAGGAAGATGAGTCTTTTTGACTCAACATGCTAAATCTTTGTTTCACAATGAAAAAACTAAGGCAGTCAAGTCAGTTGAATGATTTGCCAGAAGCTTCTGAGTTGAGATTTGAAGAAATGATTTTATTGATTAAAGCAACTCCCACATGAGGAAACTTCTAACCTTCTCTCTTCTCAGGGCAGATAGGTAGTACAGGAGATAAGAGCATATAGACCTGAGTTCAAACCTGGCCTCAGAACCTACTAGTTATGTAACCCTAGTCAAGTCACTTAACCCTCTGCCTCAGTTTCTAAGCTGAAAAAGGAAATGTCCAATCATTTCAGTATCTCCATCAAAAAAAATCCAAGTTTAAATCCAGCCAGAGACACTACACTGAGCTGTGAGAGCCTGGACAAGTCACTTAATTTCAATTTTCAGACCTTTACATAGGGATAAAAATGACACTCACCTCCCAAAGTTGTCTAAGATGATCACTGTAAAGCACTTAGCACATAGTAAGGCCCTTCTGAGTGTGAGGAGAAGATCCAACATTATTACTGTATTTACAGTTCCTGGCACATAGCAGGCACTTAGTAAGTGTTTGCTGATTAACATGGTCTGCTAGAACACAGAGAAAGCCTGGGTGAATAAGTGCATTCCCAGACATTTAATCTCTAAGTGTCCCCACTTGTGAAGTACAGATGTCATACAGACTCTTTGCTTCCAAGAGCTGAGAAAATATCAGAAGATAGATACTCTGACAACCCTCAAGACAATCTGTATAATGCAGAGTGGTCATTATCCTCATCATCAGTGCTTAAGGCCTCAGATTTCCATTATCTCTGTAAGAGCAGAACCATACAGAAAGCAAACATATAATTAGCAGTTTTAAGCAACCATATCATTAGGGGATTTCTAATAGCTCCGATATTGGTCTCAGTAATGTGTAAATAAGGTAGCTAACTAGGTGGTGCAATAGATCTTTTATCTATTAGGCCCAAAGTCAGGAAAACTCAAATTCCCAAATTCAAAACTGGCCTCTGATACAATAACAAATGTGGAAATGACTTTTACAACTAAGGAGAACTTAAAAGCTGTATCAGCCCAAACCCCTTTATCAGAAGGGTAAAACTGAGCCCCAAGAGGGAAGATTAGGCTAAAATAAAGCCTGGGCCAAACACAGTTTACATAAGATCGAGTGCTGCTGAGTTTAAATCCTTCCAATTTGTGCTTCTGAAAGCTTCTTCATGACAAGTACTATCTTACTTGCACTTATTTGTATTCCCAACATGACATAATACGTGGCACATATTTATTCTATTTTATCTATCCTATCTTATCTAGGCAGCCATCCTTTCTCTCTAGAGCCAAGCACATCACACGCATGGAAATTAAGTATGTGTTGAGTGAATGAATATAAACATCTGAAATTTGTGTCTTCTCTTCAACTGGCCCTGCCCATCTATCACCCTCCACCATACTCCTGGAGGTGAGCCCTTGAGAACCGCCCCAGCACAGAAAGAAAAATGGACAGATTTCTACTCAGGACCAAGCAAAGGCCTTTCACCTTCCTGTGGGACTGTCAAAACTCAAAACTCTCCGGCCATGTTCCCTTGCTAGGAAAAAGCCCCAACTGAAATGTCCATGCCTTTCTTTCAGCCTTACAGCCTTTTTTTTAACCAAGTACCCCCAATGTTTTTTCATTTTGCTTCAGGGGTTAGACAAGGACTTCAGTTTCTTTGGACAATTTTCAAAACATTTAACACTTTTTCTGCCCCAGGTGTGGTGTAAGCTTAGTTTGATTTCTCCCCCTCCTACAAGGGTTTTGAGTAGTGTTCAATTTCAAAGAAAGTAAAAGAGAAAAAAGGGGGCGGGAGGGATTTTACTTGCCTGAACATCGAATTCTTGCAGGAGGCCAGTGATGGTCTGTAAAGAGATGGTCACAGTCAGTTTCCTCCAAACACAGACAATAAGGGAGAATATGCACAAGACTGAGGGTCTGCACCTCCCAAAGGAAAGCTGTGCCCCCAGCTACTCTCCCTTCTATACCTTCTGGGAGAATATCCACCCATTAAATTCAGATGGAACCTTAAAAATGTCATGGGTCAAACTAACAAAATCAACTGTCATAATAACAATTACCAGACAGGGTCTACAAACCACCAGGGGACAAAGGGATCACATTCAGAAAGCAAGGGGTACCAATTAATGTGTTGGGATAATAAACACATGACTTCTCCAGAATCACTGCTCCTTCTCTTCCTGTTAGACCACAAGTTGAGGATTCCCCCAATGAAAAGAGATAAAAAATGTTCCACCGAAGGGTGGCTATATCTGATGCTGACTGATATAATGTCAGTCCCTCTTCCCTGTTCAGAATGAAGGAAGACTGAACTTCAACCAGTGACCAAGCAGGGAGCCTTGCCATTCCTGGAATTACCCCCATACCTAAGGAATTTCCATTCGATGCACTGGTTTCAGGCACTAGGAAAGATTAGCATTTATACAGCACATACTGTGTACCAAGCACTGGGCTAATTACTAGCTTTTTTCCTTTCGTTGCTTCTTTCTTAACAAATATTATCTCTTGTGATTGCGGCTAAATGATGTCATACCCTCTGCTAACTGCTCAGCTATGGTTTCAAAATCCACATGATTTTGAAGAGGCCCTCATACCACATCAGCAGAGCTGTTTCTCTGGGAATGATTTTGACAAAGCCCTGAGGGAAGTGACTGGAGGAAATAACAAAATCCACACTTTGGGAATGAGGCCCCAGTAGGGAGAATCAGGAGCAAGAAAAATGGATTTTAAAAAAATTCAATTTCTGTCAAAAATGAAAATAGTTTTACACCAACAGTGCCCTCTAACAAAAAAGCAGAGTTTGGAAATTTAGGTTAGTGGCAAAGAGGAACAAACCAGGGCTTTACCTAAAAGCAGCCAGGCAGTCACCCCCTTTTAGAATTTTGGGAAATGGGTACAATGTGTGTGTGGGGGGAGGGGAGAAAGGAGCCATCCACACTAAACAAGGCAATGAATTACTATTACAATTCTGAGGAAGCAGCTTTCCTTTAAACCATTAAGGAGAGAAATAAATCTTTCTCCAAGAAAGTACTAAGTAACCAAAACTGGACAAGTTGAGGTTTATTTATTTCATTTCCAAGATTCATTTTGAACTATAGTGAGAGACCCTTCACAGACGCCAGAGCATATTTCTGAATCGTGCATTTAATAAGTGACATTAACTAGGGTCAGTTGTATTGTCTTTGGTGCTAGGCCTGAGTGAATACTTGGTTCCAACAGAGATGACCTACTCTGATGAATGAAAAGCTAAGACAAAGATATTCCAGGATGCAAAAGATTTCAACAAGTTGCAATAGGGGTTGAAACCAGCAAGAAAAAAATTAGCCAGGCCGGGGTAAATTAGGTTGGGGATAAATCAAAAGAAAATCCCACACTTGAGTTTAAAATATCAACTATGGAAATAATCTCCGAATGTCACATGTCTAAGATGGGATACTGATAAATTGATTTCCAGAGCAATTAGGATGAGGAGGGGTCTAGAGACTGTACCACCTCATGAGGATGAGCTAAAGGAATTCAGGGTATGCAGTCTATGAAAGAAAGACCTCTGGGGGGGGGGGGGGTGGCAATAAGACTGTTTCCAAAAATCCAAAGGGACATCACATAGAAGAAGAATCAGACTTGTTCTCCCTGGCCCATAGGACAGAATTAGGACCAGAGGCTGAAAAATATGAGGCAAATTTTCATTCAACAGAAGGAAAAACTCCCTGAAATTGTCCAATTTCAGTAGTGAAATAAGGTAAAGGTGGACAATTGTTTTTTATTGGGGATGTTGCAGTGATGATTTATGTTTTGGGTAGGAGCAGGACTAGATCTCTGAGACCTGCTCTGGCTCAGCCATTCTATAATCTATGTGATCAGTTATACAGGTTACTGTTAATTATCACTGATCTCTAACTAAACTACTGGGCAAATAAAGAAAGGAATTAATTTAAAAAAAAAAATACTTCCTCAAAGACTACCAGATTAAAAATGGCCATCTCTAAGTAACTATTCTCAGAATTCACTAATTTTTAAAAAAAATTTTAACCATAAAAGGTAATGAATAAACATAAATATACTTAGTTCACCAGATTCCCATTTCAAAAACTTAATCATTTTATAATTTCTCACAGAAGACATCTCTCAAGCTTTCCAAAAGCTAACAGTTTAGGGTTTATGATTGCCCAAGATGAAAAATCAAATTTTTTCCTCTTACCTCTCCTCTCTCTACCAGAGGCTTGATCTCTGCAAGGTCCACTTCCTGGAGGTCTCTCGACATGGTCCCAGACTGTTACCTGAAAAGAATGAAAACCGAAGACAGGAGGGTCAGTAATCCTTGTTCCAGTCTTTTATTCTCCCCCTTATAGTCATCCTTCCCCAATAGAAAGTTGTACTGAGGGAAGAGCTCAAAGACCCCTAAATGAACACTTGTAATTCCCACCCCATTCCCACCCCGACAGGACAGGGCCGGAAAATGAGTCTCAGAAGTAACATTCGATTCCTGGGCCTCGGTGAATAGAGTCAGGATTTGGGTCAACTCCTGATGCGGCTACTTGCTAAACAAGTGACCTGAATCTCGTTGACCTTAGGTTTCCTTATTTATAAAATGAGAGGTCTGGACTAGATGGTCTCAAAGGTTTCCTTCCAGCGCTAAATCCATGCTTCCATCACCTGCAAAATGAAAAGTCCGGACTAAATGCTCTTCGGTGCCCCACAACTCTTAACATTCTGTGACGGTACAGTGCCCTCAAGGTGCCCATTATTAGCTCATAAGATCGAGATTTTTCTGAATTAATGGGAGAGGGGAGAGCAGGGAAGAGTAGTATAGGATAAAGTCAAGCCTCCCAGGGATAACCTCTCCGTTTGTACAGCATTTCTAACTTATCCCAAAGGGATTCATTCAAGTTCCCTCAACTGAGCTTTATAACTATAAGAGAAGTCATACAAGTATTGTCACAGAAAGGTGAAAGGCCTGGCTTAAAGTCAACCTGTTACCTCATGAACATACTGGGCCTAAAATCCAGATCTTCTTATTCCAAATACAGGACCTTTCCCCTCTATTTCATAGTTCCTACAGCTGCTTTTCTTTCTCTCTTTCTCATGGAACTTAAAAACAGCCTGTTTTAAGGCCATTTAATATTAGACCATCAGTTTGATAGACTATAATCTCTTCACGGGCAGGCAACCCTTAATACATCTTTTTTTAAGTCTCCTAGTAGGATTCTACAAAGAGCAAGGACTCCCTGAGTTTTCATACCAGCTTTGGAGCTGGAAGGAATGTAAGGGCAAATTTCACATAGAATTTTTCATATTTCACAAGAAGAAATAATTGAGGCTCAGAGAGCTGAGCCATCTTGCCTAAAGCCATATACCTTTATGTCCTCATACCGCCTTCTTCCAGTAACCTGAAGATCCAAATCTAACACTTTGTTCACTGTACCATGAATGAATGCAGCAAAGTTTAAAGAACAGTACAGGTACACCAAGACCAAAGTGTAATTACAAATGTCTTTAAAATACTAAATCAAAGATCTTCCAGTTCCCCGTTTCTCCCCCTCCTCTAAATCTTCAGTTTCTTTTCTGTTTAACTTTAGACCTAAGGAACTAAATGACTGTTAAAAACTACCTATACATGTGTTTTGAAAATAAAAACTTTATTTAAAAAAAAAAAAAAGAATTAAATTACTTCTCTAACATTGTTTCACCCAAACCTTCCTTTTCACAAGCCCAATTAATAACTTGGGTGACACAAGTGTCTGCATATATCTAATCCAATTTGGCAATATAGACTAGATGTAATAGAGAAGAAAGAGAAAAGTGAGATTGAAAACTGGGTGCTTTAGGTGGTTCTGAACTATTTGGATGTCACGGGCCTCCTTGAGCAGTCAAGTGAAGACCACAGACCTCTTCCCTTTAAATAACTGAAGGAAATGTGAAACTTCAGTTAGGGGTTGGTGAAAATAAAAACTCTCTTTTTATATTATAACTTTGTGTGTGTGTGTATGTGTGTGTATGTACATACATACAAATTTATATAATAACAAAATATGTGTGTATATTTATATAAACACAAATATATATATAGATATATTTATATACAGATTTATATAAACACAAATATGTATGTAATGTATACATACATACATATATTTGTATATGCATACACATATAACACATATATTTGTGTTTATATAAACCTGTATGTATATGTATATATACAGATTTATATATACAAATATATATACATATATACAGACTTCTATAAATACAAAATTATGTGTATGTATATATATGCAGATTTATACAAACACAAAAATGTGTATATATACATATGTATATTATATACAAAGATTTGTGTTTGTATAATACAGATTTATATAAACAAAAATATATATGCATATGTACATGTATACCTATATGTAAATATTATGTCTATTTATATACACAGATTTATATAAACAAGAATATTATGAGTATATATATGTACATTATATATATGAGTATATATATCTATATTATATATAGATATATATCATACACACACACACACACACACACATACACACACACATTTGCACAGGGCAGGGAGGGAGGGAAGAGAGATTCTCCTTCAAGTTCATGTACCCCAGGAAATCTATGCACAGACCCTGGGGGTCTGCAGACCCAGCTTATGACCTTAGCTAAAAAAGCAAGAAGTCACTGAGGAAAATCTAAATATGGTATTTGCTGCACAGCGGGGAGCCAGCCCTATCTGGAGCTGAGGATACAAGCTGTGAAACAGGAAGCATTTTCAATATTCATGGCCACAGGTCTTTGGGTTGCTGTGTCTGGTGGAGGGTGAGCAGCCAGTCTCCCAGTGGGAGGCAAAGACAAATAATGAAAAACCCCAAGATTGGCTTCCCCCCAGTTCCTGCCCATCCCTCCACACCATGAACCCTCAGATTAGCTGATGGACCCCAGAAACACAGAAGGTCAGAGCTGGGAGGATCCTCAGAGATCACCTAAATCAATGACCTCATGTTAAAATCAGAAAATCCCAAGGGGCTCAAGAGAAGGGATTTGCTGGGAATCACCAGCTCACAGGGGGACAGAGGCTGGTCTGGAAGTCAGGCCTGCTGTGTGCCAGGTAAGGGCCCTTGCTACCACGCCACCACCAAGGCCCACAGAGGCTAGCTTCTGCTAGAAATTAACCCCAGCCATTGGGGGAGAGGGCTGCATGGGGAAAGGGGAAACATATTTGCTATCAATTGCTGTGAATTTTTTCCAGCCTACACTCTCCTCTCCCTACCCCCAGAAAGGCCAGATTCCTTACATACTGGGACAAATGAATGTCTTGTTATTCTTTTTCCTCTGTAGATTTTGGGCGGAAAAAAAAAATGCAAGGGCTCAAATTGGAAGTAAACTTGAATTAATAAGGTTAGCAGCAATAAGCAAACGCCCTCATTTTACAAGTGAAGAAATGAAGCCCGAGAAAGTTGCTTGTTTAGAATCCCACAGCTAATAAATGGACTAGTGTGATCTTCAGATATTCCTCACAGTCCCAAGACGCTCAACTCCTGGAACTTCTGCCCCCAGGTTGGCCCTCTCCCATGGGGGTGTTCCTTCCTGGGATCACCTCTTTAAAAAATAATCCTTGATCAGGGATGTTTCATTCCCCTTATGGCTGTGCTTTTGACTTTCTGGACCTTGCCACCATTTTTGTGGGCAGGTACCTCGACTTTTCCTTTCAGCTCCCTTTTCTGTATTGTCTTTTCCATTAGAATGTAAGCTCCCTGAGGGGCAGAGAGTGACTTCCTTGTATTTATATTCCCAGTGGTTACTCAGTTCCTGGCACACAGGAAACACCTGATGCTGGCATTCAAGACCCTCTACAACCTGACATTCTACCTCTCAAAAGCTGTGTCTTCATTTACTGCATTCATTACTCCTATTTCCATGTCTTTGCTTATTCATGCCTATCACTTGCAAAATTCTCAATTTCTGCCTCTTGGAATCCTGCCCATTCTCAGTTCAAATCCCACTTCAGAAATCCCTCAATTATTAATGGTGCTGTTCCCCTCTTCCCAAATCTCTGACCCACCTTCCTAGACTTTATGAAATTAGCAACATGTTAGAGACGTATGTATATTTTGTAGATACTTGAATTTTTGGAGCAATTCATTCCATTCCTGAACATCTAAATGCAGATCACTTAACTAAAGTTTGCTAAAGTTTCTTCATCTATAAAATGGACATCATAATTGCACCTAATTCCCAGGGTTATTGTGAATCTCAAATGAGATAATTGTAAAGTGCTTAGCACAGTGCCCAACATATGGTAAGCACTACATAAATATTAATTATAATTAATATATAACAAGATAACATTATACTAATGTTAACTATTAACTACTGTAACATAATCCACAAAATTATAATTAATAATATAACAAAAATAAAAGATTTTCTTTAACTTTTGGGGCAGCTCATTCCATTCCCTGGACATCTAAATACAGGTCACTTAATTAAAGTTTGCTAAAATTTCCTCATCTGTAAAATGGGGATCATAATTGCACCTAATTCCCAGGGTTATTGTGAATCTCAAATGGGATAATAATTGTCAAGTGCTATAATTGCACCTAATTCCCAGAGTTATTGTGAATCTCAAATGGGATAATAATTGTCAAGTGCTTAACACAATATCTGGCATAGAGTAAACACTATATAAATGTTATCTATTATTATTGATTACAATTAATAAGATAACATTAATATAATGTTAACTATTAACAATATTATAATATAGTCTCCATAATTATAATAATATAACAACGTCATTTTCCTAGCTTCTTATGCTTCCTCCTACCTTTGAAATTTCATTGTATTTACTCTCCATCTATTTTGCATATATTTATGTGCATGGATTCAGAGTAGTACCTGTATGTTTTCTGTTTGTCTCCAGAGCCTACCAAATATGCCTGGGACACACCAGATACATAATAAATAAATAATAAAAGCTTACTAACTGATTAACCTCCAAGAGCTTAGCTTCAGATAAGGGTTTTAAAGTCATCACTTCTCCATTGAATTCTTTCCCAAGATGCAAAATGGAAAGGAATAAACTAGTGGCATCTAACATCACTTCCATTTTGTCCTCCATTCCAAGAAAGTCTATTCCTAATAACTTGCACCTTGTCAGTTTCTCTTAGTAGCACTATGTCCCCAACTCTACGAGAACTTCAATAATTTGGACCTTGTCAGTTCCCTGTAGTAGCACTATCTCTTCCCAATTCCACGAGAACTTCAATAATTTGGACCTTGTCAGTTCCCTTAGTAGCACTATCTCCCCAACTCCAAAAGAACCTCAATAACTTGGACCTTGTCAGTTCCCTTAGTAGCACTATCTCCCCAACTCCAAAAGAACCTCAATAACTTGGACCTTGTCAGTTCCCTTAGTAGCACTATCTCCCCAACTCCACAAGCATCTCAATAACTTGGCCCTTGTCAGTTCCCTTAGTAGCACTATCTCCCCAACTCCAAAAGAACCTCAATAACTTGGACCTTGTCAGTTCCCTTAGTAGCACTATCTCCCCAACTCCAAAAGAACCTCAATAACTTGGACCTTGTCAGTTCCCTTAGTAGCACTATCTCCCCAACTCCAAAAGAACCTCAATAACTTGGACCTTGTCAGTTCCCTTAGTAGCACTATCTCCCCAACTCCACAAGCATCTCAATAACTTGGACCTTGTCAGTTCCCTTAGTAGCACTATCTCCCCAACTCCACAAGCATCTCAATAACTTGGACCTTGTCAGTTCCCTTAGTAGCACTATCTCCCCAACTCCAAAAGAACCTCAATAACTTGGACCTTGTCAGTTCCCTTAGTAGCCCTATCTCCCCAACTCCACAAGCATCTCAATAACTTGGACCTTGTCAGTTCCCTTAGTAGCACTATCTCCCCAACTCCACGAAAATCTTAATAATTTGGACCTTGTCAGTTTCTCTTAGTAGCACTATCTCCCCAACTCCATGAGAATCTCCAGATAAATAAAGGTATCTCAGGCAACTCCATGGCAGACGCTGATCTCAATCCAATTCTTAAAAAATAAACTGATTGCAAAGTGGACACTGTGTACACATGCATATGTGCTCACTCTCTCCTCCACCCCCACTACTTTGGGCTGAATTCCTCCATGTAGCAACAGCACCACTTCCCCAGGAAGACAACCCCAATGACTTCATTATTCATCTCTCATGAGACAAAGTTTGTATTGGATCAGCAAATTTTTCTATTGAGGGGAGGGGTAGGTAGAAAAAAGGGGAGGGTAGCAGAGAAGGGGCAGGAACAGAGGGAAAAAGTTTTGTTTTTTTTTTTTTCCTTTGGGGCTTTGCAAAGTCAGCGTGCCCGTGGTCATGAGGGCCCAGCCAGCAGAATACCTCGCCTACACAGTCACAGGGACATTCCAAAACTTGGGGGCCTGGCAGTATTCCCTTAGAGCAAAAAAAAAAAGAAAAAAGAAAGAGGAAAAAAGTCCTTGTGATTCACACTCAGTGTCCTATCTAATAAACAAACAAAAACCCACTTAAAAGAGATGGTAGATGCATGAATCATATGCAAGCTTGGGTTCTAGATAACCCTGTAGCAGAAGCAAGGTTTCTGTGTTTCTGCTATATTTCTGAGCACATGCCACTCAAGTCTCTTTGGGCCCCTTTTTCTTTAATCTCACAAAAGCCAAAGAGCTGCAAGATTTGACATCTTGCATATAAAGTTATTTGTCCGTTGTCTCCCCTATTAGAATGTGAGTGGGGTAGCAACTACCATGGTTTCTGCCAATTTTTGTAGCCTCAGCACTTAGCACAGTGCCTGACATTTAGTAAATATTATAATTAATAAACACTTGTTAACTTGATGGCAAGTCATATATTGCCAGGCTCTAAAGAATTAAATGGCAGGGCACCCCAAGGATGATGGAAAGGCTCATTCATGGTGATGTTAAGTAAAATATTACAGGTTTTTCAGCAAATAAGCTGCAGAAAGGACATACCAAAGATATATGATTGCAAAAGAAGATGAACTGGCTATGCTTAAAGAACCAAGATTAATGGAAGGGCTAGCTAATGTGCCTGTGTCAATGGTACCCACATAATAAAAGATCTGGGGACTGGGGCCAGTCTACATATAATGGACCCTTGTTTAATGACTGACTATTTAAGTGACTACAATTTGCCAAGCCAGAGCTTAAAAAACAGTCCTGACCCTCAGGGAGAGTCTAATTAAATTAATTTATTCAATAAATTAATCTAATTAGGGGGGTTATGAGAAGACAAGGGACACAGTTAAAAAAATCAAGACTAGATTTCTAATCCAACCAAGAGTGTGTTCAGAAGAAAGGGGAAGGGTTGGGAAGGAACCCACTGGTTTTGTAATGGGAAGCCCTGGTATAACTTTTGAGTCACAGTTTTTTCACTGGTAAAATAGAGTGATATGTAGTGCAGCCAAATAGAATTTTTTTTTTATTATTATTCTTACCCATCCACCCCCAATACTGGTTCCCTAAAATGGACATTTCTGGGAAAGGAATCAAGAAATGATATCAAGAAGTGAAAAGTATGACTTCCAAAAGAGCAAATTTCTTCATCTTTCAGATTTTTGCCCCCAAGATTAAGGCCATTACCCTCTACCCTTCATGCTTGGGAGTGTCTGTATCTCACACATCCCTTCCAGTTCTAAAGCTATACAGATCTGGCTTCTTCCCTTGGCTTTCAATCTGCATTAAGCCTGCCTAATTTACAGGAGTATTATGAGAATCCAAGAAGAACAGAATATATGGGACAAATGCAATCATAAGACAGAGCCCAGTGTATTTTCTGAAATCCACATCTTATTCATTGTATGTTTCATCCCCTACACACACCTTTCTCTATTAGGTTGTAACCTTGTGGAGTCCAGAGTCTATATTTTATGACTGCATGTTACAGTAATCATTGTTTGTATCTCATCCTATTAAGACTTAAGATACATTAAGGCAGGGAATGTATCTCACGAGTTGGGAACTATACATTGGATAAGACAAAAACTGAATGTCTGAGAAAATAAATTATTGCCCCAGAGTCTAGCCAAGTTAGCCTATAACACTGCACAAAATAAGTACTTAATTAAAAGTTTGGTGAATGATTATGTCCAATTATTTAACAATTTGGGACTAGATAAAATTTCCTTTCAACTTAAAAATTGATTTAACCACTTTTGGAAGTATGCAGCAGGTGAAAAATGGGATCAGACTCAGTTTCTCATCTGTAAGATACCAGACAATTTGGCCAGAGTATAGAGTTTAGGAAAGGGTAAATTTTCAGGTTTATTTAAGGCTAAAAAGACAAATAGAAGAGTTTACTTTTGTTATCCTTGAACCAATAAGAAGCCACTGGAATTTAATGAGGAGACAACTAAAGATACCCCTGTCAGCAGAGACTTGAGTCAGGGAGAGACCAATTTGAAGGTTGTGCTGATAAGGGACTGAATAAAGATGGTAGCTGTGTGAGCAGAAAAGAGGTCAGTCACATAAGATGTTATGGAAATAGAATAAAATTTGGCAACCAGCTGGATGTGTAGAGTGAAAGAATGCAAATGAGACTTATTTTTTATTAAGTACTGGAGACTTTTTGTTGCCATTTGTTTGTTTAATATTATTAATATTAAAGTGAAAGAATACAAATGAAACTTATTTTTTATTAAGTACTGGAGACTTTTTGTTGCCATTTATTAATATTATTAAGTGATGGAGGATTTGTTTAATTTTATTCATATTAGTTATAATGAAAGAATATGAATGAGACATTTTGTATTTAAGTACTGGAGACATTTATTAAGTGATGGAGACTTTAACATTAATATATTAATTATATAATGATATTTTAATATTAATATATTATAATTAATATCATTAAGAGGTATAGAATTATTACAAGGTAAGTTAAGTAAAGAGACATAAACAGAAGAAAACATATTACCTTGACTGATGGAAGGGAGGAAAGGATGGAGGGGTGGAAAACTAAAGTAGAGAAAAGAGCAAAGGACATCTAATGCATAAGTAATAAGAGAAATAAAGACAAGGCTGGGAAAACAATAGCTAAAGCTCTGAACAGAACTAGGTACAATATTAAGGTAGAAAGATGTAATAGTGGGATGCCAGATCCTGTTCTGACTTTTACTTGTCTTGAAATAAATTTCCATCACTTTAATAAAGCCAAGTCCCTTAATCCTTTTGATTCAACTTCTTCCTCTTTTACTATGGATAGTCACTAAAATGATAGACAGAAAGGACCAAATGGTCCAAATATGGACCAAAATAACATAGCAGTATAACAGTTTCCAAATAACCCATAAATGGCAGGTCAAATCATAGTACATAAACATAACAGACTATTATTACACACACACAAATGTGAACGTGAGGAATTCAGAGAAACACTGAAAGACTTCTATGAAATGGTGGAAATTTCTGTTTGTTTTTTTTTTGTACAGACATACACATCCACATAACCTGTGGTCACAGTACTATTATGATATTGGTAGGAGACTGGAGAAAAGTCACCATTTAAGACCTCAGAGGCCCAGACAGGGCTTTGATAATAAATTCCAAGAGTCCAAAAGTTGTCAAAAAACATGCAATCAATAAGACTTGATAGTCTCCTCAGGAGAGGGAAGAGTTAAGACAGAACTATGGTATTTTGGCAAAAGAGTCTGGACAGGCAACAGATGGTGGGTTTAACTGACAGAAATAGGGAAGTGAGAGAAGGAGACACGGCAGGAGCTATTATTACCATCATAATAAACAGTTAGTGGACAGAGTAGAATCAGGAAGACTGTCCTAGCTGTGTAATGTTGGGAAAGTCATTTAGCCAGTCTGTTTCCTCATCTGTAAAGTGGGGATAAATAATAAAAACATTTACACCTGACCACACAAGGAGGCTGTAAGAACAAAAGGAGCTAGGATTTGTAATGCATTTCATAAAGGTAAAGCTAGGTATTATCACTGAACCCCAATTCCTCCACTGCCCACCCTCAGTAGCCTTTCAGTAAAACCTGACTAGCTACTATTTTTAATGAAGTTATCTTCTCTCCAAATCGGCATCCAGGAACATATCGCAGTCCCAAAGATCCCTTGGAAGTACATATACTCAGGACTGTCCAGAAGATAGGTTCTATCCTTGCCATCCCTGCCTGGGATTCAAGGCGGAGCCGGGCAAACTCCAGATTAATAAGTATTGGTTCTGAAGGGCTGCTGACCTCAGGGAGCTACTGTTTAGCTGTGTGTCTTGCCCAACAAAACCTGAACAAGGAACATAAGGTTTGAAAACCTCAAGAGTTTATTCACTCAACCAGAAAACCTGCGTCAAATTCCTTTAGACACTAAATCATCCAACCAATTACCAGTGACTTAAGTGCCCACCTGGAATAGGGGACTAAAGAAGGTGACCTTGAAGGTTCTTCCAATTGCCAGTGAAGGATTCCAGGATTCTAAGATACTCTAAGGCATTAGTGTTGGGCCCAGAGTCAGAAATATGAGTCCAAATGCAGACTCAGACACTGGGTGTGTGACTCTGGGTAAGTTCACTTAACTGTAATCTATATCAATTTCTGCATCTGTAAAATGGGGATCATGAGAATGTTCACCTCCTAGGCTTTTGTTTGCCCCAGGTCACCGAGATCACAAATTAAAGTAGGATGAATTTCCAATCTACCATCAATGCAAAGAATTTCCACATCTGAACAATTCCTTCTCCCCCACTACTCAATGAAATCTCAACAAGTCTCAACAAGTGGCCCTCTCTTTCTGTCCTTTATTTTCTTCCACAACTTCCTATGACTTTTTTTTTTAAATCATCACACACGACCTAAAAATGACTTACACTTGGATTGTTAAGATAAAAACAGACTTGGTAGGAGATTTCGGGTTAGGATAGGGTAAGGGGCCCAATGAGTGGGGACAGAGTAAGGAGGCTTGCTGGAAAGTTTTCCACTGATCATCAATCACTGATTTCTTCCATTGCAGTCACATCCAGATATATTTCAATCCTATTAACATGCCTTATATTGTGCATCCATTTCCCAGTGGCTAACTTCAAAGAGCTGAATGTCCTTTCCAGAGCAGTACGCTCTTCAGAAGATGGATTTTTAAAAATTCTGTTGATGATTTATTATAGCTTATTTGAATTTTAACTACCATCCCTATTTCTTCCTCTTCTTCCTCCTTCCCAAATACAGAGTCAAAGGTCTTCCTGGAGCTCTGAGTGCATGGTTCATAACATCAGCTGGACGCTCTCAGATCTCCTACTTCACTTTGGGGAGAACTAGTTAAAAAAGTTTTTTGCCCAGGACTAACTAATAGAAATCAAAATGCAGCTTCTTGAAACACATTCTTGGCCCTTTTTCAGCCCCAAGCCTGCAAGAATGTTGGCAAACTTAATTTTAAATGTTTTCTTACAGAAACCATAAACAAGAAAGTGTGAGTCTATTATTTGTTAGGTAAAAAACGTTTCTCTTTAAAAAAAAAAAAAAATTTAATAGAGGGAGGGAAGGAGAATATTCAAATTCTCAAGGTTAATGAGTTTGATAAATGCCATAAAAACATCCAATACAAAAAAATTTCTACTGCCATTCCCATTCCTCTCCCCTGTAGTGAAAATTATATCTTATTCGTTATAATGGGATTAGAATACTTAAATCATAGGGATAACAACCAGCCTTGTTTATTATTAAATTACTAATTTATTTATTATTGAATTTATATGCAGAGCCCTGTGGTTAAGTCACAGATTTAAAACAGCCTAGAATCAGAGTTGAAAAGGGACCTTAGAAAGGGATCATCTTGTCTAACCTCATTTTACAGATGAAGCCCACACAAGTTAAGGGGACTATTTCAAGTCCTTTGACAGGAATGTCTTTTCTACTAAAATAAGGCTCCCCATCTCCAAGGAGTGACCATCATGTGCCAGGCCTCTGAAAAATATCAATATTAAAGGGTCCAAGTCTCCAAGGAGTGACCATCATGTGTCAGACCTCTGAAGAATATGATATTAAAGGGACCACGTCTCCCTGTGTGTGCAGAGGGGAGATGACCCCAGGTTAAAAATGTTTGACAGGGAGACATTCTATATTGGAAGCATCTTAGGGCTTAGGCCCAAAGGTTTTTAACCTAGTTTTTTGTGGTATGAATACTCTTTGGAAGTTTGACTATGGACTTCTTTGGACATTTTTATGGACATTTTAAAATGAGTAAAAATAAAATAAAAATGAGTAAAAATAAAATAAAAAAGGCAATTATAAAGGAAATCAATTATATTAAAATATGGTTATTCTGATTTAAAAAACGAAGTTCATAGGCCATAAGTTAATAACTCCTGGTCTAGTCTGAGGGATTGGGAGTTGACATGCCCTTTCCATTAGCAATGCAAGGACTGAATGGATTCTTTAAGCAAAGGAGACTAGAACCATACTGGCCAAGTCCTGGTCTCCTGGCAGACACCTGGATTGGATAAAGCATGGTTCTGGTGCCAGAGTTTACAATAATCTAGTAAAGCCAGATTATACTTTTTAGTAGTCAGTACTACATTTAATCGGTAACTACAAGAGAACTTGGGGTGGGAGGGGAAAAAAAACTAGTTAAAAGCACTGGGAAAGTCATGAACCAAATGGACTTTTGAAAAAAGCTACTGGCAAAAAATACTTATATCTCAAAGGGACAAAGAAGTATTAAAGAAGACTAGCTTGCTAATTTCCTAATGCTGGAAGGGGCCCAGTAAATTTATATGGTACTTACTAAATGCCAAGCACTATACACTAAACACTTTACAATTACAAATTGATAATTTTCTTATACAGGTAGGTAGGTACTATTATTATCCCCATTTTCCTGATGGTAAAACTGAGGCAGACAGAAATTAAATGACTTGCCTGCAGCATCAAACAACTAGGAAGTATTTGAAGCTGAATTTATACTTAAAAGACTTCAGGACTCTAAGCTAGCTGCCCCTATAAGGATCCTTCTGTCCAATCTCTGCATTTTACAGATTGAAAAAATAAATAAATAAATAAAAATAAGGCCTAAGGCATCAACTTTCTCCAGTTTACACAATTAATAGGTGCCAGAGATTATGATTCCAGGCTGACTTTAGACTAGTTAATGGCTTAAGGCAAATGTGTAAGTATTTGCAACTTAAAGGTTTATAACCCTTAAAAAAAAGTCCTTGTCTGGAAGTTCTGGGAGGTTGGGCAGGATCATGGCAGTACAGTATTATTGGGTCCAGGGAATGCTACTGGTTGCACATTCCCAGTCTTTGGGGCTGGGAGACAGACCCCCTTGTGCTAAATGTGGCACTGAGCCAATCAAGAGGAAAATAACTTGCTCAGCTCACAGCAGGGGACCGAGGGAAGGGCCCTGCACCCCACCCACCTTTTCCCCTCTGCTGAGTTCCTGGATCTTGTAGGTCTTTTTGTCTAGATGGTATTTTGGCAGGCTTGAGGTTTTTCCTGGCATGAAAATACTGGAGCAGAGGGGACCCGAAGGATAACCACCAGGGGGAAAAGAAGAGGTTTTTACTTTACTAGAGGACTATTCCCTGAACTTGATTCCTGGGCAATTATGTGCCCAGTGGCTATTAGAGAATTCACTGTAATCCTATGAACAATGCCAATGTTACTACAGTAGGGCATGACAAAAAACAAACACACACTTATTTGGAACCTGTGTCTGCCCCTGGGCTACAATGGCATTCACCATAACAGAAGGATTTCCTTTAAAGGCATAATTAGCATGTATTAAAAGGAAGAGACTATTTGGGAAAGGATCCAATATACATACAGATCACAGGGTTTAGAAAACATTTTATCCCACTCCCAGTTTACAGATGAGGAAAACCAAGGCTCTGAGAGGTTAGGCCACATAGTGGTAAGTTATCACAGGCAGAATTTGAATTTGGGTCTTTGGCTCCAGAATCAAATCCACAAGATCATTATGGTTCTAATATATTCTGCATTTTTTTTAATCATTTGTATACATTTTTAATACATCTGTTTATGTTAAATATATGTATATATACATATATATATATATATATATATATATATATATATACATACACAGACAACTGAGAAATTAGATCACAATGATAAGTATCATAAGCAGAACTTGAATTCAGGTCTTTCGCTCCAGAGTCAAATCCACAATATCATCATGGCTCTAATTACGTTTTTTAATTATTTGTATAAATTGTTAAATAGATCTGTTTATATTAAATATGCATATTATGTGTGTGTGTGTGTGTATACACACATATACATGCACACATATACATGAGAATTAGATCACATGGTAATAAGTATCACAGGCAGAATTTGAACTTAGGTCTTTGGCTCTAGAGTCAAATCCACAATATCATCATGGCTCTAACTTACATTCTAGTTTTTTTTTTTGGTTTTGTTTTTTAGTTATTTGTATAAATTGTTAAATGTACCTGGTTATGTTAAATGTGTGTGCATATATATGTATAGGTACATGCACAAGCACATATATTATCACCATATGACCTAACCTTTCATGTATAATAAGTATCACAGGCAGAATTTGAACTCAGGTCTTTGGTCCCAGAGTCAAATCCACAGTATCATTATGGCTCTGAACACATTCTGCTTTTTTTATTAGCTAGTTGTATAATTCACACACACACACACACACACACACATATACATCTGTTTATGAAAAATATATAATATATAATATGTATATATATTTATATATATACACACGCACACATATATAACAGACATATGTAGATATCTATAAACACATATACACTCAGACAGATAAGTTCTATTAATTGCCCATATAGAAGTTTAGCATGATTTGGACATTTACAATTTTTCATCCGCTTGAATTTTCCCATATGGATGGTTAAACCCATCAATTTTCCCTTTTTTTTTTTTTTTTTTTTTTTTTAAAAAAGATCCATTATCTCATTTGATTCTCAGGAGACCCCACGAGGTAAGCAGTTCAAGTAGTGTAATTCCTATTTTATAAATGAGGAAAATGAGTCTTGAAATGACTTACTTTGCCCAGTATCTCCCAAAGAGTTTAAGGCAAGGCTGGATTCCAGTCTCTCAGTTCTACAAACTGTACTCTGAGGTACTTGGTATTTCAGTACCAAATGTATATACTAATGAAAGTCTCTGTTACACACCTCACCTTAGATTTGACAGGGTAAAAGTGGAGGAAGAAGGCCACATATGGGCAGGCCTTAGGCCAGGCCGATGTCAGGGAAACAGTAACAGGAATTAGAAGAATCCCTAAGATTTACTTCTTAGATAAAGAAGACTCTGGGCTTACTGGGAGGCCTCTTAAAGCAGATTATCCACAAGGCCCTTTTCATCAAATATAAAACTGAAAGAGATGCAAGTCAGGGAGAAAGAAAAAATAAATAAATAAACATATATAAATAACACACACACACACACAGGTGTGTATATCTATATTTATCTATCTATCTATGTATCTATATCTCCCAAACATTTCTCAAACTCTTGAGTGTGGCTGAGTCATTGCTATTGTCCAGGCAAGGAAAATACATGCTATGGTCTGGCTGGACTCCAAGAATTAAATTTCAAGTCAGTCTACATTGGAAGAGCGTCAGATTTCAGGGTCAAGACTTGGGTGCAATCCCACCTATTTACTATGCAGGTGGTATTAAACCATTCATTTGGGCCTCAATTTTCTATATTTAAAGAGTGACTGGGTGCCCTCATTCCAGGTCTTCCACGAGTCAGGACCACCAGAAATCACAGAATTTCAGAGTCCTAAAATACCACAGGAGGCATTTAAGTTCACCCCTAACTAAAAATGTCCCCTATAACACAACCAAGAAAATGGGGTACTCAGTCTGCTTCAAAGCTCCAGAAAGAAGTAAACCCACTCTCTTGGAGGCAGCTCAATAGCTCAAGGAATTAGAAAGTTTGGCATTTTAAATTTCTTTGTTGTTGTTTTTCCTATTAGCTTAATTAGCTTTTTAACAACTTTCACCCATAGCTAGACTCTGCCCCTAGAAGTTAACTGAAAAAATCTAATCTCCTTTCTACACAGTAGCCTTTCAAAAACAAGTATCATTCTTCCTGAGTCACTAATGAGGAAGGGACATAGTAGAAAGAATTCCTTAGTCAGGTTGCATGTAGAAAGCAGATGGTCTTATGAGATGGTCCTCCCAACTGCAGATTCTAAGATTCTGTTCTAGCATTCTAAGAACTCTTCCAATTCCCTCTGTTCAAGGGTGCAAATGATACCATTTTATAGTCCAATGCAGTTTCAAGACCTCTTTCCAGCTCCAATGTATCTGTTCTAAGCTCCCTTCCAGCTTCAAATGCAAGAATTTCCAACATTGAGTCATCTTGGGCGTCTAGAAGGTACAAAAATCTTTGACTCATGCTCTGTTGTTCTTTCCAGGCAAGCTTGGTTAGTGTGAGGGCCACTATCAAACAATACTATCTTTCTTTCCCAGTGGGTGTGCAGTTCAGGTCATGTGCCCTAGTTTTTTTTTTTTAAAGCAAAGGGGCAAACAGTAGGGTTCTGAATCGTTCCCCATCACAAGGGTAAATGGAATCCTACTAACAACCTCCCAGCCTCTCCCACTGTCACCCAGTTTGTTTTTCGGTCTCTCATGAATGTATGATTTAGATTATTCCCCTTCCAACAACCCGCCCCCATCTCTTGGGAGCCTCACAAAAATTAGATTTCTATCATTATTACTGTCTACACACCCACTCTGAAAAACAAAATAAAATTATTAAAATGGGAATTGGCCTTTTCAGTGGGACAAATGGCAAAGGATTTAATGCCGGATCTGACCTTGAACAGTTCACTTAGATTCTAGTCCCCATCTCTACATCCCACTCTCCTCCTGCTTAGGGACCTCAATTTCCTTGTCTATTTCAAAGGTAGCAACCTGGGTCAGATTGGATCCATGAACCGGCAAGGTATCTTTCCATAAGCTAGTTTCTTTCATATCCTCTCCCATCCAATGAAATGGACTTTCTTTCTCACTCAGACTTTCATCTCTTCTCACACTCTTTGTACTGGCTCTTTCCCACATGCTTGGAAAGCACTCATTCCTCACCTCTGCCTAGTAGAATCCTAGGTGGTTCTTACTGCTCCACCCAAAGATCACCTTCTTCAGGAAACATTTTCCAGTCTTCTTAGCTGGAGAGTAATAGCTTTGTTCATATTATTGTTGAGCTGAGTCCAACTCTTCCTGAAACTATATGGGATTTTCTTGGCAAAAATATTTTAGTGGTTTGCCATTTCCTTCTATAATGTAAACAGAGGTTACCTGATTAGCAAGGGTCACACAGCTAGTGAGTGTTTGAGGTCAGATGCAAACTGGGGTCTTTCTGACCTCTACCCAATTACCTTGTATTTATTTTTGTAGACTGTTGCTTCCCTGAAAGAACAAGCTTTTTGAGAACAGAGACTATTTCTTTGAATTTTCACTATGGATTAATAAATCTTTGGTTTTGATGCTTCTGTTGTTGCTTTTGGGAAAAAACTGGCCTCTGTATCCCCAGCATACAACATAGTGCTTGGCAAACAGGGTGCTTAATAAATAAGGACTGACTTGTTGAAAAATATTATTTCCAGCTGGAATGGCCTTTAAGACAGCTGAGGGCAGCAACATAATTGCAATTATGCAATAATAAATGCAATTACATGCTGCATTATATGAATTCTAGCTGTTATTAATAATTTGATATGAAACATGCAATTTTCGATCATTCCAAATACTATGGATTTTATTTTATGCAAAGCTTTATTCTGAGTAGAGGTCCATAGGCTTCAGTTGTCAAAAGGGTTTATGACATTAAAAATGTTAAGAAGCCCTGCTCTGGTCCAACTTCCTCATCTTTCCAGGAGGCAGCTAGATGGAGCAGTTGAGAGCCCAGGGTTTGAATTCAGGAAGACCAATCTCAAATGCAGTCCTAGATACTAGCTGTGTGACAAGACTCTGGAATTTGCCTGCCTCAAGTTTTCTCATCTGTAATAGCATCTACCTCCCAGGATTGTTATAAGGATTAAGTGAAATAATAATTGTAAATCTTAGAGTATTATATAAATACTAGCTGTTATTAATACTATTTAGCATGGAACAGGCAGTGTTTTAACATTCTAAATTCTAAGAATTCCTTCCAGCTCTACCATCTCGTAACTTATGTTCTGACATTCCTTTTATTATATACTCAGTAAAGTCTTATTTTCAACTGCCCTTTGAAGAAGATTTGAGATAAGTAAGTCAAGTCATCCTAGAGGTCATCCAATATAGCCCTTGCCCAGAAAACTGGAAATCAAGCCAGGTAGACTGAGGACTTAGGAAGCAAGAAAACTGAATCAGAGTCCAAGTTCTTCTAGTCCCTTGCTGTGTGATCCTGGACAAGGCACTGTAATCTAGCCTGTTTTCCTTATCTATGAAATGGGAATGGTAACCATGGCCAGTGAAGATAATGGCAGCTGTAGCTAACAATCAATAAAGATATAATACTATTGTAGGAAGAAAAAAACAATCAATAAAGATAGAATATCATTTGTTCCACAGGCACCAACCCCAGATCTGCCAAGGAGATACTTTGAGTCTTCTGAGAAGTTGCTGCTTTAGAGGTATAAGGAAATAACTTAGGACCCTTACACAAAGTCTATTTAAACTGACAAAAAAAAAAGACATCTCCTAAAATCACAAAATGAGCTTTTCAGCAAAAAGAGAAATAGGACAACCAGAGTATTCTGGAATGTAATTTTTCTATAGGTTTCCACAGGGTTTAACACAGAGTCCAGCAAATTTAGAATTAAGACTTGGAAGGGACTTGAAACCATCATCAGAGGTTCTTAGCTTTATTAGTATCATGAGTCACTCCTCCCCTGTAACCTGATAGTCTAGAGAAAACCCTGTACCCTTTCTTAAAAAAAAAAAATTAATTAAAATTTTAATACTGGGATTCAGGTAAGGATTAATGAAAATAAAGGTGCAATTTATTTCTCCCTTGAAGATTCACAGACCACTTGAAATCTATTCATTAACCCTCTGAGGTCCTCGGGGAAAGGCTGATCTAGTCCAACTCTTTCACTTTAATCAATTCCACGCCCGATAGTAATTATTGTGCTATCTATGCAGGGTATATAAAAATAGTCCCTGTCCTCCAGGAACTCACAATCTAATGGGTGGAGCCAATGCAGATACAAACAAAGCAAGTTAGGTGCGAGATAAATAGAAAATATTAGAATGATAAGGGCTTGGGAAAGGTTTCTAGTAGAAGGTGGGATTTTTGTAGTTGGGATTAAAAAAAAAAGTCTAGGAGATCGGCGATAAGAGCAGAGAGGAAGGCTTTTCAAACGGATATACAGTCTGGGGAACTGAAGCGCAAGTGAGATGAAAAAAGGGACTAAAGTCTCCTGACGTCCAAGTCCTGGGTGGGCTCTTTCCCTGCCAGTCTCAAAAGCAAGAGGGCAGAACTGCATCTTCTCAAATCCAACTCCCATTTCCAAAAACATCTCCTGCCCAAGAAGCAGCCCTCCAGGAGACAAGAAGGGGAAAAAGTCAGACGAATCAGAGAGAGCATCAATCGCAGCTTCTGTTCGTAACCGGACAGGCGCAAGCACTTTTCCCAGAAAGGACAGTGTCTACTATCCCTATCTAGCCTTTCCTCGACTTTCAAAGAAGCAAAATCAAGCCAGCGGCAAAGCTACTTGCAGAAGAATTATCTTCGCGCTTCCAGCTGTTTCCACTACTTGTAAACCATAGGGGTTGGCCGGACTGAGGGTGAGAAAGGAAGGTCGGCCAGGAGTGGCAAGGAGGGGAATGCGGGGGGGAAGGAGGAGAGGTGCTTAAGGCTTACTCTCTAAAACCGAGTCATTTAAAAGTATTAAATGAATCGGATAACAGAACAGCTCCGCCATCCTAGCATCCCAGGAGCAGCAAGACACCCCTCCCAACCCCCATCCTTCACGCTCGGCAGGCTTTATCTTCCTTCTCTTTCCGTCACCTCCCAGTCCCTGGCCATAGATCGAAACCCACAATCGACCCTTTTTGTCAAAATACTCACTCGCATTCCCTTTTTTTCCACAAGTGTGCATCACATTTCGTGCACTCAAGGTAGCACGCCCATGCCCACACGCTACCCCCTGCCCTTGTCTCAGGAGAGGTTCCTCTGCTGAAGCGCCCTATTCTGGGCTTCTGGTCTATACTCTGGCCCGCCTCTCTCTTCTGGCCCAAACCCGGGAAGCGTCCACGCTGCGCATGATTCCCCGAGCAGAGGCGCCAGCTGTGAAGTTGGGCACGGAACCAGGGCTAAGTGTGCCAGGTGTTCACAACCCTCCTTCGATGTGTGTACACATACGCCCTCATAATTCAGACTTCCATCGGAAGGGGTCGCGGCTCCCACCTAGGGCTCTTGGGGTCACCCTAGAGGAACTGGGTGGAGCACACCCATTTTAAGCCCTCTTGCCTCACCTCCACGTAGCAGCCGACACCGCGTTCTCTAACCCATCAAGCCCCAAACCCCTGATCCCTGCCACCCCCAGCACCCCTTTCTCCCCAAGTTTTGCAATGAGCGTAGGGCACCCCGCCCACCCGAGCAGCCTACTGCGCCCGGGGCGCACAGCGGGGTCCCAAGGCTCCAAGGCGCGGGTCTCAATTCAGGCGGAAAGGAAAAACCAACGACCCCGGGGCTCCCCATCATGGTCCACGTGGTGGAGTTGGGGGGCGAATAGCTCGCCTTACCTGGGGGGAAAGAAAGGATTGGGAGATGAGAAGCGCCGATCCGAGGAAGCCACTTAGCCGCGCCCTTGTCTAGGGTCCAGCTAGGGAACTCGGAGCCCGAACGCGTGGGTGAGCGCAGCAAGAGTGTAGCAGACCGCGAGGTTTGTTTATGTCCGGGCGCTGACTGGCGAGGGCGCTTTATAGCCGCTGCGGCCCCGCCCTCTTCTCCCCGACAGTCCCCGCAGCTGCTGTTTCTGCACGCAGCAGCCCCGACCGCCCTCCCTTCTTCCTCCTCCGCCTCCTTCCGCGAGCCCAGGCCGCCTGTTGCGCAATGCTTTGTAAGAGAGGAGCTGCACGGACTCGGGCGTCTTAGTCCTTGGGGCTTCGGGCTCTCCACACCCCTCCCTCCTCCCCGCCCAAAATCTTTGTGTTTTGTGGATACGGAGAGGTGGCTGCGTGGAGTGCGTGTGCATGAGTGAGTGAGTGAGTGTGTGTGTGTGTATGTATGTGTGTATGTGTATGCGCGCGCTGTGGTTAATTTCCTTTCCACCATATGGGACTTGGGAACGTGCACGCCTCCACACCCCTCCTCGGTTGCTGGGTGGCTTATTAACACCAGCTTCGGCTAGCCTCATTTCCCCATCCTCCTTCCTGCCTTCTCCATTTTCCTTCCCATTCGCTCCTATTGGAAGTCCCCGGGATTCCGAAATCTTCCTCCAACTTCCTTCACACACCCGATTTGTCTCTCTCCTTCCTTGACTCCCGTAACGGAGATTCTCTAACTTTCTCTTCTACCCATCAATCTCCTTTCCTTCTTCAGCCACCTAGTCCAACCAGTCCAACTACGCAAGAATCCCTTACAGGAAAAGGGGCAAAGAATTAAATGCCAGGCACGAAATAAAACCAATTGCCCTCAGGTCATTTCTTTAAAATCTCCATTAAGTGGACAATTCTTATTAGCTTTTTACTCCACTTTTGGACAGTAAATATTTTTCTTGTACACGTATTGTTTTTTCGTAATTGCTTACATCTCATCGTCTTCCCCTTTAGATTGTGGGCTTCCTGAGAGGAGGAACTTTGTTTTGCCTTCCTTTGTATTACAGGTTTAGTCCAGAGTTTCAGGCATAGTAAGTGCTGTCAACAAGCAATAACTTCAGTGCTTAATAAATACTTTTTGGACTTGATTACTAATTGATAAGCAGTTTTGCTATATGGCATTTGAATCTCTCTCTAAAAAAACTAACATCTATCAACTTTTCTGAACTCAGTCCTTTATCTTGAGCTTGGGAGTGAAGCCTAATTGGACTCCCATTTCCTCTCATCTCCAATCCATATTCCAAGTGGATGAATATTCTTAAAACAAATCTAATTCAGTCACCCACCTCCTCTTATTCTCAAAAATACCAAAAGTTTCTTAATACCTCTAAATACAAACTCTGGAAAGTATGGCATTTAAAGTTTTTCACAAATCTGACTAACTAGAATTCAACCTCTTCAATCTGAGTTTCATCTGTAAATTGTGAGGTCTCTTCTAGTTCTCTCCCTCCCATAGAATGCCAACCCTTCTTCATTTCTATCTCTTATTATCACTGACTTCCTTCAAGGATACCATGGGTGCCACTCCAGACCTACATGAGGCCTTTCCTGAGTTGTTTCTTATTCTCACTCCCATCCTGGAGTCCCCAGTTGTTAACAGTTTTTACTTCTTTCCAAATTTCTTTATATATGTGTTATAGTTATTTGTATATATATATATAAGTTTTGTTATGGTAAAGACTTTATTTTTTCATCTTTATATCTCCATTACATGGCAAACAGTAAATCTGAATAAATGCTTATTAATTAATCATTTCAAGTCTTTTTACCATTGTCTCTCAGTCTATAAGAGGTTTTAAAAATAATGTAGAACAAAGTCATTCTATAGATGAGAAAACCAAACTAAAAGATGTTAGGTTAATATTCAAATATTCTTCTATACCATTCTAATTGCCCACTTTTAGAGATGTCCCATTTGGTCTATTTTCCCTAAAATATGGCAACCAGAAATGAATACAGGGCTCCAGATGTTTCCTCCCATTAAGTCTCTGTTCTGTCCATCCAACAGTCTTCCTTCCTCCTCTCTTCTTTCTACAAGATCTCCCTCTGACTAGCTCTTCCTTTAAATTATTTTGCCTGTCCTTTCTCCCAATCACTTTCACCATCTATCTAGAAGGGATAAATCACCTGAGCCTTCATCACATACAGCTTTTAATATCTCCATCACTCTTTTAAGGCCTTAAGCATGAACTGCCTACTGTGATTACTTAATTGCTCCAGGAAAGTTGGCTTCTCCAGCAAAACAGGTGTAGAAGGGTATATGTGAGTAATAGATTTAATAAGTAATTTTTGGGTGAATGAATTTCCAACTGTGTATAATTTGTCTTTTATCTAAGTATCATAGAATATTAGCACTGAAAAGGGATTAGTATCTAGTTCAAACCTCTAATTGGTTGGTTGTTGTCCTTGGTTCTTGAAGAGGACCAAAATGACATTACTATGTTGGAGTCGAGTTTACAATGTATCCAACTGTGGCTGAGCAGACCAATGCAAGCTCAGAATGCTTTGCCACAGGTAGGACACACATAGTCTCTATGATGCACATCTCACATTTCCTTTGGGCTAATTCAATTTCACAGTACCTTCTCTGATGCTGACTTGTCCTATGCCAGTGTCTCCCATGTCATATAATCAATTATAAAGTTCTTAAGAAAGACCTTAAGAGTGTCCTTGTATCGCTTTTTCTGACCACCTTGTGAGTGCTCATCCTATGTGAGTTCTCCATTAAATAATCTTCTTGGAAAGGATACACTTGGCATTTGAATAATGTGGCCAGCTCAACAGAGTTGTGCTCTCTGCGTAGAGTTGGAATGCTTGTCAGTTTAGTTTGAGAAAGGACCTCAGTGTATGGTATCTTATCCCACCAGGATCTTCAGAATCTTTCTTAGACAATTCAAATGGAAGCAATTCAGTTTCTTGGCATGAAACCTGGTATACTTTTCAGGTTTCACAGGAATGTAACAATGAGGTCAGTTCCTCTAGTTATACCAATAAAGAAAGCCTTTCATGAAGTAGTCTGTTTTCCAGTCATCTAGTAGTGAGAGGTCCCTCCTTTCTCAGGACTCAATATTTTGTCTCCTCTGCATTTCCCATGTGCTATTTTGTATTTCAATAACTTGTGTCTATCTTGCTTTTTTCTTCTTTTGAATTCAATTTATGATGATTTTGGTCTATCTAAGAGAAAACCCTTTTACCAATACACAGCTAAAAACTAATCTGCAACTTGAACCTCAGCCATCCTGAATCCAGACACAGGCTTTCTAGCCAATATGCGATATTGCCTCCATCTTTTATCTCCATTATTAGAGTCTACAATTCAGCTGAAAATGTTAGTTGAGGGTGCTTCTGTATGTACAAGGCACTGTGCTAAGCACCAAGGATACAAATAAATAAATTTTAAAAATAAATAAATACATGGAGATATATATATATATATATATATATATATATATATATATATATAATGCCCTCAGTGATTTTATAATCTAATGGGAGTGTAAGTTCTCTGACAATAGGGACTGCACTTTATTCATCTTTTATGTGGTGAAAGCTATATGTGGTATAGTAATATAAAGCTATATGTGTGTACACATATATCATAAACATATGGACACACGCATATGCATGTATATGTACACATATGTGCATATATTAAATATATTATTTATAAATATATTTTATATAGGCATTTTTATTAATTTTTTATCTTTGCTTGGATTGCCTGTACTAATTTAGAGGAAAGATTAACCACATCTTAAAAAATGATTTTGTGATTTGCTACTGCCAAAAATTGTTTCCTTCTTTTAGCCAATCTTCTGGTGATGACTCTCTCCACATTTCATTCAGCTAATCCTGCAAATGACAAATAGAGTATTGCTGACTAAAGCCTTTCCTGAATAGCAGAACCTGATGGAAACTCAGAGCTCTAGGCCTAGAATTAGGAAGACCTGAGTTCAAATCCACCCTCAAACACCAGCTAATATAACCAATGCAAAACATATTACCCTGTTTGCTTCAGTTCTCCAACTATAAAATGAGCCAGAGGAGGGAATGGAAATCACTCCAGAGTATCTTTGCTAAGAAAACTCCTAGTGGGGTCCCAAAGAGTCAGATAGGACTGAAACAGCTGAACAATGTTGGAACCTCTGTTCTACAGACAGAGCTTTTGCAAATTTTCTTACCATCATGAGGCATAAGTCAAAAAAAGATGAAAGAATGATAGATATGGAAATATGTTTAAAAGGATTAGACATATTTGACCTCTATTAGATTGCTTGCCATCTTGGGGAGGAGTAGATAAGAAGGAAGAGGAGAAAAATTTACAACACAAAGTTTTACAAAAGTGAATGTTGAAAACTATCTTTACATGCATTTGGGAAAATAAAATCCTTTAAAAAAAAAAAAAGAAGAAGAAGAAGAATGAAAGATTGGCATTCAATCAGTACTTTTGAACTAGACAACCAGAACTATTTCTCAAACTCAACATTTCATCTCCAGCTTTGGTGCAGATATTCAGACCATTTCCCAAGCCTGAAAGACACTCACTCCTTCCTCATCTCTATCTTTCAGAAGCCTTCTATTCCTTCTGTCCTCAGCCCAGATTCTTCAAGGGGCTTTCCCCTATTCTCCTCCTTTTCTTCCTCCTTCCCCCCACTCCACTTCCCTAGCTCTTTATTTTTGCACCTTTCTAAAGCACCTTGATTCTTTTGACCTAATATTATACTTATCCAATAGCCTTCTAATTGGTCTTTGCCTTCAGATGCTCCAAATCATCTTCCACTTAACAAAGTGATATCTCAAGCATAGTTTTTGCCCTGCTACTTCCTTTCTTAATGAGACCCTGTTAGGGACAGAATAACGTCTCTTTCTGATGTGTAAAATCATTCATGATCTGACTCCATCCTATATTTTTAAATTTATTTCACATACCTTCCCTTTATTCCTCCCTCTATATTACAACAAAACTGACATTCTTGCTATTCCTCCCCTACAGCATAACATTTCCCTTCTTTACACAGTCTATACTCTTGCCTTTAAGGATGAGGTTCAAACTCCACCTCTATTAACATAATTACATAAAATAATAATTGTCATCATTATTGTAACTAGCATTTATATAGTACCTACTATGTGCCAGATGGTGCTAAACATTTTACAAATATTATTTCACTTGATCCTCACAATAACTCTGGGAGGTAAATAGTATTATGGTCCCCATTTTACAGTAATGGAAACTGAGACAAACAGAAATCAAGTGACTTATCCAGAGATCACAGAGCTAGAAACCATCTGGGGTCATATTTGAACTACTGTCTTCTTGACTCCAGGCCCATTGCTCTCTCTACTGTACTATCTAGCAGTCTCTAGAAGGCTCAGACATCTAAGAGTCAATCAGAAATGGAAACATAACCTTAATCACTTTGGGAATGATCCAGTGCTTTGATCATTGGATAAAAATAGATGGAATCATAAAGGAAATATTTTGAGATCTGATGAAAGAATTAGATAGACTTCTGAATCTATCTATAAAAATAACAAACCAATTCAGAACTCTCAAATGTCCAGAAACTGGCAAGTCTATGGAGCAACTCCTGGGAGAGAGAAGCAGAGAATCTCTTTCTTCCTTTTCCTTTTCAGGTAATGCAGAGGTCTCAGTAGAGCAGTAGTAGTCAATGAGGGAGGAAACACCTACAGATGTAGACAGTCCCCAAGGACAAGGACAGCATCCAAGTACAGTGGCAGCAGAGTATTGCCTGCGGACTCAGTAGTGGTACCAAGGCTCAGATCTAACAGAGCCAAGGAGAACTTCATGCAGACCCTACAAAGGGGTATTGCCCTTTGCCACCTCCATTTTTCTGTTATACTTTGTGCCAGCTTTCTCCAGGAATCTTGTTTTTATATGAAAAATGTGTAACCTCTATTTTAAGGAGATTGTTTTATACCAATATTCTACCATCTGTTCTTATTATACAAGCTCAGTAATTCCTTTCTCTAAAGGCTAATTCAGGCTACTGCCTTATTGTTGATGGAGGCACCCTGATAAGGACCCCTGGGTAATAATAGTATGAGAAACTCCAGCCCTTAGGGTTACTTGGAATCCTATAGACAGCTGGACTCTGGGGATGCAACTTGTGAGTGTGAGTCCTCAGTGGGAGAACAGAGATGTGGGATGGAAGGGGAGGGTACATCTGGTACTTTTCTTCCTCATCTTTGCCTCCTAAAAAGTCTTTACATCCCTCAAAGCAAATCCCCATGCTATATGGAAGACTTTTTCTAATCTATCCCTTTCCTAAAATTACTTGTATCTTATTGTTGAGCCAGTATCTGAGTAGAGTCTGATTCTTCATGTCCCCACAGATCATACCGTCTATCAAGTTTTCCTAGCAAAGATACAGCAGTGGTTCATCGTGTGCTTCTCCAGTGGTTTAAGGCAAATAGAGAGACTTGCCCAGGATCACACATCTAGTAAGTGATTGAGGACAGATTTCATTAAGGTCTTTCTGACTCCAGACCTGGTGCTATAACCACTCAGCCACCTAGCTGCGCCCATCCTTGTCAATTTATATTAACTTATATGTGCATATATTTCTCCCAGTGGAATATAAGCGGCCTGAGAAATGTTTCATTTTTGTTTCTATGGACTCAGCATAGTGGCTGAGTTGACAGCAATTGTGCCTATGATCAATACCATTTCTTCCAAGCATATGTAAAGATATTATATATTTGGTCTTCCTTTGATCCTAAAGGGTCTTCCTTTAGAGATATATGTATATACATATATATATATATATACATATATATATTATATATTTATGTCATGTTTTATATATATTTTATACATATATATAATTTTTTTTTTGACTAGGGGAAAGAAACCATTGTCTACCCCATTTTCACCCAGCCTTAGTCACTGAATGGGAATTGCATCAGTAAAACTGTGATCTAGGAAAAACCTAAAAGGCCAAGACCTCCCACTACATGCAGGGCCATCTCCATCATCCTGATTCTTATCTGGCCATTGGACCCAGATGGCTCCGGAGGGGAAAGTGAGGCAGGTGACCTCACCCAGCTCTCCCTTACTGAAATCCAGTTCACTTGCAGATCATGACATCACCTCCCGATGTCCTCTTCCAGAAAGACAGACACACAACAAAAACAACAAAGCTATTGCAACTACTTTGCATTTCTTCCTCTGAAGACTGGCCATACTGGATTTCCTTCTTGTCTCTGCACAACCACTGCTGCTATGGCAAAAAGAATGTAGGACTGGAAAGCCAAGGACAAAAATAGCAAAGAGAAGGCAGAAGTTAACATTTTAATCTAGAAGCCTTAAATATCAAAATCCAACACTCTCACTACTATGGACCCATTTCCCAGGGTTGTTATGAGGAAAGTGATCTCTAGGAAAAGAGGAAGAAATAAGCATTTCTCCAGTGCCAGGTACTAGACTAATTGCTTCACTGATATCTCATTTGGTCCTCACAACAACCCTGGGAGTGAGGTACTATTATTATTTCCATTTTACAGTTGAGGAAACTGAGGCAGAAGGAAATTAAGTGACTTGCCCAGAATCACACAGCTGGATTTTAAATTCAAGCCATCCTGGCTTGAAGCTCAGCACTCAACCTCAACTGCCCTTTACCCTTACCACATGTCATCCTGCTTCCTTCTACCTTTTCATACTTTTAAATTTTTTTCCTCTTCCTTCTCTCCATTGTAGGACCCTATAAGGCAAGTGAACTCATGTCAAATCACTAACAGGTCATTGCTGACCTCTGAGACACTTGGTCAGTACCAGAAAACAGGAAGATTAGAGAATTGTTTTATTAAAAAAAAAAAAAAAAAAAAAAAGTAGAAATCTCTGGAATAGATCCAAGTCTGAGACTTCGGAGGTGTTTTAGGTCTGGGTTTAAGGAAATAACATGGCATCACCTACTCATTACTCTGAGTCAGACAAGATTTGGATTCAAATCCTAACACACTGACTATGTCTAGGATTTAATAATACATCTCTTCATCTCTCTGAGCCCCACTTAACTAGAAATGATAACTACCATGCTAGGTTATTATTTTGAACACTGATTCCATATCACGAGCACAAACATTTATATATGTACTTATTGTCTATCTGGATAGAATATAAACTCCTTAGGAGCAGCAATGACTTCATTTGGAATCTAGCACATTGTAGGTGCTTAATAAATGCTTGTTATTTGAATGAGTGATTGGCCCAGTATACTGTCTTGCATATAGTATCACTTAATAAATTCTTATTAACTTGGACTGTGAGGACCAAGTAAGATAATATTTAGATAGCATTTTGTACATCTTATGAAGGTATCTATTTCTGTTAGTTATTATATTATGCTTCACATTGTATCATTGTTTTACTTTGAATTTGTACTACTTCCTAACAAGGTCATATAGCTATCTAAATGCTATTATAATTCAATTGTAATTAATTATATCAATCCTGAGGTAATAAATAACTAATAATTAATCATGAATTAAGAATAACTAAGATGAAAAAACTGAGGTCCATGGGCTTAGTACTCAAAGATTATACTTCTGGTAGTAAATACCAGAGGCTGGATTGGAATCTTGGTACTTAGTCCAAGCCGGGCTGTTTGTATTGATTGGCTCCTGGTTGTCCAACAATGGAGCATTCCACTAGGAGATAATGAGTTCCCTGCTATTGAAAGTCTTTAAACAGAGGCTGGAACACTGCCCGACAGAGATTTTATTATAAGAAAGAGTCCTATTAAGTAGTGATTGTACTACGTGACCTCTTAGGTCCTTTCCAACTCTGGGATTCTATGAGTCCATGAGCTTAAAACAAACAAACAAACAAACCAAAAAACTATCAGGTTCTCTTGCCCAGATTTCTTCTATCCTGGGATACCAGACGACCCTGTATTGATTTCTAGGGCTTCTGAACTTTGGTGGAAAAAAATAAAATCACTTTTTTATTAAAAGCATATTAGGTGACATGGTAGATAGAATGCTGAACCTGGCAGAGGCAGGAAGACCTGAGTTCAAATCCCAGGTCAACCACAGTTAGGTGGCGCGATGGATAGAGCATCAGCTCTGAAGTCAGGAGGACCCGAGTTCAAATCTGACCTCAGACACTTAACACTTCCTAGCTGTGTGACCCTAGGCAAGTCACTTAACTCCAATTAAAAAAGAAAAGAAAAGAAAAGAAAAGATATCCAGCTTCAGATATTTGCTAGATATGTGATACTTGGGCAAATCATTTAACCCTGTTTGTCTTAGTTTCCTTAATTATAAAATGGAAATAATAATAGCATTTACTTCCCAAAGTAGTTATGAAGATCAAATAAGATAATATCTGTTAAGTACTTACTATAATGCCTGCCACACAGTTAGCATTTAATAAATGATTTTTCCTTCATTAACTTTTAAATGAAATTTAACATTTCTTTAAATTTTGAATGTAGCAGGGCAGTTCAGTGGTGTAGCCGCAAAGGACTAGCCCTAGAGTTAGAAGACCTGAGTTCAAATGTGGTTTCAGATATTAGCTATGTAACCCTGAGCAAATCACTTAACCCAAATTACCTCCAAAAAAAATTTTTTTTAATTATAAGAAACAAATACAATAATGATGTTAAGCTTTACTAGATTGCCAAAAGGGTCCATCACATATAGGTCAAGGTCAAAGTCAAGATCTCTCACAATTCAGTCTATGTTTTCTGTTTTTTCTTTTATGTATTTTTCTTTCTGTCGTTCTTTCTTTCTTTCTTTCTTTCTTTTTTTGCTGAGGAAATTGGGGTTAAATGACTTGCCCAGGGTCACACAGCCAGGAAGTATTAAGTGTTTGAGGTCAGATTTGAACTCAAATCCTCCTGACTTCAAGGCTAATGCACTATCCACTACATCAACTAGCTGCCCCTGTTTTCTGTTTTTTGATATTCTGTTTCCAGGTATCTTCCAATTTTACTATTCTCTGCTCAAAGATAGACAGTTCTGTGGCTTTTAAAACTCTTCTTTACCAAATCCAATGGTCTTGTGATGGAGAGAGTCATCTGTGAAGGAGTACTGTAGGGACTGAATGTGAATCACACATAGTATTTTCACCTTTTTGTTGTTTCTGGCTTGCTTTTTCTTTCGTTTCTCAAATTTTTTTTTTTTTGAATTGATCTTTAGCATGCAGCATTAAGTGTGGAAATGTTTAGAAGGATTGCATATGTTTAACATATATTGGATTACTTGCCCCACCTTGGGGAAGGGATGAAGGAAGGAGAGGGAGAAAGATTTTGCAGGAGTGAATGTTGAAGGTTATCTTTGTATATATTTTGAAAATAAAAAAAGCTATTATATAAAAAAATAAATAAAACTCTTCCTTCCTTACCTTCCATCTACTTCAGTTTTCTGACACCTTATTTCTCTCCACAATCTCTGATCTAGGTGCAGCAGGCTTTTTGCTTTCCTCAAGACACCCATCCCTTCTCTCTTCAGAGTTGCTTTGGCTTACATGTCTTATTTCCTCACCTCAGCTATTTAGCTTCTCTGGCTTCCTTCAAGAAACTCAAAGGTTACTTTCTATGAAAGAACTTTCCCCTATTCTTTCCATCTATTAAAGACGTATCTCAGATTTCCTTCCAATTGCTCTCTGTAGTCAACCCCCATTAGAATGCAAACTCTTCAAGGTTAGGGACTTTTTTTTTTTTTGAAACTTTCTTAATATCTCCAGCCTGTAACAGAGCAAACATTTAATAAAGAGCTTGACTGACTGACTGACTGAAAGATCTCTCCCATCTGTAATATTCTATGATTTGAAAATATCAACTAATCTAAATACAGGGAGAAAAATCCGAGTTAGTCTATTGCAAAATTTGGGGATGATAAGCAAGAAAATTAATAGTTTTAAAAGAATGGGCTGGACAATTTGCTTCTGAATGCCATGTGTCATTATACTTCTAAGAACAGAGGCCATATTTTATGCTCTTTCTCAGGACCTAATGTAATACCAGAGAAACACTTGATTGACTTTTGGCATACAAGAATTAGTGGAAGGAAGTGGTGGTTTTTAGAATCTAGGAGAGAAAACTTGGGATAAATATGATCCTTTCTTCCAAATATCTGAAAGGCATTTATAGAAAAGGAGTGTGACATTCTGTGGTTCCCAAAAGGGAAAACTAAAAACAGTGGAGCAAATTTCAGACCAATAATTTCCTAACAATTAAAGTTTATAAAGGCATAAAATAAGAACTGGAAGAAAGCGTAGAGACTCTTAAAACTAGAGGCAAATAAACAACGTAACAATGCTCAGAGCACTGGAGAAAAAGGCCAGAATTCAAGTCCTTCATCAGGTACTTTTTAGTTGTGTGGCCTTAAGAAAGTCACTATTTCTGTCTTTGGTTTCCTCATCTGCAAAATGAGAGTCATAATAGTATCTACCTTCCAGAGTGGTGGTAAGAAACTGGGAAACCCCATGTAAAACATTTTGCAAACTTTAAAGCATTATCTAAATGCCAATTATTATTATCATTATTATTAATTCAACCTAAGCTTTTAGATGAGAAAAGCTGAAGTTCACTAAGATTTAGTAACTTCCCTAAGTGTCAGAGGCTTCCCTAAGGGTCTAAGCTGACTATGTCCAACAATGGGTTTTGCAGCTAGGAAGTAATGAGTTCCCTGTTTTTCAAAGTCTTAGAAGATTGCCTGTTAAAGGCATTAATTATAGACAGGAATCCTTTAGAGGTAGAGATTGGATCAGTTCCCTTCCAACTCTGGGATTCTATATCATGATCTTGAAAAAAAAAAAAAAAAGCCCAGGGGTTCTTTCTACTAAAAATAAACTCACACCTAAAATTCTGGGTGAGTCTCTCCCTCTGTTAACAGAGCTGTAGCACCTTTCAGAAGTCTTGAGCAGCAGGGAATTTTCACCTCCTCTCCCCTTAAGTAGGTCAGGGCCAATGTTCTTTCTAGCAGGGAGATAATCCAGGGGAGGGTCCTGGCCTTGGTCCACCCTCATCCAACTGAAAGGCCAAAATCGACAGTCACCAGGTGGACGCACTTTCTGTAATGAGCTTGCTTGGAGGTGGAGCCAGCTCTCAAGAGACACCTGCCTACTTTCCCCTGGAAAAACCTAAGCTTTCCCAGAGTACTTAGAAATGCTGGCTCTTCTGGACTTTGTGAGCCTTGATTGTTGTGTGTCTTTCCTTCTGGAAGAGGACCTTGACTTTGGGGAGGTGCAAATAAATTGGATTTAAGTGGGATTTAATTGGGCAGGATCACCTGCCTCACTCTCCCCTCCAGAGCCATGTAGGTCCAGTGGTCACACATACATCAGGACGACTGGAGATGGCCCTGGATGCAGTGAGGGAACCTTAACTCTTTTAAGCTAAATTCTTTAATAAGTCTCAGTTTGAAGTCACACCTGTTCAGTCATTAAGGCTAAGGAGCAAAGCTAAAAATGGCCTTTCACCTAGTCCATAAATAAATAGATAAATAAATCTGGGAGGGGAAGAAACCACTGGGAGAAAATAGAAATGATTGCTATTTACATTCACTCAGAGCCATGTCAATGACCCATGGCCAATGAGAGTTAGTGATTAAATTTGGGATCTGGAAGAAGCCTTAGAGATCTAAAATCCATCATGAACTGGAAGGGATTTTTAGAGATGAAGAGTCCAACTACTTCACTGGTGAAGAGGGAGAAATTTCCAACATGGGGGCCAAGCAGTGAAAACCCTCTGAGGGCAAAGATGCGTGATGTGTTCTTCATACATGTCCTGTGTGAAGAACAGCAAGGAGGTCCCCATCACTGTATCAGAATAGTTGGAGGAGTGAGGCAAAGGTAGAAAGAATAGATTACTGTTCTGCAGAAAGATCCCATCTATTTCTAACATTCCATGTTTTGAAAGCATCAACTTCTAAATGCAGAGGGGAAAAAATGTAGAATAAGTCTAATTTGAAATTTTGTGATCCAGAGAAAGAGAATTTGCTTCTGAATATCATGTCATTAAACTCCCGAGGGCTTTATTAGTCATACTGACAAAAGTTTTATAGTTAATCCTGGAGACAATAGTCACTGGAATTAACTAGTCAGTTTATCAATAAGCATTTATTAAATGCCTGCTGTGTGCCAGGTACTGCCCTTGAGAAGCTCACCACCTTACCCAAACAACTACATACAGACAAGCTATAGATAGGATAAGTTGAAAGATTTGCATTTTAGGAAGATTGTTAGCTGAGTGAAGGGTGGACCGGAATGAGGATAGAGTTGAGGCTAGGAAACCATCCAACCAGAAGCCTCTGCATTGATGGCCTGCACCTGTGTGATGGCAATGTCAGGGGAGAAAAGGAAGCCTGTCCAAAAGATATTTCAAAGTTGGAATCCATAGGAATTGGCAACTGATTGGATATGGGCAATAAGAAGGAAGGGGCAGCTGGGTGGTACACTGTTAGAGTGTAGGTCTTGGAGTCAGGAGAACCTGAGTTCAAATCCAGTCTCAGATCTTCATTAGCTATGTGATCTTGAGCAAGTCACTTGACCCTGTTTGCATCTATTTCCTTATCTGGAAAATGAGCTAAAGGAAATGGTAAACTAATCCCAGTATCTTTGCCAAGAAAACTCCAAATAAGGTCATGAAAAGTCAAACATGACTAAAATAAATGACCTGAACAACAGGTAAGAGAGGATGAAGAATCAAAAACACCACCTAGGTTTTAAGTCTGGTTTGTTAAAAGGATGATCCACAGTATCAGGATTTGTCTTTCTGGAATTTCTTCTTTTGTAAGACAATGAGATTGGACCAGATGATTTTTAAAGTTGTTTCCATTTCTGACATTCATTTAACTTATTCAACACTTATTAAGCATTTACCTTCCCTATTACTGTTAAGGACACCTCCATCCTTTAAATTACCCAGGTTCACAACTTATATAATGCCAAAGTCCAAAAAGTTATTAAAAGGGTTGAAAAATAGATTAGATTAAAATTCCAATTCCATTGGAATTCAATGGAAATTAAACTGGTTAGAACATCAGAGCCCCAAGGTTCAAGTACTAAAAAATGTAAGGGATGAGGGGAGCCTCCTGAATAGAGCTCAAAATATCCTTATTTTTTTTTTTTGCCTTTTTAAGCTGATCTTATCAGTTTCTATGGATTCAATTATGTCAGCAGATGATTCTCAGATATATTTATCCAACCCTAGCTTCTCTCCTAACTTTTAATCTTGAATCTCTAGCTTCCCTATTGAATACTTAAAACTGAATGTCTCATAGACAGCTTAAATATAACATGTCCCAAACTGAACTCATTATCTTTTCTCCCAAAATTTCCTTTTTTCCAACTTCTACTTCCCTATTTCTGTTGAAGGTGCCACCATCCTTCCAGCCACCAGCATCTTGACTTAGGTGTCATCAACAACTCCTCCCTCTCTCACCTTACACCCACACCCATATTTAATCTGTTGCCAAGTCCTATGGATTCTACTTTTTAAAAAGATTTAATGATCTCTTATGTAGGCCCTCTTCTCTGACATTGACACCATGCTGGTGTAGGTCCTTATCTCATACCTGAACTACTACAATAGCTTCCTTATCACCACCTTTTCAAGTCTCTTTCCATTCCTATCCATCCGATATCAAGGTGATCTTTATATAGCACAGGTCTGACTATCTCCCTCTTTCTCTCTCTCTCTCTCTCTCTCTCTCTCTCTCTCTCTCTCTGAACTACTACAATAGCTTCCTTATCACCACCTTTTCAAGTCTCTTTCCATTCCTATCCATCCGATATCAAGGTGATCTTTATATAGCACAGGTCTGACTATCTCCCTCTTCCTCTCTCTCTCTCTCTCTCTCTCTCTCTCTCTCTCTCTCTCTCTCTCTCTCTCTCTCTCTTTCTCTTTCTCTCTCTCTTTTCTGCTCTTGCCCTCGCTCTCAGTCTCATTCTCTTTTTCTTTCACACACATACACACACACCATTTAATAAATCCTAGTGGCTCTCCATTTCTTCTAGGATTGAATATAAAACTTTCTGTTTGACCTTCTCCTATCTTTCCAATCTTTCTACTCTTCTTGAAGTATTCTATAATAGGACTTCTTAAACTTCTTAAACTTTTTCCACTCTACTTTTTTTACCCAAGAAATTTTTATACAACTGAGTATATAACTATAAAATAAGTATGTAAATTAAACATTTACTGACAATAAATCATAAAAAATTATTTTAAAACAATTCTTTGGTATACATACAATTTTATCATTTATTAAAGAGGAAGATAAATTTGCATACCAATGAAATAGATGTGCTTCCTTATTTTTACATAAAGAATTCAATCTTGGCAGAATATTTGATACTGCAGGATGTAGAATATTCAGAAATCTTTTACTGTTGCCAATTTTTTTGTGACCTTCACATTCAGTTATGTGACCTCATATGGGATCGCAACCCACAGTGTAAGAAGCTTTGCTCTATAATACTGTGATACTAGTTTCTTTGCTTTTCCACACAAATGACATTTTATTTCTCATATTTCTGCCTTTTCACTACTTTTCTCTCATTTTTGGAATTTTCTCCAGCTTGTGTTTCCCTCTTAGCTTTCTATCAGTTTCAGCTAAAGTCTCAACTTCTGCAAAAAGCTTTTTCTGTTCTCTCTTAATGCCACCATTTTCTTTCTTAAACCATCTCCAATTTATCTTGTCTTGTTGGGCAAGACTGAAAAACTAAATGAACAATACCAGCAATATTTATGTATCATTGTTTGCATCTTATCTCTTCTATTTAGATACTAAACATGAAGGAAAGGACTATTTTTGTCTTTATATTCCCCTGTGCTTAGCACAGTGACTAATGTATAGTTGCTTATAAATGCTTGACTTGATAATATATCCAAGATAACTTCCTTGATCCTTGAGGACAGAGATTTTTTTTTCCTTTGTGTCTCCAGAGACCAAGTATTGTGTCTTATGCATAGTAATTCCCTAAATAAATGTTTGATTGATTAGATCAGAATGGAAATTAGTAAAGGAAAGATTGAGGAGGAATAGGACTTTTTCTTAATAGCAATGGGGGATCTTATGGACTAACAATGTGTATGAATCTCAAGTATTTTAGAAATATCAATCGGCAGAACCATTCATTTCTTCCATTGACAATCTCCTTGAGTCAATACTAAGCCACTAGGAACTTTTGACATTCCATTTCTACCCAATCTATTCCAGGGAGATAGCCTCAACTAGCCATACCTTAATCAATGAGTAAGTATTTATTGAGAACATACCATGTGCCAGGCACTGTGTTAAGTTCTGGAGATTAAAAAAAATGCAAAGATAATTCTTGCTTTCAAGGAACTTACAATGCAATGGGGAAGATAGCATGCAAAGGATACAAGCAAGCTCAGAATAATTAACAGATAGAAGGCAATGTAATTAAGAAAGGTTAGGGAAGGCTTTCTGTAGAAAATGGGATTTTAGTTGAGACTTTGAGAAAGCTGGAGAGGTCAGCAGTCCTAGCCAAAGCCAGAAAAAATGCTCAGAGGCAAAAAGATGGGGTGTCTTATTGATCAAACAGTCTGGAAGCTAGTGACACTCAGTTAAAAATTATGTGTTGTAAAGTAAGATGTAAGAAATCTAGAAAGATAGGAGGAAGCTAACTATGAATGCCAAACAGGATTTTATATTTGGTCCTGGAGACAATAGGGAACCATTGGAGTTATTGAGTATATTGATTGAAACTGCATTTTAGGAAAATCTCATTAGCTGTAGAATGGAGATGGGTTAGTTTGAAAAGACTTGAGGTAGGCAAACCACCAGCAGGTGATCAAGGTGTGAGAAGATGAGAACCTGCACTAGAGGGATGTTGCAGGAATAAAATCAACAGCTCTTGGCAATAGCCTGCAATGAGGGGTGAGACATAGTGAAGCATTTGGGATGATTCCTCAGTTGTGAGCCTAAGGAACATATAATGTCTTCTACAGAAGCAAGGCTTAAGGGGAAATATAATGAGTTCTATATTGGACATGTTGAGTTTAAAATGTGTATTGAACATCCAGTTCAAGATGTCTCAAAGGCAGTTGGAATTACAAGATTGGAATTCAGCAGAGAAATTAAGACAAGAGAGATCAATATGAGAATCATCAGCATAAAGATGATAATGAAAACCAAAGGAACTGATAAGATTAGCAATTAAAGTTTTAGAAAGAAGAAAGATTGAATTAGTAGAGAGAAAAAAGAGAAGGCCCAGGACAGTCACAAGGAATATCTATGACTATGGTTATGATCTGGAAGAGGATGCTGAGAAGAGACAGAGAAGCAGTGGTCAGATAGGAAGCAGGAGAACAAGGAGAAAGTGATATCCTGAAAATCTTAGAGAAGAGAGTCTCAAGTGGTCAACAGTGCCAAAGGCCATAAGGACTTCCAGGAGAATGAAGATTGCACATGGCTCCTTGGATCTGGTAACCAAGAGATAATCAGTAACTTTGGAGGAAGTAGTTTCAGAGCAGAAGCAGATTGTAGAGGATTAAGAAGAGAGTGTGAGCAGAGAAAGTAGAGATCCCATCAAAAAGATCTTTTTAAGGCATTTACCTACAAAGGGAAGAAGTGATATAGGACCATAGTTAGCTGGAATAGAAGGAACAAGACCTTTTTTTTTCCCCCTGGATCGGGGAGACAAGGGCATGTTTGTAGGCTGCAGGAAATGAGCCCGCAAACAGGGAAAGATTGAAAATACGTGAGTGGGGATGAGAGAGGGGGATATCTGCTAAAGGAAATAGGATGAAGAAAGGTCCTGATTGCTAGATTGGACATGCTAATGGGGTACCTTCCAGGTCATCTTTTTAAATGGACAGCCCTCCAAAATATTGAGAAGCCAGAGCTATTTGTGAAGTACAAAAAAGAGAGACAAGGAAATGATTCCTTTTCCTTAAGAAAGAGAAGTGAGATGATGTGGTAAAGGCTGTCAATTAGTCATAATCTGAATGCAAAATCAGGTGCAAAAGAGGAAGAGTAGATAGGGATGTTTATTTGTAATAGCTGACATTTCCAAAATGCTTTTAACTTTTCAAAATGCTTTCATATGCATTAGTTCAAGTAATTCCCAAAATACCCTCGCTTTGAGAAGGAGTGTGAGTATTCTTATGCCCGTTTGACAGGTAAGGAAACTGAGGCTCTGAAACAAGGAGAAATGACTTGCCCAATGTCACATAGAGAGTGACATAGCCAGGTTTCTTCAGTCTAGGGGCTTTCCATTATTTCCTTTCAAATGGGCTTGTATCCTAAGCCCTCAGCAATAGGAAATATAGCTAACATATTTCTGACTTTTGGAAACAGAGCATGTGAGTGATTATTGGGTTTGGTCACAGGAAACCAGAAACTAATTATCTCTGCGTGTCTGTCTCTCTGAATAGGTCTGTCTCTTTGTCTCTCCTGTCTCTGTCTCTGTCTCTCATTCTCTCTCTGTTTCTCTCTTTGTGTGTGTATGTATGTGTGTGTGTGTGTGTGTGTGTGTGTGTGTGTATATATGTATGTTCTTTCTGTATCTATCTTTCTCTCTCTTTTTCTTGATCGCTCTCTCTCTTTTTTTCTTTCTCTCCTCCCTCTGTCTCTGTTGTCTCTCTCTTTGGCTCTTTCTCTGTTTTTCTCTCTCTTTTTCTCTGTTGTCTCTCTGTCTTTCTGTCTCTCCTTCCTCTCTCCTCATACTCTCCAGGTCTCTGTCTCTCTATCTCTGTTTCTCTCTGTGTCTCTCTGTCTTATCTCTATCCCTCTCTATCTCTCTCTCTCTCCCTCTGTCTCTGTCTCATGTCTATCTCTCTCTGCTCTTTCACACATGCTCTTTCTCATCTCTCTCCTCCATCTATCTTTCCCTTCCATTTATTTTTCTCTTTCCCTCATCTCTCTCATCTCCCCTCTGGCTCTATCTCTCTATCTGTGTCTCTCTCTCTTCCTCCTCCTCCACTGTTAGGACAGCCCCCAAATATTTGTGGTTGTTCAGTTATTTTTCAATCATGTCCAACTTTTTATGATCCCATTGGAGGTTTTCTTGGCAAACATACTAGAATGGTTTGCCATTTCCAGCTCATTTTACATATGAGGAAACTGAGGCAAACAGGGTTAAGTGACTTGCTCAGGGTCACAGAGTCAGAGGCCATATTTGAATTTGAAAGATGAGTTTTCCTACCTCCAGATTCAGCACTCTAGCCATTACATCATCTAGCTACTGACCTCCTAACCTAGTCTCCACTCTGCAGTATAGAATTATACAAGAGAGAATGTGGTAGTCACTAAGACTGATGTTCTCAAGCAAAAATAATAAAGAACAAAAGGAGCAGGACCAAGAGAATGTTGTGTACAATAAAAGTTATAGTGCTATAATAATAACTGTGGATTACAAAGTTATTTTGAGGATTGTAAGTACTTTTAACAACTATAAAGGACCTGTGAAGAAAAATGCTATCCATCTCCAGAGAAAGAACTGATAAATAGAAATTTGCACCTTCTATCTCTATCTTTATCTCTCTGTTAAATGGTGGTCTTCTTTAATGCAGGGTGGAGAGGGAGGGAGGGAAAGGACAATCTGACTTTTTAAATAGAACAAAAAAATTAGATTATAATTAAGTTTAAGTTAAATTAAATAAGACTCTCAGGTATTTAGTATATCTCTTAAACCAGTATTTGAATCCATGACTTCTGACTCTAGCTCTAGCACTCTTTCTAATATATGATATTTACCAAAGAAAATGCTAAACAAATTCCTTCCTCACCTTAACTTTTCAAATGGAAGAAGATTGTTATTCATTAGCTCAACCCACAATATTCCAACCCCAGCCACAAAAGGTGTTGCATCCGTTGGGAGAGTAAGGGTGTGATTCATAATTCAATGAGTAACCAGGAGTGTTGTTGGAAGTGTGTAGGGGGGCAGGAAAGATGTTTTTCTACTGCCTATTATTAATAGAAACTTGGGAAGGTGTGGATGCTGAGCAATCTACACAAGCATGACAAGTAAGCTGTATTATCTTCCTTTCCTGAGACATCAGAATGATATCATTTCTGGGTTGCCCCATCTTTCAATGTCTGGAAGGACTGAGTATTTCCCAGGTTACCTGGGGCTCAAAGCTTTAAACAGGCTTTCTCACCACTCAGCTTTGTTCCTGTTTTGCTTCATCCAGTTCAATATTGGTTGATAAATGAAATGTCTTCCACACAGATGATATCTTCAACAACCCAACAGGAATGTTCTCCTGATCTTTTCTACATCAAATTTTTTTTTCTGATGGTAAGAATATAATAAGTATGATTTAATAAGGGATAAACTAATAATATAGAATGTTAGAACTAGGAAAGACCTCAGACAAAGGGACATTAGGGTCAAATGGGACCTTAAAATACAAAATATTAGACTAGGATAAATAGAGACATAGAGATAGGAAAGACCTTAGAACAGAATGGTAGAACAAAGCATCATTAGGATGTAGATTATTAAAATGGTAGATTTGGATGGGACCTTAGAATATAAAGTATAAGGGTTGGAAGAACCTTAAAATGTAATCTTTGAAATATAATACATAATCTTTGAAATAGAGTTAAAACGGGTTACCTAGCCCAAGCTGGGTAGTTAATAGCTAAGGAATATGAGTGCAGAAAAGTGATTTAGTGAAAGACCAGGGATTGTACCCAAGATTCCTGACTTCTAGTCTTCTGTCCTTTCCCCTGCTCTGTGTCATCTCTGATGATAACAGGGCACATATTCCTTATGATTATATTTTCTGGGATATAAGCTACAAATTAGTAAATGAGTTTTAGTTGGAATAATCATATAGAAATAATTGTTAATATATATTTTATATCAACCTAGTTACTTTCTCAATGAGGAGGGAGTGGGGAGGAAGAAAGGCAAAAAACTTGGAACTCAAAGTTTTAAAAATGAATGTTAAAAATTGTTTTTACATGTAATTGGTGAAAATTAAAAATAAAAAAGAGGAAAAAAAAAAGGAAAAGAAATACATGTTGCCAGGATGCAAAGTAAAGACACAATCAGAACTGGGTGGATTTCTAGACCACTCAATTTAGTTCATTAAATTTTTATCAATCTATCTACTATATATATAAAGCACTGTGGTAGGTGTTGGGGGTTCAGCAGCAAATAAGGCAAACACCAAGAACTTACCTTCTCATTTTTTCCACCTACAATCTTTCCCTCTTCTGAATTTCCTCTGTTACTGATTCAGGCACTACCATCCTCCCAGTCGCCACTCACTACCTTAGTACCATTCTCAACTCCTCAGACCCAGATATTCAATCCATTGCCAATCTTGTCATTTCTAAGTTCAGAGCATCTCTCCACTTTTATTAACCCTTATTCTAACTTTCTTCACCTCTCATTAGACCAATGCAATAGCCTTCTGAGACTTTCCTTTCTCCCTGCCCAAGTGACTTTTCTAAAATACAACTTATCATGTTACCCTCTTGCTAACTAAGATTCATTGACTCTCTATTATCCCCAGGATTAAATACAAGCCCCTCTTTTTGACTTTTGAAGCTCTTCAAGATCTGGCTCTTTTCTACCTTTCCTATCTTCTTCTGCATTATACATCTCCACTCATTCTATTATCCAGATAGACTGACTCATTTCCTCACACATAATGTTGCATTTTCCAAATCTGTGTTTTTGCACTGACTATTTCCCAAGTCTGGGATGCTCTCTTTTCACTCCCTTTATCAATGACTTCTGACTTCCCTGACTTCCTTGCATCCTCCAGGAATTATATTTATATTTTTATATATATGGAATGTAAGGAATCATATATATTCATACACACAAACATATATATGCATATATATTTAAGTACACACATAAATATATACATAAGTGCACATATATACTTACATATGTAGCATTTTCCTTATTATTAATATTCTTTCTTTCTATTAGAATGTGAGATCCTTGAACACAGATACTATTTTTCCCTTTTCCCTCCATAGGTGCTTTAGCATAACACCTGTTCCCTAGAGTAAACACTTAATAAATGCCTTTTTATTGATTAGATTGTAAACTCCTTGAGAGCAGTGGCTATTTTTTGCCTCTTTTTTGAATATCACAGTGCTTGTCATTTAATAAATGTTGATTGATTTAAATTGATTGGTTGGATATGAAGCCTGAAGATATAAATTTGAATCCCAGTTCAATTGCTTAATGCTGACATGACTTTTATTTTTTTAAGCCTCAGTTCCCTCACCTGTAAAATGAGGAAGATTTACCAAGTGATCTAAAATATCATTTCTATGATCTAAATCCCAATATATTATTTTTATTAAAAAATTGTTACAAAAGAGAATGACAAAAAGGCAATAGTTAAAGTTGGAAGATCATTTTCCTTGGGATGTGTGGTAGAGGTAGGGTTAGTTCTTCTGTTTTCTCAACTGGATTGAAAACTCTTTCACCACAAGGATCTGGTCTTCCCCCTCCTCCCTCTTCTTTTCTGTCATTTATTTCAACATTTAACAATTAAAAAAAAAATTCCTACTTTGTTATGGCCCGTGAAACTTAGGCCATGTTGATATATATTAGCTTGCCAGAGACAAATACCTGTTTGAATGGGTTCCCAGGCGGTGTTCTGGGTTCCAGGATTTTTTCCCTTTACTAAATTATAAGCTTCTGGAAGTATCTGAAATCCAGCTTGAAGTAATGAGTATCTTTCTTGAGCCCTTTTTCACCTTTCCCCCAAAGCTCCAGAGATCTGCCTTGATCCAGGGTTATATTTTTCCTTTCTACTCTTAATTTTTATCATGATTGAATGTGACAGGTTAACATCTGCTCTGTCTTTGCATTCTCCTGCCTGCCAGTGAAATGATTTCCAAAGATTCAATCCAATTTGCTTTGGCATTCAGTTATCAAATGAATTGTTGTGATAAATGGCCTTTGAGGTTCTGAATCTATCATCCTAGGACTTCTAAGAGTGGTAATAAATGATTTGTGTGAATTAGATTAATAATATCACTTAGAAGTATCGAATATCACTTATATCTGGGTCTTTAAGGAAAAGAGTGGTTTTTACCAGGTGGAGCTGTAACAAGCATAGCAAACAAATTGAATGAGGATTGGACAAGAATAGTGATGATGATGATAATTTTTTTCTGATGCAAGTTACCATGAATCAGTGAAGATTATGAGAAAATGAATGAGCAAGAGCCCTCCTGACCATGCAATACAGTCAGAAGAAAAAGCAGTCAGGAAGTTTTTTTTGTTTGTTTTTTTGTTTTTTTTTTAAGAAGTAGACTCTTAGGGGAACTCCTTTTGTCTTTCCAGTTACTCAGTGTATAGCTCAACAAGCCCTCACACCAGAGGTGCTCATCCTCCTGAATCCTCATCAGTGCTTCCTAGTTGTGTAACTATGGGTAAGGAATTTAATTTCTCTCAGTCTCATTTTTCTAATATGTGAAATAGATACAGTAGAATGTTACCTGGCCCCAATTACTTCTCAAGGTTGTGAGGATCAGAGAGGATGATGGATATGAAAATGAATTGTGAATTTTTCAGTGTTAAACACATGTATTACTAGTTTATAAATTCCTTCTGGCAGGAGCTGTTTCTTGTTCATTGTTTTATCTCCTTAACAAGTTACATAGAGCAAAAATGATGTAAGAGCTCAAATGCTGTAACAGAGAGGAAATAGCTTAGACCCAGAACTGGATGACATCTCAGGGTCATTTAGTCCAATACCTCAGTTCTTAGATGAAGAGATAATAATAGCAAACATTTATAAAGTGCTTTCTATGTGCTAAACATTTTACAACTGCTACCTCATTTGATCCTGACAACTACCCTGAGAGGTAGATACTGTTATCCCTATTTTCAGATGAGGAAACTGAGGAACATAGAGATTAAGTGACTTGCTCAGGGTCACAGAAGTAATAAAGTGCAGGGATAGAGTTTGAACCAAGTTTTTCTGGCCACTGCAGAATGTTCTCCTGTTGGATTGAGAGATTTCAAAGGTGGGAATTGTCTTTTGCTATTCTTTGTATCAAAATTGGCTGGCACATGTTAATTAGGTTCTTAAATAAATGACTAAATCTCCTTAGTGGAGGCAGGGAGGGAATCAAGTAAGAGGCTATTTTAACAAGAATGATAAGGAGAAATGAAATTAGAGTCACTAAGAATGATAGGAACTCTTCCTGAGTGCTTTTGATACTTTCAGTTAACAAACATTGAGAACCTGTTCATAAATAAATAGAATGTCAGGGCTGGAAAGAATCTTAGAATATGGAACTGCAGAGCTGGCAGGGACCTGAAATGTTAGAGCTGAATGGTGATATAGAAGTATTCAATTGAGAATCACGTTTCCCACGTCGTCTTCTCAACGATCCCAGGCAGAGGATCATCTCTCAGTGGGCAACTCCCTGGGTTTCATCCAGACGGCGCTCTTCAGTTCTACATGACGCTGGCCACGTTCTACCTTCAAAAAGGCAGCTCTCTACATGTAGAGGCAGACTGTGCTGACTCAGAAGCAGGCCAGGGGATTTCAGAGGGTGCTTGTCTGGGAGGCTGGGCGTTAGGAGATTTACAATCTGTTCCTAGAGCCAGACAATCCCTGATCCCTCTCTGTCAGGGCTCTGACCCAGGAGCCACCTCAGCCTCCTATATTTGTGTAGCATTGAAACAAGAGATTGCTGGAAAATCTGGGAGTGGAAGATTAAATTTGGTTGGTTTGCTTAGGGATGGCTTTCTCCTTTTCTCCTTTATCTGAATGGATTTCTCTGAATGCTTTGTTCTTTTTGAGGTTACTCCTGTGGATCCTCCTCTTCTGCCCCTGGTCACATTAGTTGACAATCCTTTCAGATCTTTTCAGTAGCCAGTTCTAGAGCCTTGGAAAGTACTGAGATTTCCCCTTCTTTATCCCCCTCCTCCAATCTCTCTGAAATTGCCAACTCCACCCCTTTCTTGGTTCTAGGATCCTAAAATTTTGAGCAGAGAAGGAAACTTAGAGATCCTCTATTTTTTAACTTTTTGTGTGTGTCTAGAACCCTTCCCCAAGGCTAAGGAAGCCTCTGGATCCTCTTCAGGCTAGTATTTTTAAATATATAAAGAGAAATACACAGGATTACAAAGGAATTCAATTGTATTTGAATATTGCTACTTAAACCATTTTAAAGAACAAGCTTATTTTAGGAACACCTGCCTTTTGGAGATCCAGATAAGATAAAGCAGGTCTCCAAAGTCATAAAGAGGCAGAAAAAGAATTAAAACTTAAGTTCTAAAACTCCAAATGCAGACTTATTTTTCCTAGATCAGTTGAGCTCCTAGGATTATTAGGCAAAGGGTGAGGTCACTCTGGCCGAAGTCCAGGTGTAATGTGCATATAGGTGGAGGCTAAATCACTAGAGATGAGAAGGAATAGGGAATAATGGGTGTGGCTCTACAGAAACCTTTAAAGTTGGGGAGGGGAGAGGCCAAACTATAAATATATATATATATATATATATATATATATATATATATATATATATATATATATATATTCTATATAAAACTATAGAATAGATATATTCCCCTTTTTCAGATGTTCATCCAGACTGAAAAACAGATCTTCAAAGTGTTTTCAGCTCCTGAGAAAAGTTAAAGAGCCAGGAATAGGAGCTTAGGTACTATGGAGTGTGTGGACAGGGAGACACAGTATATGTGTGTGTGTTGCTGCTTAGCCTTAAAGCACTAAATGGATGTAGTTTCAAGCAAACAGAAATCTGTTAAAGACTTTAGTTTAAAAAAATCCCTCATGAATCCATCTCATCTGGCCACAGGACTCAGACAACTATGGAGGGGAAAGTGAAGCAGGTGACCTTGCACAGCCCTCCCTCCCTTAAATCCAATTCACTTTCAAGTCATGGAATCACCTCCCTGAAGTCTTGGTTCTCTTTGAGAATGAAGGACAAATAATAACAATTCATCTACAAAAGGACAATAATAATTGCACATATTTTCTAGAGTTATTGTGAGATCAAATGAAATAATGTATTTGAAGTATTTTGAAACCTCAAAATACTATATAAATATTAACTATTATCACAATTAATCACCAATTAATGAGCATTTATTAAGTGCCTACTGTGTGTCAGGCACTCTGAATCATTGTATAGCACTTTACAAATAAAGGTTGTTTAAAAAGTCTTAATGAAGTTTTAAGCCCTTTTAAACCCGACCTAAGACCTTTGGGACACCCTGCATTAAATTATCTGATTCCCAAACAACTGATCCCTAAACTGATCCCTTTACTGAAAAAGGAACTGAAACAGAGAGCTGAGGTAACCTGACCAGGGTCACAGAGCTGGGAAGCTATCTGAGAAAGGATTTGAACCTCAAACTTTTTGCCTCTAAAACAATCACTCTATCCACTGAACTACCTAGCTACCTCATCTAAGACATAAATCCCTGCTTTAATATCTCCATTAAGTGACTAGCTAATCCCTGATTGATGATCTCTCTTGTTGATCTCTTTAGAGGAACTTTGGGTCACCTGAAACAATCCATTTCCCTTTGAATGGCTCTGATTTGTTAGAAAGTTCTTCCTCTATTGAGCCCAAACCAGCTTCACTGTTGCTTACACTCATTGGTCCTACCTCAATCTTCTGGGTCCAATTAGAACTAATCTAGTTCCTCTTGTGGAGAACTTTAAGAATTTGAAGAAGGCTATTATATTTCCCTTCAATCTTTCTCTTTCCAGGATAAAAATCTCCACTTATTTCAGTTATATCATCAATATCATCCCTAACTTTCCTCTCCTCTAGACTTAACCTATCTCCTTACTTCATTGGCCCATTCTCTAGACTCCATCTAGACTGTCCATCAGTAGATGTGATCTAGTATGTGAAGGATCTCCCTTAAATATGATGCCTAGAAATGAAAACAAAACTCCAGAGGAGATCAAGGAAGAGTAAAAAAAAGTAATAATAATAAGTCCAATTCTAAACTCTATGGTCTCTCTATGAATTAAAAATGTCACTTTGTTGACTTAAATGGAGCTTGCTGTAGTTCCTGAGCTTTTTTTTTCCCCTCATGCAAAATGTTGTTTAATCTAATCTCTCCCAACCTGTATTTATGCAGGGGATGTTTTGAATCCAAGTGCAAGAGGAGCTTTTTCTTTAATTTAATTGTACCTCATTCATTTCAACTCATGATTCTGACTGTATCAGATCAAACAAATATGTGCTTGAGGGGAGACAATGATGCTGTCATTAAAAGATTGATTAGATATCTCAAGAGGAAAGGATTTAAAGTGTGAGAAAACAATCCTGAACTTATTAATACTAAAAAAAAAAAAAAGCAACTAAGATGTTGATAATTACACAGATGTATGTCTCTCTCTCTCTCTCTCTCTCTCTCTCTCTCTCTCTCTCTTTCTCTCTCTCTCTTTTGTCAGGGGGCAGTTGGTGACATTGTGGACTCAGATCCAGTGTCTGAAGCAACATTTGAACTCAGAAAGATAAGCTAGAACTACTGGGCTTATATCCCAAAGAAATACTAAAGAAGGGAAAGGGACCCACTTGTGCCAAAATGTTTGTGCCCTGTTTGTAGTGGCTAGAAACTGGAAATTGAATGGATGCCCATCAATTGGAGAATGGCTGGGTAAATTATGGTATATGAATGTTATGGAATATTATTGTTCTGTAAGAATTGACCAGCAGGATGAATACAGAGAGGCTTGGAGAGACTTACATGAACTGATGCTGAGTGAAATGAGCAGAGCCAGGAGATCATTATATACCTCAACAACGATACTGTATGAGGATGTATTCTGATGGAAGTGGATTTCTTTGACAAAGAGACCTAACTGAGTTTCAATTGATCTATGATGGACACATGCAGCTACACCCAAAGAAAGAACACTGGGAAATGAATGTAAACTATTTGCATTTTTGTTTTTCTTCCTGGGTTATTTTTACCTTCTGAATCCAATTCTCCCTGTGCAACAAGAGAACTGTTCAGTTCTGCACACATAAATTGTATCTAGGATATACTGTAACCTATTTAACATTTATAGGACTATTTGCCATCTGGGGGAGGGTGTGGAGGGAGGGAGGGGAAAAATCGGAACAGAAGTGAGTGTAAGGGATAATGTAAAAAATTTACCCTGGCATGGGTTCTGTCAATAAAAAGTTATTATAAAATAATTTTTTAAAAAAAGAAAGATAAGCTAGAATCTAGAGGATATAATATTACAGAGTACTTCTTTTTGTTGAGTATATATTTTTAAAATTTTTATTAAAGCTTTTTATTTTCAAAGCATAATTTTCAACATTCACCCTTGCAAAACTTTGTGTTCCAAAAATTTTTCTCTCCTTTCTCCCATCCCCTCCCCTAGGCAGCAAGTAACCCAAAATATGTTAAACATGTGCAGTGCTTCTATACATATTTCCACAATTATCATGCTACACAAGAAAAATCAAATCATAAAAAATGAGAAAAAAATGCAAGCAAAAACAACAAAAAGTAAAAATACTGTGTTGTGATCCACACAGTCCCCACAGTGCTCTCTAGGTGCAGATAGTTCTCTCTCATCAAAAACCATTAGAACTGGCCTGAATCACCTCAATGTTGAAAAGAGTCCGGTCCATCAGAAATGATCATTGTATAATCTTGAGGTGTATACTGTCCAATTCACCTCATTTAGCATCAGTTCATGTCAGTTTCTCCAGGTCTCTCTGAAATTATCCCGCTGGTTGTTTCTTATAGAGCAGTAATATTCCATAATATTCATATACCATAACTTATTCAGCCATTCTCCAACTGATGGGCAACCACTCAGCTTCTAATTCCTTACCACTACAAAAAGGGCCACTAGAAACATTTTTGCACTTGTGGATCCTTTTCCTTTTTTTATGATCTGTTTGGGACACAGACTCACTAGAAACACTGCTGGGTCAGAGGATATGCACAGTTTGACAGCTATTTGGGCATAGTTCCAAATTGTTCTCCACAATGGTTGAATCCGTTCACAATTCTACCAACAAAATATTAGTGTTCCAGTTTTCTCACATCCCCTTCAACATTAATCATTATATTCCTGTCATCTTAGTCAATCTGAGAGGTGTGTAGTGGTACCTCAGGCTTGCATTTCTCTAATCAATAATGATTTAGAGCATTTTTTCATATGACTATATACAATTTTAATTTCTTCATCTGAAAATTATCTGTTCATATCCTTTGACCATTTATCAATTGAAGAATGGTTTGTATTTTTATAAATTTGAGTAAATTCTCTCTATGTTTTAGAAATGAAGCCTTTATCAGAACCCTTGGATGTAAATTTTTTTTTCCCAATTTATTGCTTTCTTTCTAATCGTGTCTGCAATGGTTTTGTTTTTACAAAAACTTTTAATATAATCAAAATTATTCATTTTGCATTCCATGACATACTTCTTCTTTGGCCACAAATTCTTTCCTTCTTCACATATCTGAGAGGCAGACTATCTTTTGTTCTTCTAATTTACTTATAGTATCACTCTGTAGTTCTAACTCATTAATACATTTTGACCTTATCTTGGTAGAGGTACATGTGGGTCAATGCCTAGTTTCTGCTGTATATTGAACATATTTTAAGTTTCTGATTCAGTAAAACCAAACACTGGCTTAATGGTTCCTTTCCAACAAAACATCAAAATCATCATCAAATATCCTGAAAATACATACATCAAAATCATGCAATATTCCTTTTAGATATAATAGCAGAAATGACCCCATCCAACTACTCTCTGACAGATATGAATCAAAGTATACAACAGGGAGACACCAAATGTCTTTAACAATAATGAAGAAGTTGAAGCCACAAGGATCAAGTCACAGAAGGAATTCCTACAAAAGAGGAAGTCCTCCAGGTGCTTCTATTTGCAGAAGACATTGCATCAATGGCTTGCATGCATCAAATGGTTACATCAGTGCCCCAGAATACTGCAAAGCCCCTTGGCAATTATCTGTGGCCATGCAGAAGACTTTCACTTAACTAGCCCCATCTGAAAAATAAATTATATGAACAGATTAGTGGCATGTAGTTGTATGAACAAACTATATTTGTCCATTTAAATAATTATGTATTTCAGATGTTCATAAAACCAAATGCAATTTTTAAAGATTTTCTAATACAATACCCTCCCCACCCCCCTTTTTTATAGATAGGTAAACTGAGAGTTAGAGAGACTAAGTGATATCTCCTAGGTCAATGACCAAGGCAGAATTAGGACTCAGATTCATGGCTCCAAAGCCAGACCTTTTTTGACTACATAGTGCTTCTAGGTCAAGGAGATTTTTGAAAAAGGAATGACAATATTAATAAAAATTGACCAGTAAATCATTTGATTTTTTAAAAATTTGTTTTATTTTACTTTTTTGTTGTTATCCAGTCATTTATTTTTTGTCATTTTTGACTGTGACTTCACTTGGGGTAAATGCTACCCCATTAGCAAAGATGCTAAAGTGTTTTGCCACTTTCTTCTCCAACTTATTTTACAGTTGAGGAACAGTTGAAGATTATTATATGACTTGCACAGAGAAACAAAGCTATTAAGTGTCTGAGACCAGATTTGTATTTAGGAAAGTGAATCTTCTTGACTCTAAATCTAACACTTCATCTACTGCATCCTTTTAGCTGCCTTAATGTTTCAGAGCTTAGCTGTGAAAAAAAATTCACCAAATAACAGAACTGCTCATTAAGAAGCAGCCAAGATGATGGATAGACTGGAAAACATGCTCTCATGTTCAGTTGAAGAAATTAGGGATATTTGGGACAGAAATTTAGATGATTTGTCATCCATAAGGACCTCAGTAGCTATCCCAGTCTGCTATATGAAAAAAGCTCTGGGAAAGTTCAAATCCCCTGAGTCATTCTATCAAAAGCTTAACAACATGCCGACTTTAAGAGCAATCTATGTGGTTCAGTGAATAGAGAACTGGGACTAGAATCAGGAAGTCCTGTATTCACATCCTTCCTCAAAGATTTTAGTTTACCAGCTGTTTGACCTGGGTGAGTCACTCAAACTCTTTCTGCCATCATTTTCAGATCTCTGAAATAGGGATAATCTTAGTATCTTTCAATGATGGTATTTGTGAGAACCATTTTATTTTTTATAAATTGCCAAATGCTAGCTGATATCGTTTTATTACCAGATGAATGTTCTCCTTCCCACTTCTTGGAAGAGGGGAGTGTTTTAGTATCAACTCACCCTAATTCTCCAGACATCCTTCCTAACTTCAGTAAGTCAGTAAAAGTCCTCAGCTCTGAGCTCTTTACTACTTGCTCCTAATGATTGATCCTGCTTGTCCTAGACAAGAACCTTATAAAAAGTCACCAGACTTTATTAGTTTGTACTCACCCAGTACCTCATGCCCCCACCATAAAAGCAATCTGTTCTTCTTATTTTTCACTTTCACTCAGTATATTTTCTATCAATAAAACTGTCTTGATTTAAAATATACATGCACACACGTCTAAGATTGATAGAAAATGAATTGGGTCCAAAATTAAACCAAAAGAGGAATGGAGGTTAGATTATCTTTAAGAAATTACAAAGCTCAGGACAACTAGGTGATTCAATGATAGAGTTAGGATGAGGAGGACATAAATTCAAATCTGACTTAAGATACTTATCTGTGTGATCCAGGTTTCTCAAAAAAAAAAAAAAAAAAAGAAATTGCAAAAGCCCCTTTATTTACTCCAAATTTTTCTCAGAAACAAGAGTTTATCTTTTAACATTTATATTTATTTTATTTTTAATTTGTGGGATAAAATAAACATTTCCATGATATAGTATAATAAAAAGAGGATTGCCCGTGAAACTGTAAATCTGTTATTATAACTTGTAATTCCTTTTAAATATATGATAAAATTATAATGCGAATTTCTTTCTTTCCTTTTTTTTTTCTTCCATCCTATCCTGGAGATGGCTGCTGTTAGATAGTACCAAAAGATGGTCCATATGTATAGATATTTTTAGGTAATCAGGGTTAAATGACATGCCCAAGGTCACACAGCTAAATAAACATCTGGGCTGAATTTGGACTCAGATCCTCCTGTTTTTCCAAATACACATAAACATAGTTTCCAACATTCATTTTTTTGGAAACTTTATATTCCAAATTTTTTCCCCTCCATTTCTCACCTTTTCCCTCCTCAAGATAGCAAGTAATTTGATATGGTCAAAAATGTAGAATCCTTTCAAACATATTTCCATATTGTTCATGTTGTATAAGAAAAATCAGACCAAAAGGGAAAAACAATCATGAGGAAAAAAAGCAAACAAAGGTGAAAATACTATGCTTTAATCCATATTCAATCTTGATAGTTCTCCCTCTGGATGTGGATGGCATTTTTCATCCCAAGTCTATTGGAATTGCCTTTAATTACCTCATTGCTGATCATAATTGATCTTCATTAACCTTGCTGTTACTATGTACAATATTCTCTTGATTCTGCTTCCTTCTCTCAGCATCAGTTCATATAAGTCCAGGCTTTTCTGCTCATAATTTCTTTTAAAATGAGTATCTTATAAAACATTGGAGAAAGGCTCTGTGGGAGCAGCCTGTGTGAGCAGGCTGCAGCCTATGGCCAAAAAAAAAAAAAAAAAAAAGGAACTTTGAAGGACTCTTGGAAAAAAGGATATTATCAGGGAAATACCTGTTAATAAAACAAAATGGACTGGACATGTAGAAAGATCAGTAAAGGTTAAGCTATTACAGTTTAAAAATGCATTGAGACTCTTGGGACACCCAGTATTGTAATGTAACAATAGAAAGAAACATGGTGGTCATTAGATGGTTTTAAACTGTTACTAACAATGTTTTTTTGTGTGAAAAATGATGAAAAAATCATCATCAAAGACATATTGATACTAAAAAGAGATGAACAGATTGGTCACAGAATGATGGTGATTAGCATACTCTGTGTTGAACTAGATAAAGAATCAGAGGAACGCTTCTAGTTTATTGGGTAGAATTCCTTTGGAGAATTTACATGACCAAGTATCATACCCAGAAGAATGTGGATGAGTTCTATGCAACCATGAAAGAAATACCCATCCATCTAAGCATCTAAATCAGGGGTTTTGTTTGCATCATGATCCCCCTTGGCAGTCTGGTAAAAACTACTGACCCTTTAATTTTAAAATGCATAAAATAAAACACACCGGTATTATAAAGAATTTGGGGCAGCTAGATGGAGAAGTGAATAGAGCAGTGGGCCTGAAATTGGGAGAAGCTGAGTTCAAATCCAGTCTCAGTCACTTAACACTTACTAGCTGTGTGACTGTAGGCAAGTCACTTAAACCCGAGTCTCTCTCACACACACAAAACATAAGGAAACCAATTCTACTGAAATACAGTCATCAGAATATTAAATAAAAAAATAAAGTTCAGGGGCAGCTAAGAGCACCAGCCCTGAAGTCAGGAGCACCTGAGTTCAAATCTGACTTCACTTCCTAGCTGTGTAACCCTGGGCAAGTTACTTAACCCCCAATTGCCTCAAGCAAAACAAACAAATAAATATAAATAAATAGATAAATAAATAAATAAAGTTCATGGACCCCAGTGAGGAAGTCTTAATTGATCTGCTTGTGTGGCACCCTGGGCAGATACTGCCTACTTTGGCTGCTATTTGTCTCTATTGTGCTTAGTGACCTGGTACATGGGATTTGTCCACCTCCTGTACTAGGGTTTGGCTCTGTCTGTGTTTACATAGTTTTTGATCTGTGACTGATTAGCTCAAGACATGGCCATGAAAGATGCCTCTGAGAGGGAGGTTTTGTTTCTCCTATGCAGATCCCTAACAATCTGGACAAAGTCCACTTCTAGCCAGCCCTTGTTCAATGTTTCTTTAGTGGGGAAGACCAGAGACCTGGGCGTATTTGAATGGAATAAAGAGAACAAACATTTCTTGCTTAGAGAATTTGCTTACGCCTTCCTAGGAACCCAAAATGCAAATATATGTGAGTAGTTGGGAGGGAGGATGAAAAAAGGTCTGTGGGTTTATTAGGACATGGGAAGCATGTTGGAATATCTGTTTTGGTAGTTCCTATCCCCACCAGATAGATTATTTTTTATTGTGATCTCTGTTGGAAGAATATTTCATTACCTTTGCAGGTCATACATGAGTCTCTATTTACACGTCTCCACAAATTAGGGGAATGATGAGGTAATTTGAAAGCTTTAACATTTACAGAACCAAAGTGGCCTTGCTTGAGATTTGGGAAGGTTCTCAGAGACCCTCTAATCCACCTTGTACCTTTTTTAACAAGGATTCTTAACCAGTGAACTTATTTTTTTAAAAATATTTTGATGAGTATATATATATATATATATTTTTAGTAGGAGAGGGCAGGACCTAGAGTTAGGACAAATAGGAAATAAGAAGGAAAGCATTAAAATGAAGAGGAATAAATAAAGGCTTCCTATAAAAGATGATGTTATGCCACAGTTTCTTTGAACTGTTCTACCTCAATTTCCCTGCATTAGTTTCCCTTATTGTCCTGACTGAGTTTCCCTGAATTGTTCTATCTAAGTTTCCTTAACTGTTCTGCCTCAATCCCCTTAGTTGTAAAACCGTCCCCTTAGTTGTAAAACCGTCCCCTCTGGTCCATTAAGACTGAGGACCATTTGCTGTAAGGTTATAAATTGTCAATGTAAGACTCAAGATAAGGGGGAGATCAGACTTCCTGACTCCTAACTCCTTCTGTCCTCAAGAATTTATGACACTATCCCTCTAAAATATTCCAAAAGATAAGACTATCCTGGATACCTCATTGACATCTTTACTTCTGTTTATTCAGACATGCTGACTCTGGCTTTTAGTGAGAATTTATGGCCTCTCCCCATCTTGACAGAACCAAATGGGTCTGTGAAGAAGTTTCCCACTTAGTTCCTCTTCTTTGTTTGTAAAAGGTATATAAGGATGTGGGATTCTCCCATTCATTGCTGGATACTTTGAGATGAGAGTTCTGTCCAGTCAATTATGCTCTCCGATTAATAAAATATTAAAAACTCTTTAATCTCTATCCTGCCTCAGTTTCTCCAGCATTACAGTGCCATGTGAAGGAACCAGGAAAGCCAGGAAGTGGAGATGAGGAGGAAGAGCTTTCCAAAGTATGGGGAACAGCTACAAAAAGTATTCAGAGTTGGGAGATTGAATATCTTGTTCATCCCCATTAGATTGTAAATTTCTTGAGGGCAGGGGTTGCTTTTGTTTTCCCCATGCTCACCACAGTGCCTAGCAATTATTTTTCAGTTGTGTCTGATTCTTCATGACCATATTAAAGGCTTTCTTAGCAAAGACATTGTAGTGGTCATTTATTTTTTCAGCTCATTTTACAGATGAGGAAACTGAGGCAAAAATGGTGAAGTGACTTGCCCTATTAAATAACTGATACCAGATTTAAACTCAGGAATATAGGCCCTGTACTTTCTCACTTCACCATCTATCCTCCCCATAGTAAGTACTTAATAAATGTTTATTGAATTGGATTGAATTGTTCAAGGAGCTGCAAGGAATCCGGTGTCACTGGTTCACAGAGTAGGTTTATTTCAAGATGTAAGAATGGAAAGGGGAGAGGGATCATCAGACTATTAAGGATTTTAACACTAGAGGATTTTATATTTATTTCTTGAGGTGATGGAGAACCATCAAGTTTGAGTAAAGAAGTGCCATAGAACGACCTGGACATTAGGATGATTACTTGAACAACTGAATGGAGGGTGTATTGGAATAGAGAGGGAGGTAGGCTTTTACTGTGTGTGTATATGTGTGTGTATACACACACACACACACACACATATATGTATATATAATTTTACTATAATTTACTATATATTTACTATATACTATGTGTATGTATTTTACTAATACTATGTTTATATATATTTATATATATATATTTATTATGTTATATAATTTTACTATATTGTGAGTTGATGAGAATCTCTGCCAGGATGGATCACATGTAAAATATGTTAAGAAGAAACTCTATAGACTTTGGCAAGAGATTGGATATGGGAGGTGGAGAATGGAAGAAAAGTAAAGAGTTACCAGCCTGTGTGTGTAACTAAGATGATGATGTTCTCAGTAGGAAGAAGGAAGTTAGGAAGAGGAGGAGATTTGCTGGAAAAGATATGTTCACTTTTGGACATAGTTTCCAATGTCTACAAGACTTTCAGGTCAGATACTTATCAGGCAGTTAGAAGATGAAAGATTAGAGGTCATCTGAGAGATTAGGGCTGGATAAGTAGATTTGAGAATCATTGGCATGGAAATAATTACATTTATGGGAACTCATGAGATCACCAAGTGAAAGAGTATGGAGGAAGGAGAAAAAAGAGCCCAAAGCAGAGTCCTGTGGGACAATTACGGTTAGGGAATATGACCTAATAATATGGAGGACATGGCTCAGATAAGAAGAGAAATTGGAGAGAGTGATATCTTCAAAACCTAGAAAGAAGAGGATATCAAGAAAAAAAGGGCAGTTGACAGGATCAAAGGCTAGTATAGTCAAGTGAATTGAGAAAAGGTCACCAGTGCTATTTCCCCAGTACATAAATCAAATCAAAAGAAAGAGAGTTGCCCACTTCATTCCCTGGAGACCTTTCATTAACACATGCAAGTTAAATTTACTCAAGTGATTATATGTAATTATGAATATGTTCTTATCATAGGTATGTTTTCAAGATGGGTTGAAACATACTCTGCTGCCAAAGTAGAGTCCCTGACTGTTATTAAACCATTGTTGGATTTTCTTTTTTTTTTTTTTTTTCTTTTTTTGTGTGTGTGTGTGTGTATTTTGGAATGTTTATTCCCCTAGGGTCTCTAGGGGATGGGGAGGGAAAAAAAGGAAGGGAGAAAAATTTGGAACACATGGTTTTACAAAGATGACTATTAAAAACTGTCTGTATGTATTTGGAAAAAACTTAGCTTTGAAATAAGAGTGGGAACAAAAAATTACATTGTGTACCATAAGAAACAAACCTGTTTCTCAATTATTCCGAGAAATAGCATTTTAGACATTTTCAATGCTCAAGTTGCTTGTGGAGAGGATGGATTAGGAGGGAAGAAGATACTTTGCAGAGAGACAGAAGTCAAATCAAATCAAATCAAATCAAAATCAAATCAAATCAAATCAAATTTGCAAATCAAAAAAGTCACAAGGACCCCATTGTAGTGGTGACTTTCCTCCTAAAGCAGAGAATGATCATGTTGGATGTGCTCTTGAATATGTTCTCATGGGTGTGGGTGGAATTAAATGACTAGAGAGGTAGATACCCTCCAGATCACAAATTCTGTGACTTTCCATAAGTAGACTGAAAGGGAAAGGGGCAGAGGATTGTTGATCAGTCTTGGGAACTGATTGGGTGTGGAAGAGAAAAGGAAAGAATCTGGCTACAGACAGTTCTGCTATGGCTATGTATAAACAGATTTGAAAATCCTTGAGCTAAACCTCCATGTTTTCCTAGCATTGCTCCTTGCAGACACAGGAACTCTCTCAGATTGGTGAAAACCTGAAGGTGCTAACCAGAGGTGTGAACTCAAGGGGTGGGGGGAAGGGTGCTGCAACCAGAAAGAGTTGACAGGTTTGCTGCAGGATGCTAGGCCAGGGGATTGACACCTCTGGGAGGCTCCAGGAGGGCAGGGCTACCTCCTATAAAAGGAGAGCATCCTTCTGCTCAGAAGCATTGCCTTGACTGGCAGTGGAGTCTCTTCATCTCAGCTGCTGCAGAAGAGAAGCAACAGGAGAGAGAAGAATGGAAGCTGCTGTAGAAATGCTACAGAAAATGCAGACTGCTGTCACCTGCAACATCTGTAGAAACTACTTCTCTGAGCCGGTCACCCTCCATTGTGGACACAGCTTTTGCAGAGAATGTCTCTCCTCCTGCTGGAGGGCAGCAACCCAGGCTCTCTCTTGTCCTGAATGCAGGCAAGTGCCCCAGAGCGAAGCATTATCCCCAGTCAATGAGCGCCTAGCACAGCTGACTGACCTGGTCAAAAGGTTCAGCTCCCAGGTTCTGCAGAGCACTAAGGGACAGAGCCAGTGCACTCTTCATGGGAAAGTCTTCAAGCTCTTTTGTGAACAGGACCAGACTCCACTGTGTGTGGGATGCTGTGAAACTGCAGAACACGGGGGTCATAGGATCTCTCCTGTAGGAGAGGCTGCTCCCAGGTACAGACAACAGCTCCAGAACATGCAGAGAAATTTGGAGAAGCGTTTTGAAGAAGCTAAGAGCCTTCTAGCTCAGCAGAGCCTTGAGTATTGGAGAAGGATGATCACAGAAGAATATTTCACACTTGAAGACTTATTGATAGAGGAAGAATCCATCTGTATTGAAAGGATAAGACAAGAGCAAGGGGCAAGGCGGGACAGACTAACCCAGCATAGACAAACCCTTCGGGAGTTCGAACTAAAACTGCAGGAAGCGGGCAACCGACTGGATCTGGATTTGCTACAGGATGCCAAGCAGTTGCTGGAAAGGAGTGAGTCAGAGCTGTCCCAAAGGGCCACGACTATCATCCCAGAGCTGAGAGAGTATCCTATCCCCGGCCTGATAGAGATGCTCAATCAATTCAGAGTGGACATGATCCTGGATCCCACATCAGCTACCTATGTGAGTGTTTCTGAGGATCTGAGGAGTGTGACAGCTACAGAAGCCTGGGAGGCGCTCCAGAATCCTGAAAAAAACTATTACCATGGTGTTTTTGCTAAGCAGACCTTCAGCTCCGGCAGATACTACTGGGAGGTGGATGTGAGTCAGGTACCTCAGTGGGCATTGGGGGTCTTCCCCTCCTACTACAGGAGAAAAGGGGGTAGAGACACGGACTGCTATAACAATCTTTTCCTGCTGATATGTACCAAGAAGGAAGATGGTTATTATATCAGAACCTATTGTGGATCACTGAACCATCGGTTGAAAGACCCTATACCCAGGGTTGGGGTCTACCTGGAATATAGCATTAGAAGTCTTGCTTTTTACAACGTTCTCCAGTGCTCCCTTATTTATAAGGTCCACCTCATTTCTTTCACAGCGCTCGTCAGACCCTTCTTTTGTCCTGGCCCCCCACTTCCAGGAACTAAGCCTGGGCCCATGACTCTCTGTCCAGTGGACTCCCATCTTTGTGCTTGCTGCGTTTCATCTGAGTGAGTGTTTCTCCAGAGAACACTTCTCAAACCCCCACCAGGTCCCGGACTGTGGTCATTCCATTTCCAGCCTGCCTCCGAGAGAAGAAGGAGCGCCTATTTCATGATGTAGTGTCTCCCTGCTCACCCAGTGGAGATTTGCCTTCCCCCCAGCAAACTGAAGCGTATCACTCACCAATGTCTGTACTCTCTTAGTGGGTCCTATCTGCTTATGAATTTTCCCAGTTTGGTTTCAGTAGTTAAAAACAAATAAAAATTTTTAAAACCCTCATCTGAGTGCTGTGGTTTCCATACCCTTACGTGAGGAATAACTCTGGGATTCAGAAAGGGGCGAAGTTAAAAGTCGGCCTCATCACACATTCGCAGAAGTGTGGGAGCCTCCCATTGTTGGATTTTCTACTATACTTTGAAAGACCACAATCTCTCCTCTATAATGACTATAGAGATTCATTATCTGGACCAGGTAATGAAATGTCTGTAACTCTCCAAATGCAAAAATACCTCCCACTGCCATGATTACCCTCAGTCATCAAGCGCAGTAAAGACATAACAGAATATATTGAAAACAAAAACGGACCAGAATATGTACTAAAATTAGTCTGAAATGGATAGATATATCTGAGTAAAATATCTATCCAAGGCAATAGGAAAATCTGCTTTAGCTTCGTTGAAATGTTTCTAGGAAATCCTATGAGAATTCCAAACCCCTTTTTCTCTCACGTATAACTCTTCATTTGACTGTGGATAATATATTGGATTATTGCTGGACGTTGATGAAATGTATGGTCTTCCATTCACAGAACCCGGAGGCGCTGTCCAAAATGCCTGATGGATTGGATCCTTCCCTATTCTCTGGTAGTTGGGTCCACCATAGGACAACTTTGGAAACCTGTTGAAATGGAATCTCTTGGAAACTACTGCTGCTAAGTGTGAAAGTTTTTAATCCTGGACCCAAATATGGCTATAGAAACTTCTTCTATCCTGCAGAAACTGGAATTATTTTAAAATGGATAGGGGAAGAATAGGGTAACAGTGCTGATAACCTTTCTCTAGAGGATGAAGATTTGTCATGATGGACATACTACATGGCCTACAATTTTGGGGGCAAAATAGTGAGTTTTTTTTTTTTTCTTTTCTTTTTCTGGCTAGGCAATTGTGAGCTCTTATTTTCAAGGATTGTTGTTGTTGTTCTTTGTTTTTGAAGAGAATCAATGGCATCAAAGGATGATGTCTTGATAATTGGGTGAATTGGAATTGTACAAAGTCATCTTCCTCACTCACTTTTAAAGTCTTTGAAGTCTAATAATAAGACAAAAGTTTTTACTGGTGATGGCCTGGGATACAGTGGATGACCTTGGGTCTTAATTTTTTCTATGCATTTAACAGCGCCTGCTTTGACCACCTTGATGATTTCATACCCCACCCCTACCCCTAGGGAAGTAGAAACCTCCTACCTCACTAATAGGTTTGCAGCTCATCATTTACTTCTTTTCTAGGATAGATAAAAGAGACTCAACTATTTATCCCTGGGATGGATACAATATTAGTTTCACTCTGAATTATTAACAAAAGCCCAGAAAGAGACCATTGATTGAGACAATTAAGAACAAACTTCTGTTCTCATGACAGTAATATAATTGAATCAGCTCCCCTAGAGTTTGGGAGAACTCCACATCTTTTCTGCCTTAGGCAACCTCAAGGTCTCTGGGTCTCCTGTGGCTTGTTAGATTTCCTTCTAAAATACATGACATAGAACCAGGAACAGTAAGTACTGTAGCAGGGGGGTTGATTAGAGTAGAGACCTGTAGGAGGGAATCAGCAGCATCTTTGCTGGCCTTAGCTATAAACTGGAAATGAATGCATTTCCCTGGGCTCACCAGAAGATCAAAGAAATTAATATTTGCAGAAATTTTGAACTTATTCAACTTATTCAAATGCAAAGGCTACAGGAACAGTTATGTGGAAATCTTTAGTTTTGACTTTGCCCTATCACTAAGGTTTGGGTCAGCTCGGTTTTGAGTTGAGTAACCCAAACTCAAGTTGTATCCATGTCTAACCTTCTAGGATCGAGATTTTGGCCAGAAGGTCTAGATGCCCAGCCTGATAATAACAGATCATATTTGTTTTATTACCTATCATTATTGTCATGAGCTTATATAATAATTATTATTTTCCAGTTTATCCACCATATTTCTACTTGAGGTAAGCAAATATTTCCTCCATTTTGTTGATGTTATTCAGATCCAAGTTTAGGCCATTTTCCCAGTAGCACCACAGCTAAGAGGAATGGAACCTCAGTTTTAAATTAAGGAGATTCTAAGTTTTAAGTATACCCAGTGGGAAAGGTATTTGGCTTATTCTGCTTGGCCCTATGAGGAGAACTAGAAAAGGGAAGTTGGGAAGAAGTGGATTTCAACTTAAACTATCCAAAAGTAGGATGGGTTGAGATGCCTTGGGAAATAGCAGGTTCTCTTTCATTGAAAGTTTTAAATCCAAGGCTAAGTCATCACCCATCATGGATGGGAAGAAGTGTTTTTTGTTTAGGGACAGGTTGGATTAAGTAACATCTAAATTTTCTTCCAACTCTTGAATTTCTATGCTTCTGTGAAACCCAGCTCTAACCCTTATTAGCTGGCTATTGAATCATAATAGGCAAGTTCTCTGGATTTCAATTTTTTATTATGCTGCTTTTTATCTAAACTTTTTATTGCCATTTATCCACTTCCCAAATAACTAGTACTTTTTTTTTCCATAATGCAAATCCATTTAATATTCCTTTGGAATAAACTTCTGCACAATATTATCTCCTTTATGATGAAATAAATGATGTCTAAATTGATTTTTTGAGTGAAGCATGAAATTCTTTTACTATTTCCTTCTAAAAAGAAATCTGTATTAAGCTTACATACTCTTCTATCTTTGACTTTCTTTATTGCCTGAGAGATAATTTGTCTGAATTGTCTAATTTGCTTGATAAAGAATATTAGCTGAACAACTAATTTGATCGGTTTTCTTTTGTTCCATATTTTCCTCAAAGCATTTTATTAGATTTTTCAAAGCAGTAATTAGTAAATCAGTCACTTCCACATGGTCTTCAACAATATTTGCTAGTAAATGTTTAACAATTGTATCTCTAAAGAAAATATGCATAGGGCACACTTTTGCATTTCATCTGAATTATTTAAATTTTCTTCATCACTTTCTTGACAATAAGTCAAAGTCTGATTTAGAGTGTTTGCTATAAATGTCCATGCTGAAATTTTAACAAATTAACAAATAAGTTTGTAATGAGGCAGCTCAGTGTTTGTATGCAGTAAATACTTGATAAATGTTTGTCATATTAATAGGAGCAGTATAAATGAGATAGTAGATTATAAGAGAAGGCCTGGAAGTCAAGAAAAACTGAGTTCAAATCTCTTTTCTTAGAAATGTTGGCTGTGTGACATCAGGTGATTTGTTTAACTTTGTAGGACCATCAAACAACATTGGAGACTGAGTGGTAGAACAATTGGAAATCTGCTTTTAGAAAGAGTTCCTTTGCCAGTAGCTCCAGCAATAAAATCATGCATCCAGATTTTCCCCACTTATTAAATTCACATTTAAAAACAGATCCATTTTCTCTCAATTATCCCATTTTAATTATAATACAACAGCATTGTTGAGAAGTTGCTCTATATACTACTGTAGGCTAGTTTATCTGAGGGGGAATAGGCAGATGGAGATATTAAATAGGTGATATATCGTGGATAGAGTACTTGGCCTAGATTCAGTAAGATCTGGTTCAAATTCAACATCAGATACTTACAATTTGTGAGACCCTGAGCAAATCACTTAATTTATGTTTGCCTTGGTTTCCTCATCTATAAAATAGGATAAAAATAGCACTTATCTCCTAGAGCTTATTGTGAAGATCACATGAGATAATAATTGTAAAGTGCTTAGCACATGAAGTACTTGACTGTTAGCTATTACAATTATTATATAATTATAATATATAATATAACAACAATTATAATAATTTTTAGACTCAGGATTTGAATTCAAGCCTTTTGATTCCAAATACATATCTACTTCCATTACACTGGTTTTTTTTCATTGTGCCTTTGTTTTAATAAACATTCCTTTCAACATGCAAATACCTTATAATTGATTGTAAGCTATTATCTATGATTCAGACTTGATTCTGAAATAGTGCTTTCCTCTTTACCAGCTGGTTCATTAATATTGTTTTCTTTTTTTCTTAAGATTCAGATTGATTTGAGAGGCAGAAAAATGAAGTGGAAAAGATGGTTCCATTTGAGAGACCCAGGAAAGGATTCTTTACTTTTCCTAGCTCACCCTTCCTGCATTCTCCTTGAAGCTTGAAATTTCATCCCATCTGAGGATAGAAAATTAGACAGTGGGACAGGGGACTAGGAGGAGGTATCTGGAGGAGAGAAATTTTCCAGCAAGCCCTAAATACTGAATAAATGCTGAATACTCCACCTCTGAACAAGGTTGATCCTCCATGCGAGACAGTAAAAATCAGGGTCTGTTTTGAACTCCACCAATAACTTAGAAGGTAATATGAGGCTTTGGCTTTTCTTTTCTTTCTTTTTTTTAATATTTTCTTTTCTTTTATTTTATAATAACTTTATATTGACAGAATCCATGCCAGAGTAATTTTTTTTACAACATTATCCCTTGCACTCACTTCTGTTCCGATTTTTCCTCTCCCTCCTCCCTCCACCCCCTCCCTAGATGGCAAGCAGTCCTATATATGTTAGATATGTTGCAGTATATCCTAGATGCAATATATGTTTGCAGAACTGAACAGTTCTCTTGTTGCACAGGGAGAATTGGATTCAGAAGGTAAAAATAACCCGGGAAGAAAAACAAAGATGCAGATAGTTCACATTCGTTTCCCAGTGTTCGTTCTTTGGGTGTAGCTGCTTCTGTCCATCATTTATCAATTGAAACTCATTTAGGTCTCTTTGTCAAAGAAATCTACTTCCATCAGAATACATCCTCATACAATATCGTTGTTGAAGTGTATAATAATCTCCTGGTTCTGCTCATTTCACTCAGCATCAGTTCATGTAAGTCTCGCCAGTCCTCTCTGTATTCATCCTGCTGGTCATTTCTTACAGAACAATAATATTCCATAACATTCATATACCACAATTTACCCAGCCATTCTCCAATTGATGGGCATCCATTCAATTTCCAGTTTCTAGCCACTACAAACAGGGCTGCCACAAACATTTTGGCACATACAGGTCCCTTTCCCTTCTTTAGTATTTCTTTGGGATATAGAGGCTTTGGCTTTTCAAGCATAAAAAAAAAAAAAAAATCTATCCCTTTCTTAATTGGTGTATTGGAAATCAAAGAATAAAGTTATATTCCTAGACCTGTCACTATATTTTCTACTTCCTCCTCATCATAATAACAATAGCATTTATTTAGTGCTTATTATGTGCCACAAGTTCTGTGCTAAATGCTTTACAATTATTATCTCATTTCAACTTCAAAACCACTTGTGGAGATAAGTATTATATTGTTCCCATTTTATAGTTGAGAAATCTAAAGCAGACAGGTAGCAAGCATCTGAGGTCAGATTTGAACTTGGGTCTTTTTAACCCTACACCTAGCACTCTGTCCACTATTTCATTTACCTATGAGACTGGGAAATTTTCTTAATCTATCTGGACCTTTTCCTTCCTTACAAAAGTTGATTAGACTGGATTTGAAGAATTTCAGAATCAGATGATCAATGATTTCCACCCAGACCAGAACTAAATTTCCCTCTTTGGTCCACCTGGCGAGAGTGATTATCTAGCCTTTTCTTGAGGACCTCCATCAACAAGGAACTCACTGCTTTTCAAAACACCCCATTCTACTCTGGGACACTTTAGCTGGTTAGAAAGTTTCTCCCCATATTTACCTTAAAGAGGAATTTAAAAAACCCCAAACCTATGGTCTCTTCTAGCATTGATAATCTGTGACTATTGTTCTACAAGAATGAGATAGATCCTTAAAGAATTAGTGACCTTAGTGTAAATGCTGGAAGAAAATCCCTGGGGAGTTGTTTCAAATACAGGCACTAAATACCTGGGAGGGAACAATATTGAAAGGCTCCAGAGCATTAGATGACAGAGAACTGTAATTGAGAGTACACATTTTCCATATGATTTGGGAATCTTTGGAGTGACAAAAAGATTTTGTGTTTATTGCTTCTGCACGAATACTTCTGTACTGTTGTGTTAGAGCCATATTCAGGAAAGTGACCTCCACCTCCATGGGAAAGTTCTGTTCAGAAGAGCCCTAGAACTATCAATTGGAGGGATTTGGAAAGTGACCTTGGAAATCAGCTTCATTTGACAGATGAGGAAACTGAGACGCCATGACTTGCCTAAAGTATGAGAGAGGGAGCTTCCTCTTACTGGAACTGGAGTCAGCTTGGGTTAATGAACTTGCAGGACAAGCAGAGCTAGTTATCAAGAGATTTAGGATGAGAACCAAGACCTGATGTCTGCTATATTCTTCCCTATTAGAAAGTTAGCTCCTTGAGGGTGGAGAGCCTTCTCACTTTTTCTTTGTATTCTCCATGCTAAATCAGTGCCCTTCACCTAGGAGCTTAGTAAAGGATTGCTGAGTGGGTGTATGATTACATTACACTTTCACTGTATTCTTGGTATTTGATAAATATTTTTGATCCATAGGCTTAAGTCAATATGTTCTGTACTCCTACTTGGCCCACTAGGAGCTAACTTCTGATGAATCATACTTAGATTCACAGATTGAGGACTGGAATATGGTGGGAAACAATGAATTGTGATGAGGAGGTTGATAAAAGGATTTGAAATGATCAAAAAACACACACACACACATACACACACAGACATTTTAAAAGCATAAGTGGGTTTTGCATCATATGCCTTTTCCTTCTCATTTCTGGATTAGCAGTAGTCTAAGAGTCAACTGGCAATCTCTTCTCATAGATTTGGGATGGGAGAGCTTGCTGGTGGTCCCCACTGGTTCCTTCTGTCTTGTCTCCTCTGGCTCCCTGCAGAGGACAATCTCTCTTTATAAAGCCTTTAGAGCTCTTAAGTGGCTACGTGGTATGGGGTAGATTAACAATAAGACTTGTAGTTAGAAAGACTTGAGTTCAAAACCTGTCTCAGATAGGGGTTGGCTAAGTGACTGTGGAGAAGTTATTGAACTTATCTGTACTTATTTCCTCATCTGTGAAATGGTGATAATAGTAGCATCAATCTGCCAGGATTGTTGTTATAATCAAGTGAGATAATATATATATATATATATATATATATATATATATATACATATATATATATATATATATATATGAAAGACTGAAAAAAAGCTTAAAAAGCTATATGAATTCTAACTATTTTATAGAATATATTATGGTATAGTATATATACAATATATATTATATGTAAATGTTAACTATTATTATAATGTCACTCATTCCCCCATTACCTTTACTTTGCATATGCTTATGGACAGGAGTGATCAGAGGAACCCTATGCTGTTCTGTCTCCTTGATAGAATCTAAATTCTGCAGAAGCAGGTACTGTTTGAATTTTGGCTTTGGAGCTCTAGCTTCTGGGGCATAATGGCCCAATAAATGCTTGTTGCTTGACCGAAAGTCTCAATTCCTTCCTCTTTCCATCCTTGCTCAGAACACACCCAAAACCCTCTTAAATTTTTTTTTTTCTTTTTTCACATTAGTCATGTTGTGAAAGAAGAATCAGAACAAAAGGGGAAAGGAAAGGAAAGGAAAAAATAACAACAAAAAAGTGAAAGTTATATGCTTTATACTGCAGACACCATAATTCTTTCTCTGGATGTGGATAGCACTTTTGATCATGAATCTTTTGAAATTGTCTTAGATCATTGTATTGCTAAGAAGAGCTAAGTCTATCAAAGCTGATCATCACACAACGTTGCTGTTATTCTGTACAGTGTTCTAGTTCTGTTCACTTCAAACAGCATCAGTTCAGATAAGTCTTTCCAGGATTTTCTGACATCAGCTTGATCATCATTTCTGATAGAACAACACTCCATTATATTCTTACAGAACAACATTCCATTATATATAGAAGAGCATTCCATTAACTTTATATACCACAATTTGTTCAGCCATTCCATCATTGATGAGCATCCCCTTAATTTCTAATTCTTTGCCACCATGAAGAGCTGCTATAAACATTTTTGCACATGTGGATCCTTTTTCCTTTTTTTTTTTTAAATGATTTATTTGGGATACAGACCTAGTAGTGACAGTGCTGGGTCAAGGGCTATTCACAGTTTGATAGCACTTCCAGTATAGTTCCAAATTGCTCTCCAAAATGGTTGGATGAGTTTACAACTCCAACAACAATGCATCAGAGATCCTATTTTTCCACATTCTCTCCCTCTTAATCCTTACTTTATATGTGCTAGAAATCTGTTGATTTGGGTCCTTTGTAACTTAAAAGCTACAATGAAAATTTTTAGGAACAATAAGATGTACACTAAGTAGAAGGGCACATTCCAAATTCTCTTATCTATGGCCAGACTTAACCTTAAGCTATCAAGAGGCATGGATTCTGGAGATCTGGGTTCAAATCCCATCTCAGATGGTTACTAGGATTTTAGGTACCATAGTGCACAGAGTGCCATTTCTAGAGTAAAGAAGTTGTTGATGTTCTTCATCATTTCATAATGTTTGACTTCTCATGATCCCATTTTGGGTTTTTTTTTGTTTGTTTGTTTGTTTTTTGGGCAAAGAGACTGGAGTAGTTTGAGTGGTTTGCCAGTGAGAACTCTTAAACTGAATCTCAGGATACATCAAGGGGAGTAAAATACAAAAAGATAGAAAAAGTCTAAGTTTTAATGGACTTTAAAAACCAAACAGACAAGATTGTGTGATGATCAGCTATGATAAACTTAGTTCTTCTCATCAGTGCAGAGATCCAGGACAATTTCAATAGCCTTAGGATGGAATAGCCATCCTTATCCAAAGAAAGAACTGCAGTTAGGCTGAATGCAGATCAAGCCATACTACTTTCACCTTTTTTTGTTTTGTTTTTTCTTTCTCATGATTTTTACCTTTTGTTTTGATTTTTTCTTTCACAAGATGAATAATATAGAAGTGTTTAAAATGATAGTATTTGTATTAAGAGAGGAAAAAAGGAAAAAAGTACAAAATCTTGCAAAAAAATGAATGTTTAAAACTATCTTTACATGTAATTGGGGAAAAAATTATTATTAAGTGAGGAAAAGTAACCAAGGAGGAGATTTATAATTGATCCTGGAGGCAAAAATAATATTATATTTGATTCTAATTTGAGTGATTTCTCATACAAGAGGCTACAGAAATTGAAGGTCAGAAGGTTCTAAAAGTAGTGAAGATAGGGGTGAAGATAAGGCAGACTTGGAGTATGAGATAGAATCAATGATCGGGGAAGGATTTCAAAACATGGAATGTTATATGTGAAAGAAAGGCTCCTTAGGACATAGAAAGTTAAAATTGAAAGAAATCTGAGAACACAGAATGCTGAAGGTGGAGGGGGTCTTGAAACACTGAATGTCCAAAGTGGAAGTGACCTCAGAGGATGTTCAATTTTTTTTATCTGTAAAATAAAGGGAAAAGACTAGATTACTTCTAGGCCCTTCCTAATTCTAAACCTATGATTCAGAATGTAGGACTTTGGGACTAGAAGAAGTAATCGAATATAGAATGCTAGAACATAAAACATCAGAGGAAGAAGAGATCACTTTAGTCACTCCACTTTAGTTATTCAATGAGTTTTAATTCAATGGGAGGTGGAGTTTTGAGAGGGACAGAAAATATCTACTCTTCTAAGTGTTCATGAACTATGTATACATAAATATGGGATAATTTGAAGTAGAAAAGAGTCCCTAGTAGATAGGTGCCATCAGGAAAACCCTCACATAAGAGATGCTGCTTGAAATGAGCTTTGAAGGAAATGAGAACTCCAATGATACATGTGAAGAATTATCCAGGTATAGAGGATACAGCCTATGCAAAGACTGGATAGATTTGCTGTGTGGAGGAAAAGCAAGAAAGCTAGATTGGCTGGACATAAGTTATATCCAATTCTTCATGACCCCTTTTGGGATTTTCTTTGCTGAGATATTAAAACTAGTTTGTCATTTCCTTCTCCAGCCTATTTTACAGATGAGGAAACTGAGACTAAGTAGCTTGCCCAGGGTCACACAGCTAGTAAGTGTCTGATATCATGACACTATGGTGAGAGTCATGTGCAACAATTACACATTGGAACAGGAGGTTGAAAGAAGTTTATAAAGGGCTTTAAATGACAAAGGAGTTCATTTCTGATCCTGGAAGCAATAGAGGAATTCTTGAAGCAGAAGTAGAACTTACCATTTCTAGGAAAGTGGAAAATGGGAATTATGCTTTAGAGAAGGGTTGGATTACACAGCCTATAATATGTCTTATTATCTTTATACTATCCATCTCTTCATGACTCTATTTAGGATATTCTTGGCAAAGATACTATACTGGTCCGCTACTTCCTTTGTTTTCAACTCACTTTGCATATGTGGATACTGAAGTAAACAGGATTAGGGAAATGATCAAGGATACATATCTATTAAGTGTTGCAGCCAGTTTTAAATTTCTGACTGCATCTTGCATTACTTAACATTTTGTTGTTATTGCGTTAATAATAATAATAATAATAATAATATTTTTATTTACTACATCAAAGTTTACAAAATGATTTAAATATGTCATCTCATTTTGTTCTCATAGCAAACCTGGGAGGTCAGTGCTATTATTATCTTCATTTTATGTATGAGGGAATGAGACAGATGATAAATGACTTCTTCAAGGTCATATAGCTAGTAAGTGCCTAAAATCAATTTTGAACTCAGGTCTTCTCATTTTTAAGTTCAATGCTCAAAGCACCAGCCTACCTGCTACCTCCCTAGCTGCCTTTCAGAATTTAACTTTTTTGATTATATAAATGAAAAGGTTACACCCATTTTAACCATGGGTCAGCATAGTGGATATTCCTCCTCTGTTGCTAAGCCCCTTTGACACTTTCTCATTGATTTTGCTTGCCGTCTGTCTCCTACGACTGTTGTCAAGTCCTTTTGATCTTTCCTCATTGATATGATTCGTCATTGGTCCTCTAGGTCTGTTAAACCTTTTTGATCCTTCTTCATTGATAATTGCTTACCATTGATCTTCTAGGTAAAGCTAATTTACAAAGGTCCTGGCCTGGGCTCTTTCATGTTGGGAAGGAAGCCTGAGTTTTTTGGGGAGATGGATGGAATTATCTCTATATTTAACATACTCTCTATCTTGCCCTCTGATACAGCACTGCCTTACCAAGCCTTAATGTCTTCTCTTATAATCTATTTTACCTCATCCCCAAATCTCTGAACGGAGAGAGATGGAGCCTTGAAAGAGCTAAAAGTTCCAGGAAGAGGAAGAGAAGACGGAAGCCATTTTAACCATTACCTATGCAAAGACATGGAGAGAGAAGGTAGATTGTTGTGTATGGAGAGTGGTGGGCAAGAATAATTGGTTGGAATGTCAAAGAAGTGAAAGGAAGTAATGGAAAACAAGGCAAGAAAGCTAAGTTGGAACCTGATTGTGGAAGACTTTAAATAGCAAATAGAAAGATTTGTAATTTATCACAGAAGTGTTAGAAAAATGTTCCAGCTACTTAAAAAAATTATTATTAAAGCTTTTTATTTGCAAAACACATGCATGGGTAATTTTTTAACACTGACCCTTGCAAAACCTTTTGTTCTAAATTTTCCCCTCCTTTTCCTCACCCCTTCCCTAGCTGACAGGTAGTCCAATACATGTTAAATATGTTAAATATACTATATGTATATATATTTATATAGTTATCTTGTTGCACAAGAGAAATCAGATCAAGAAGGAGAAAGAAAACAAAATGCAAAGCAAACAACAACAGAGAGAGTGACAGTGCTATATTGTGGTCCACATTCAGTTCCTATGGTTCTCTCTCTGGGTGTAGATGGCTCTCTTCATCATTGAACAAGTGGCACTGGTTTGAATCATCTCATTGTTGAAGAGAGCCACGTCCATCAGAATTGATTATTGTATAGTCTTGTTGTTGCCATGTATAGTCATCTTCTGATTCTGCTCATTTCACTCAGCATCAGTTCATGTGAGTCTCTCCAGGCTTCTCTGAAATCACCCTGCTGGTCATTTCTTACAGAACAATAATATTCCATAACATTCATATACCCTAACTTATTCAGCCATTCTTCAAGTGAGGGGCATCCACTCAATTTCCCGTTTCTGGCCACTACAAACAGGGTTTCTACAAACATTTTGGCACATGTAGGTGCCTTTCCCTTCTTTATTATCTCTTTAGGATAAAAGCCCAGTAGAAACACTGCTGGATCCAAGGGTATGTACAAGTTTGATAACTTTTTGAATGCTCCAGTTTCTTGAACAAGGAAGTGATGTGATCTGACCTATGGACCTTTAGGAATATTAATTTGCCAATTGTTTAGTGCAGAGCTTTTTAAACTTTTCCCATTTGCAACTCCTTTTTGTCTGAGAAATTTTTTTCTCTCAATAGTATTTTATTTTTCTAAATACATGTAAAGATAGTTTTTAGCATCTATCTTTGTAAGAAATTGTGTTTCAGATTTTTCTCTCTCTCCCTTACCTCTTCCCTTCCCAAGATAGCAAGTAATCTGAAATATTGTCTGATAAATTTTTGTGCACCTCTGGGTATATAGGTATATAAAATAGATATACAGATAATTTACTGATAAATCATAAAAAAAATTTATTTTAAAACAATTCTTTCCACTCTGAAATCAGCCTGCTCAACATTTCTTATAGAACATTAATATTTCATTACATTCATATGCGATAACTTATTCAGTCATTCCCCAATTGACGGGCATCCATAATTTTTCCAATTCCTTGTCACCACAAAAAGAGCTGCTACAAACATTTTTGCATGTGTGGGTTCTTTGTCCTTTTTTACCATCTCTTTAGGATACAGATCCAGTAAAAATCCAGCTAGATCAAAGGGTCTGCACAATTTGATAGCCCTTTGGGCCTAGTAAAACAATTCTTTCTTATACATATAATTTTACCTTTTATAAAGACAAAAGTAAATTTGAATTCTAATGGCATGGATGTACCTGTTCATTTTTACTTAAAGAATTAAATATTGGTGGAATGTTTGATACTTTTTATTGTCATTTTTTTTTTGAAACTCCACTTTTAGTTTTATGTGACCTCATATGGGATTGTGACTCACAGTTTAAGAACTTTTGATTTAGAGGATGGATTTGAGGTATCTATCTAGGTGACAATTTGGATAGAGCATTGTCCTTCACTTAAAAGCTTTGTGACTCTGAGCAAGTCGCTTAACCTCCATCTAAATTAGTATCATCATCTATAAAATGAGAATAAAACCTATCTTCTAGGGTTGTTGGGAAGATCAAAGGAGATTTGTAGAATACTACTATATCAATGTTGAATAATGTTGGAGAAAGAAGGAAAGAAGGAGGAGAAGGAAGGAGACCACTTAGAAGCTATTGTAATAATTCAGGTGAGAGATGATAAGAGTCTGAATAAGGATAATGGTTGAATAAAAAGGGAGAAGGGAAAGGCTGCTGAGATAAAGCACATCTTGGCAACTGGTTGATTCCAGGGATGGTGAAGAGAAAAAGAAAGATCAAGATTGATCCTGATTTTGTGAACCTGGGTGATTGGGAGGATGTTGACTCTCTTGATTAAAAAGAAGTTAGGGGGAAGGGTCAATTTCAGGAAGATAACAAGTTGTATTCTGGATATGTTGGGTTTGAGGTTTCTGTGAAACATGAAGACAATTATTCAGCAGAGCATTGATAAATGCACCAGAACCTAGAAGAGAAACAAGGTCTGGATGTAAAGATTTAATGGTTGTCCGCATGATAAATTATCTTGTCCAGATTATCACAGTAGGAGAGTTGGGACCAGCACTCACGTGGTCTAACTTCCAACCAACGAACCTTTCCATTGTGCCATAAAAAGTAAGAGTCAAGCTAGTATGAATAGAATATGATCAAGTTGTAATGAACCTTGAAAGCAATCTAGATGCCATAAACAACTCACCCTTCTAGGTTCTCTGATCATCTGTTTTTAATCAAATCAGTCCCTGATTTTTGGACTCAGATAACTTCTTATGACATGGTGACCTGATCCATGTCTTTATCTCTGACCTCAGCAGGCTGTTTGCGTCTCCAAACTTCTCCCTGGGGGGGCGGGGGGAGGGAGCAAGTTTTTAATCTCTGAAGAGGAGGTGGTCTTTATTCATTTCTACCTTTATGGGAATGAGATCAGGGACAATGTCCCTTTAAAACAATACAAGTTATATCTGCTGAGCAGGGCAGAGAAAACACAAACTTGGACCATGAAGATGGACAATAGAAAATCCAACAGTTTATTGTGATATGGAATTACATATCAAAGCCTAGTCTAGCTTCCACACTTTCTTGAGAAAGTTAACTTTTTTGATAAAAATAACAAACAATGGAATCAGTTAGAAAGAGTCAATTTATAGTCTATAGTCTAGACTGATTGGTACTTAAATCTTGCTCCCTCCCCTTTTAAAACCATATTGGGGCTGGTCCAATTTTCCATTGTCTTCTTCCTTCCTTAACTCAATCTCAGCTTCTCCTAACCTTCAAGGTCCCAGAGATGATGAACTACCATCATCTTCAGCACCTAGCACACTGCTCTGCATATTGTATGTGCTGAATAAATGCTTACTATGGTTGTTATCATGTGATCTCAGACTTCCCAATGAAGAAAGTCTTGTGCCTTTTTCTATACCCCTTTCCTTGGTCTCATGTCATTTATTTTAAATATATTCTATTTTGCCCAAGATTTTAAGTTTTCTTTCAGTTTTAAATCTGTGATCTATAATTTCAATAGTATGGATTTTTCCTTACTAACCCAGATTATGGGCTCCCCTGACTTGTTTTTATTGATTGTTCACAAAATTAAAAAAAAAAATAATTACAGTAGGAAGAAAAACCATCATCTAGTATACAACCTTCTTGTAGTGAGCCTATCTGCACTTAGTCTGATACTTGTATGACAGTGAGTCAATAAATATTTATAAGCACTTATTTTGTGTCAAACACTATACAAAATCCTTGAATTATAAAGAAAGGGGAAAACCTTCCCTCTTCTTAGGAAATTTACATTCTAATTGGTGAGACAACAAGTAAATAACTGAATATCTACAAGATATAAAGAGGGAAGATGAGATAATCTTAAAGATGAGGGTACTAGAGGGCAGATAGATGGCTCAGTAGATAGAGTGCTGGGTTTGGAATCAGGAAGACCTGAATTTAAATCCAATCTGAGATACTTAACTGCCTAGGAAATGCTGGGCAAATCATTTAATCTCTGATTGCCTTAGGCCACTAGAGAAAAAAATGTCATTTTAATATCTTTGCCAAGAAAACCTAAAAGGAGTCACAAAGAGTCATATATTATTGAAACAACTGAACAACAACAGTTCCTAAGACAGTCTATATTATTCAAAATCAACACTTAGTAAATATAAACAAGTTGAATTTATTTTGAGAAAAAAGACAAAAAAAGTACGATGCTATAGGGATCTGGTTGTTTGAAAAGAACAACTTTTGTTTATTTGCTTTTTTTTTTCCTCATTTTTTCCCCTTTAGGTTTGATTTTTCTTGCATAGCATGATAAATGTGGAAATATGTTTAGAAAAATTGCACATGTGTAACTTATATTTGATTACTTGCTGTCTAAGGGAAGGGGAGGAAGGAGGGAGAAAAATTTGGAACCTAAGTTTTCACAAGAGTGAATTTTGAAAACTATTTTTGCAGGCATTTTGAAAAATAAAAAGCTATTACTATTTTTTAAAAGTATCTTTTTCATCCCAATAAAAACAGCAACAACCACAACAAAAACAGAAACAACTTTAAGCTAAAGTCCCAGAAAGGAGAGGCAGTGTGGTGCAGAGGAAAGAATTTTAACTCTAGAGTCACCTATTATATTCCTATGTACTACTATGTGCTAAAAAGCTTTGTAAATATCATTTTATTTGATCCTCACAACAACTCTAGGAGCTAGGTGCTGTTATCTTCATTTTATAATTGAGAAAATTGAGGGCAAATAGTGTTACACTGCCACTAAATAATATCTGGGACCAAAGTTTTCCTGACTTCAGACCTACTATTTTTTGTACCATACTACCTAGCTACCACTGATGTTTACTACCTATAGATAAGACCTTGGGTCAAGTTACTTTCTAGGGGAAGAGGCTAGAGACCCTTATCAATTCAGAACCCATAAACCTCTATGTATCCATTAATCCAATTTTCTGTATCGAATACCTACATATACCATACAATGTTACTATTTTGAGAACGTTCCATGTTCATAACTCTACGAAGCATTCAGAATGATTTGGAAAACTTACATTTTCAAGTAATGTCCTTGGTTCTTGAAAAGGACAATGACATCAGGGAGGTAATGCCATGACATGCAAGTGATTTGGATTACAGTGAAGAAGGGCTGGGCAAAGTTACCAGCCTCACTTTCTCCTCTGAAGTCCTTTGGGTCCAGTGGCCAGCTATAGATTAGGACACTGGAGATGGCTCTCACCATGCTGTACTTATGAAGTCAGAAGAATGAATCCATTCATTTAAGGAAGGTTTTCACTAATATGGCAGGTAGATATATATAATAATAATTTTTGTTGTTCATCTTTTTCAGTTGTGTCTGACTCCTTGTGACCCCATTTGGATTTTTCTTGGTAAAGATACAGTAGAGTGGTTGTCATTTCCTTCTTCCCATTTTACAGATAAAAAAAAAAAAAAAACAGGGCAAACATGGTCAAACAACTAGTAAGTGATGCTGGATTTTAATTCAGCATTTTCCTTATTCCAGGTTTCATGGTATATCCACTGTAACTTATGGTTACTTCAAATAGTTATGAGCTTCAATTTTTTCATCTGCAAAATGAGAGGATTGAACTAGATGATCTCTACAATCCTTTCTAAAGATTGACATTTTGAAATTTCCTTTGAACCCAAAAGGGATTAAAACTTCATTCACCAAAGAATTCAATGAATCTAAGAGAGTAATTGTAGTTTTGCCATAATCATAGTATAATTATTGGGAAAATAGAGGCAGTTAGATAATTCAATGGCTAGAACATCCATCCTCAAGAAAGGGACCACATGAGCAAAAATGTTTGTGGCAACCCTTTTTGTAGTGACTAGAAACTTGGAGAGTGACTGAATAAACTGTGGTATATGAACGTTATGGAATATTATTGTTCTGTAAAAAATGATCAGCAGGATGATTTCAGAGAGGCCTGGAGAGACTTACATGAACTGATGCTGAGTGAGCAGAACCAGGAGATCATTGCACTCAGCAACAGCAAGATTATGCTATGATCAATTCTGATGGACATGACTCTTTTCAATAATGAGATGATTCAGGCCAGTTCCAATGATCTTGTGACAAAGAGAGACAATTACACCCAGAGAGAGAGAGAGGACTGTGGGAATTGAGTGTGGATCACAACATAGCATTCTCATTTTTTTTGTTTTGCTTGCTTGCATTTTGTTTTCTTGCTCATTTTTTTCCTTGTTGATTTGATTTTTCTTGTACATTAATTGTATAAATATATATGCATATATTGGATTTAACATATATTTTACCATGTTTAACATATATTGGATTACTTGCCATCTAGGGGATAGGGAGAAAGGGGTGGAAATTGGGACACTAGGTTTTGCAAGGGCTAATGTTGAAAAGTTACCCACGTATATCTTTTGAAAATTAAAAAGCTTTAATAATTTAAAAAAAAAAAACACCCATCCTCAAACTGGGAAAACCTACGTTCAAATACAACCTCAGATATATAAGTTGTGTGACTCTGGGAAAGTCATTTAATTCTGTTTCCCTTAAATCCCTAGAGAAGGAAATGGTAAAGTACTACAATATGTTTGCCAAGAAAACTCCATGGATAGTGTTGACATATTATGGTCCATAGAGTCATATCTGAAAGCCTAAATCACAATTGGAATAATAACTTGACACTTTGACACTTCATGATTTCATCAGTGTGAATACTCTGTCTAAGCCTTAGTAAATGGTTTTCTCATGACTTGCTGTGGCTGAAAATAATTCCTCTTCTCTGCTGCCTACCTTCTGGCAAAGGGTCTTTCTAAGTCTAGCAAGTTTAGTTTTCATATCTTAGGTCCCTATGACAGTAGTTAAAGTCTTTCTGCTGTGATAGGACCTGCTGGAGTTTGCTTTCTACTGACACAGTTTTTCAGGGACACCTATTCACCATAATGAGGTAGCAGAGAACTTTTTTTTTTTTTTTTTGGCAGATGAGAATAACTCAGATTTCCTATTTGTTCAACAATATATTTTAAAGTCCTATTTGTTATAAGTTTTCAAAGCAATACTTCTCACAAACAACCATGGGAAAAATAATTTTTTGGTCTACATTTTATAAATTATGAAATGGAGGAACATCACAGAAAAATTGAGAACTAGATTCTGTCATGGCTATTGCACGAATAATAAGGCAGTATTTACCAAGTACCTAGTTATGTGCCAGACGGTTTGCTAAACATTTTACAAATAGTATTTTATTTGGTCTTCACAATAACCCTGGGAGTTAGGCGATATTATTTTTCCCATTTTATACTTAAGGAAACTGAGGCAAAAAGTGGCTAAGTGATTTGCCCATGATCACACAGCTAGGAAATATCTGAAGGTGGATTTCAACTCAGGTCTTTCTATCTCCAGGTCTAGCATCCTATCCATTCAGTCTTTTAAGTACCGCTGCACTACCTACTTTTACAACTAAATTTTTTTTAAAGCATAATGCCTGGCAAAGAGCCATTGATAAGTGTTTTTTTTTTTTTTTCCTTCCTTCCTTCCATTTTATTCATAAATACAACTATTATTTCTGCTCTGGTGTGCTCCTGTGTGGATAAAGTCTTAAGAGAGACAGACAGAGACTAAGGACAAGGAGATATAAACAGGATTGGTCTTTGTTGTCTGCATTCCTAATGTTGTCCATCCTTTTACTTTGTGGGTGTTCAATCATGCTAACTGTGGAAGAGGATTCTGGGAGATAAAAAAGGCTTAGGTGGTCTGGCTCCCTGAGGCTTTGTAGAATGGGTAGGTTCCAGGCCACTCCTGGAGGTATGAAGCCAAAGCGGGCTTGGAGGAACCCTGGAACATTCCAGAATTAGAACATTCAGATCCTCGTGTCCCTGGATAATTAGAGAGGTCAGTTGCTGAGATGAAGAATGACTTTACAGAAGACTCATGGACTTGATGCAAGCCACAATCTATGATGGCCACTCTGGTAAACCTTAGAAAAAACAAATCCTAATATTGTTTTTTTTTTTTCCTTTAGGAAAAAAAATCCAGTTTTCCCAAAGCCATTGATGATCTGGAGCCAGGCCACTTCTCCTTCAACCTCAACCTCCATGTCTTTCAGTCCAGATTTGGGTCACTAGAAAGGGGCTTGCTCAGAACACACTGATGTCTAAATGTCTATCGTTATAGAATATTTTGTTTTTTCTTATTTAAAATGAAAGCACTCCTGGTAGTTATACCAGTGACATCTAATTTAAGAAGAATGACAAACTAACTTTTTGTATAGTGGAAAGTGTCCCCAGGAAAATTATTGAGATCCCATACTGGGGAAACAAAGATTTCAGGCAGGATTTATGTGATCCATTTCAGGCAGTCCAAGAGGGTAACTCCAGCTAGATTCTCCTCTTTAGGTTTAATTTGCATCTCCAATCAAATATATGGGTTGGATGGACTGAAGTCTTCTGGAAGTAATAGGTTCTAACAGTCTATATTCTAAGGTTCCTTCTAGCCAGGGATGTGTTGATAAAAATTTAACTATATCTCTAAAAACATTGCACATTTTTAGAGTTTTAGCCTGTTTTGTTAACATTTTCTCCATTATTTTCTTAAACCTAGACAATCAATAAAACAACAGATCAAGCCCCTACCACCTGTGCTTAGCATTATTGATTTCCAAAGTCTAAATACCCTTGCAGCCCTGAGAGTCTATATAGTAAGGCCCTCTAAACCTTTGGGATGGATTTTTATTGTTCTATGAGATTTCTGTAGCCTAATGCTGAATGCTCATTAAAACTGGCAGCTTCTTATCCTAGGACCCACAGCATGGTCTGTTTCCCCACAACAAAGTCTTGTGCCTGACTCAGAGAATATAGAGTTAATAAAGTTCTCACATTTATCAGTAGGTAGTCCCTGTCATATGCCGATAAAGGAAACTCCAGGCTCCTTTGGAGTCCCTAGGCCTCATTTGCTCACTTTGCTCCTGTGTGAAAGGGAAGACAGATAAGGGATGTTAGTAAGAAGCACCTCAAGTTCCCCAGCTGTTAGCATATGCCCCAGAATTTATCTGTTTCTTTTTGTTGATACAAACGTGTGAGACAACCAAAGGATAGATATCAAGAATAGCATTTTGGCCATAGAGACAGGAAGACCTGACTTTAGATGATACCTTCTAGCTGTGTGATCCTTAACTTCCCTTCACACAGTTTCTTCATCTGTAAAATGAGAAAAAAGCAATAATTCCTAGCTCAGAATGACATGATATACGTTGGTAATGTCCAAAATGCTGCTTAAAAGATGAAATATCAGTTTAAGAACAAAATCTATTTATTTAATTGATGGCTTGAATTGCACTACAGGACTAATGCATCAAAATGTGTTAGCTGAATTTAGATAACTAGCTGAATTTTTTTCCTTTTTCTTTTTCTTTATTTTCTTTTTGTGTGGTTCAGAAATGGGGAAGGGTCACCATTTAATAAAAAGAAAGCTGGAGAGATCTCTAGAAGCAAAGCAGTTTATTATACATTCTCTCGAGAAGGACTTCCCACCTGTCCAGCAGGTGATCCAAGGGAGGAAGCACCTTCTGCGGCAGTGTTAACACTTTAATCCCTAACACAAATATCCCTCCCATCACTGACCCTCATCCTCATTGGCTGAGGATCTTACATTCTAAACACGGGAACTACCAAAGAAATTGAATTTGGCCAATAAGTACATGGTTCCCCGTATTTGACTGAGGGAGAAAATGATGTCATGGGAGAATAGCAGGAAAGTGACTTAAGCATGCCCTTGGAACAATGCTCAAAGTTCTTCAGGCCTACTCAGACTCTGAAGTAGAGGAAGCCATACTCAATTTTCACAACTGTCCTGAAAGATCTCACCTCATCTCGTTCATTTTTTTTTTTTTTTTTTTGGTGATAGCTTATTCTTCTTCCCATTTCTCTCAATTTTCCTTCTTTTCTTTCCTTACTAAAACACATTTTTTGATATGTTAAGAGCTTCTGGTGAGCATCCCTAATCTTGGATCAAATGGGGTAATATTTGTAAAGTGCTTAGCAAAGTGCTTAGCACATAGTAGACATTTAAATAATGCTTATTCCTTTTCCTTCCCTTCGAACAAAAATGTTAACACTGAAAACATTTAATCCTGGTCAATTGATTGATACTTGTTGGCTAGCAGAACAGGGAATCACCGTATTGAAAAAATGATACAGCAAAAGCCATTGTCATTGAAATGCAAAGAACTATGCCCATGTTGAAGGCACTGAAGAACAAAAACAGTAAGGTAAAAGGTGGGAAGATTTGGGGGCTTGAAATTAGGGGTTCCATTTTTGCCTTTAATGCATACTACCTTTTTGACTGTGACCAAAACACATTACTCAGAGCATTGATTTGCTCATCTGCAAAATGGGAATAATAATCTCCTAGTTCAGCTAACTTGAAACTGTCTCAGTTTGCTCATCTGCAAAATGGGAATAACAATACCCTCCTACCTAGTTCAGCTAACTTGAAACTAAGTGTCTCAGTTTACTCCTCTGTGAAATGAGAATATTATACTTATCTAGTTCAGTAACCTCATATAGATAAAGGAAACGAGAACAAAGAAATTAAACTGGTTTTTCTAAAGTCACACAAGAAATAAATGAGGGATTTGGACCCAGATGTTACTGTTCCAAATTCATATTGTTCCTTGTAACCTTAAAGTACCAAAGAAGGGTGAGCTCTTCTAATTTGCTAATATCCTCCTCCCTACCATGTAACTCCTTCCAGATCTTTTCTGTGGGATCAGGATGTGTTTCTCCCCCTAAGGACTGGATGGTGACTCAGCCGGAATTTGGATGCTTTGGACCATTGTGTGTGATCCTCTGCTCTCTTCCAGCTGCTTCTCCTGGCCCACCAGTGATGTGGAGCCCAGGCCAAACCCTGGCTAATCCTGACTAAGAACTATGTTCTCCCCAGCACTTCCCCCATCCCTTCTTTCCTCATTTCCAAATGTGGAGGCCAGATTCCAGTTGCTGGGGAACAAACACTTTGACTCCTGGATGATGTCAATATGTTTGAATGGGTTTTATTTAAAAAAAAAAAAGTTCTGCCCATGAGATCAGCTGGGTCTATGACCTGCAGCCCTTTGGGAAGGATTCCGTACCTCTTGGCTGCTTGGGTGTTCCTGTTTGTTTACCGCCTCTGAGATACCTAAGTGGAGTAACTTTCACAGAAACACAGAACTTCAGAGTTGGAAAGGACCCAGTCAGCCATGAATGAATGAATGAATGAATGAATAAAACTAAAAAAAAAAGTGTTTAATATGTGCCAGATACTGTGCTAATTGCTGGAGACCCAAATGCAAAAGCTACTGGGTCCTTTCCTTCAAGGCTTTATATCTCAATGAGATGAGACAACATATATGGGAGGGAGGATCAGGGAATGTTTTGGATGTCCCACGAATGGGGAGTTGATCCATAGGGCAGCCAAATGACACACCCTTTCCAGGAAGAATGGTTATGTTGATTTGAAAACTGTGTCCAGAGCAAAAGGCAGAAAGTGGAGGGAGGAGCTGAGAAGGAAGATAATAGCACTTTGAAGACTTCACAGAGTTAGGGGTAGAAGGATGGGACTGGGGTGTGGGGTGGGGCCAAGCAACTGGTTGGAAGTGACCTGATGGCCTAGACGGGGTCCTAAGGCTGGCCCGATAGATTTGACTTTGCTGAGAGTGGTCAGAAATCAAAGGGAGAAACCCTAGAGCAGGAATTACAAAGTATTAACTCCCTTAAGGGACTGGGGAAGGAAGAGATAAAGATCAAGGGAATTCTGACTGTCCAGTTAAATCTTAAAGTGTTGAACTGTCTAGTCCAGGGTAGCCATGAAACCTCATGCAGCTCACTTTACTCCCAATCCCTATCTGAACCAGGTTAAATTTTTATCTGAATTTAATGTGTTGATGTAGCAGTGGTAGTAGAGTTGGTAGTAGTGGTATAGTAATAGTTGTAGTAATAGTAATAAAATGCACATATAATATACACATATACTAAATAACATATATGTTATAAAGTATGTAGGATGTAACACATGCAATATACAATGTACTATATAATATACATAGAACATAAAAATATATTCATATATACATACATATACAAATGTGTGCATATACAGACACAGATCTATATGGACACATACATATATATACACACACACACACACACACATTTATATATGTATATATGTCTGTACATGTGTATACAAACATATGTATGATTTTTTAACTTGATATGCAACCCACAGATGTGCATATATACACACCTATATTATGTAATTATATGTATTTGTACACATATGTTTATACACACAGGGGTTTATATATACACAAATACAAATGTATATATGTATGTATCTATATTATATATATATATATATATATATATATATATACACATATATATATTTATTTATATGTGTAGGTATCTATGTACACATGTATGGTTTTCTAAGTCAACATGCTGCTCACAGAGATCCTTATGTTTATTAGGGTTTATTAGTCCTCATTTTATTGGACTTTTTAACCCTACTGATCTAGTTTAAAACATATATGAAAAAAAAAAAAACTTTTATAACATACCAGATAAATGTTCATCTAAAAATCTTCCACTAAGAAAGAATGCATCCTCTTCCTAGATAGCTTAGATAGATCTGCTTTTGAATAGCAAACATAAGTTCCCTGTCCACATAGAAGCCCTTCAGATAATTGAAGACTGTTTCTGTATAGCCCTGATTCTTTAGTTCTCCAGGTTAAAATGTTCCTAGTCCTTCCCCTGAACTTGCAGGACCTTGAGGTACTTTACTTTTCTGGACCTACTTTCCTCACAATATTTCTATCTTTGATATTAGGGGGTTGTTCCTCAAGTTAGCTCTAAGTTTATTGGGTTTAGAGCAGTAGGAGAGTGTAACAGTCATCTTGTCTAACCACCTCATTTTGACAGAGCAGAAAACTAAATCCTAGAAAGAGAAATGACTTAGTTTCTAAAATACATTTTTAAAAGTATTTTCCAATTACATATAAAGATAATTTTTAATATTCAATTTAAAAATTTTTGAGTTCCAATTTCTTCTCCCTCTCTCCCTCTCCTCTCCGTTTTATACACACACACACACATATGTGTATGCAATCAGGTAAAACATTTCCATATTAGTCAGTTTGTGACTAAAGAAGAAACCACAGAAAAAAGTAAAGAAAGTGAAAATAGTATGTTTCGATCTTTATACACACTTTATCAGTTCTTCTGTGGATGTGGATAGCATTTTCCAGTGTAGGTTCTTTGAACTTGTCTTGGATCATTGCATTGCTGAGAAGAGCTAACTCATTTATAGTTGATCATTGCAGAGTGTTGCTGTTACTGTGTACAATGTTCTTCTGATTCTGTTCACTAATGACTTAGTTCACCCAAGTAATAAGTAGTGGATCAAGGATTCCAGTACAAAGTCAGTGATTTTGACATCATGGTATCAGTGGATGACCTTTGTAAAATAACAAATTGTAGTTGTCTAGATTCTGTTTTCCTAAAGTTAAATTTTCCCTCATACAAGACTCTTTTATTGTGATGAGAACCCTTTGAGTGACCTAGGTAGCTCAACCTATAAAGTCAGGAAGACCTGAGTTTTCAGATACTTGTTTGCCTCAATTTCCTCAACTGTTAATGGGGATAATAATCTCCTCCTATCCTATGGGGATAATAACCTATCTCCTAGGTTGCTGTGAAGATTAATTGAGAGGATATTTGTAAAACATTTAGTACAGTGCCTGTCATCTAGTAAATCCATTATAAATACTTATTTCTACCCTCTCTCCCCTCACTGAGAACCTATACCTGTAATATTACAAAAATAGAAGAATAATCTCAATTAGATGAAGTAGAAAAAAACATTGTTCTTAGAATCAGAAGTCCCTACTATGCTCCTGGCTATGTAACTTTAGGCCTTGGTTCAATGAATCTCAGTTTCCATTTTAGTCAGTTTTGAAAGAAGAAACAAACCAAAAGAAGAAAACCACAGAAAAAAGTAAAAAAAAAAAGTGAAAATAATATCCTTCAATCTTTATTTAGACTCCATCAGTTCTTTCTGAGGAGGTGGATATTATTTTCCATTATGGGTCCTTTGGACTTGTCTTGGATCATTGTAATATAAGGATAATTGCAACATTTATTTCACAGAGAATCAGATGAAACAATTATACTTTCCATGTTGACTCAATGCACACATTTCTTGTATGTATCCTGCCCTTTCTATCTTCTTTACTGATCTACTAATTCAATCTTTTTATCTCTCTCTTGCTATTGTGATAACCTCCTAAATGACGTCTCTGATTTAGATCTCTCTCCATCCAATTCATCTCATGTACACAACTGGCAAAATGACACTCCCAGGACACACATATGATCATGTTGTTCCCTCTGTTTAATAAATTCCAGTGGCTCCCTCTTGCCTCTAGGATCAAATACAACTTCTTTTGTTTGGTGTTCAAAGCCCTTCACAATATGGTTCCCGTTGACCTGTCTAGGCTCATTACACCATGACTTATTTTTATTCACTCCATATTCTGGCCAGCCTGGTTATACTTGCTGGTTCTTGTCAAAAGTATTCCACATCTCTTTTTGCTTTTTTGCTTGTTCCATATCTTCCTTTGCACTGATCTTCCCTCATGCTCAAGCTCTCATCATGAAGCCTCTTAGAATTCCAAGCTTTCTTTAAGCATCAGTTCAGATACCACTTTTTTACAGGTGCCTTTCCTGAACTATTCCTGTACTCTCCAACTACTGGTCTCCTTGCCAAGTTATTTTTGCATTTACTATATTTATCCTGTATATATTGCATCTACTTTGTATGGACTCATACATGTACTTATTTTTTCCCCATTATAGATTGTAACTTCTTCAAAGGCAGGTACTTTCTTTTGCTTTGCCTTTGTCTTTATGTCCTCAGAACTTAATACAATTGGTCGTACATAATGGACACCACTATGCCTCTCATTTGATTAAATGACAGCCGGAAGAGACCTTGGAATATAGAACATTAAAGCAAAGAATTTAAGAATTAGAAAAGACTTTAAAATATAGGATATTAGTACGTAGAGTGTTAGAGATAGAAGCAATCTTAAAATATGGAATTTTAGAATATAATGAAAAAAAACTGAAAGAAACATTAGAAAGGTGAGATAGAGAAAATCAACATTTATTAAGTATCTACTATATACCAAGTTTTCTATTAAACACTTTACAAATATTATTTCATTTGATCCTCATATATACTTTGGAAGGTATATGCTATTATGATCCTCATTTTATAATTCAGGAAACTGAGGCAGAGGGAGATTAAGTGACTTGCCTGGGCCACACAGCTAGTAAGTGTCTGAAGTCAAGTGAAAATTTAAGTCTTCTTGACACCAGACTCAATCTGTTATTCCACTAAGTTCCATTAGAGATTGTCTTTTCCACTTACTTCCTTTTACAGATGAAGAACTGTGAAGCAACTTACCTGAGAACATTTAGCAATTTGCTAATAGAATTAGAATCCAGTTCTCCCAACTCGGAGTAAATGTGCTACTACCATCACACCCAATTGTTTCAGGAATTAATTTATCATCAAATATTTATTGTATATTAACTATGCCCTTCCATTAACTTGGAAGCTTTCCCTGAATCCCCTATTCTACAAAAATGCTCATTTCCTGCAACATCCTTTATCAGTTCAGTTCTGTCCAACTCAGTCTTTCACTTGGGGTTATACTGCCTAATATTGAACTTGGTAATATTACATTATAGACTCATAGGATCACAGAGTCGGAAAGAATTTGGATGACTATCATACCCTATGATGGAAGCCTCTGTACTCTGTGATATCTCCAACAAGTGGACAGTCTGCTTCTGCTTGTACAGCTGGGGAGCTCTCTACCACCCAAGGCAGTCAATTACATTGTAGGACTTATTCAGGAAGATCTTTCTCATGGAGTCAAAATAGACCTCCTTGTTTCTTTGACTTGTAGATTCTAGTTCTGTCCTTGGAGTTCAGGGTGCCTAAGTTTTGTCTCCTCAATAGAGCAGAACTTCCAAAGTATAGGTAGGACTCATATTATCTTCTGAACTTGCTCCCCCTCTTTTAGCACTCAAAACCACCACTGAGCTCCCTGGTTAGACCTGGGGCATTTTCACAGTTAGGTTTGGGTCAGGAAAATAAGAGGCAGCTAGACTCATTTTTTATGTCTAGGAGGAAAATGCTGCCTAAGCAAGTGGACATATGGAACTAGGACCAGGACAGGGAAAATGATTTTTTAAATGAATCAGTCTTCAAACTGGTTAGTTTCCTTCTAGGGCTCAGACCCAAATGCAGGTAAATATTTAACCAAGAAGAAAGATTTCTCCTGATTTCTCTTGAATATTTGATGATTCAGCCCTGTATTTTATTAGATTTCCGATCAAAGGGAAAGTTGTCCTAGAAGAATGTCTCCTCAGCTGGTCCTCCTCTTCCCTCCACTCCATCTACTTCTCCAACCCCAAAGTCATCTCAATATTTACAAAACCCTCCTGGCATAAAATCATAGAATGTCAGAGCTGGAAATGACCTTAGAACAGCATGTTAGAGCCTGGCACATAGATTGTTAGAACATTTGCTTGATTATTTTTATTTGTTATGGAGTGGGGAGTGGAGTGGAATTCCTATTTGCTTGTAGAATGGGAAGGTTTAAGGGGGTATAGACAAACTGGATATTTTTGCAATGATTGTATCAAATTTGAAATGCACTTTAGAAAACTATAACAGAAGTTATAGGCTCACTTAAAGTTCTCTTTTCTGTTCTTTCTAGATTGAAATGTCCATGTTTGTTGATGGCTTCAAGTTCATAATAAAAGCATTTTTTAAAAAGAATGTTAGAAAACAGGCTCAATTAATAAACATTTATTAAGTTCCTGTTATATACCAGTCACTATACTAAATGCTGGAAATACAAAAAGAGAGACAAGACAGTACTTGCTCTCAAAGAGCTTATAATCTAATGAATAAATAATATTATATAGCATTATATAATACATAATATGATATTTATATTATTATATTATAATAAAAATAAAAAGAGATCATTCAGTCTAAATCTTCTATTCTACATATGAGAAAATTGAAGCCTAAAGATTTGGATTATATTGATTCAAGGCTACATAATAAGGTAATAGCAGATTTGGGGCTCAAATCTAGGCCTCCTGACCTATAGCCCAATACCCAACATATAAGGACTTAAGAATGAAACAGGGCCTAACTAGTGGTGAAATGAGCAGTTCTATATATTTTAGGAATCCCATGAGCAATGGAAAGTCCCTTCTGCCCATCAAAATAATAATAACTAACATTTATATTGAGTTTTAAAATGTGCAACACACTCTACTTTTATGATCTCTTTTGATCTTTACAACAATCTTGTGAATTTTGTACCATTATTATCTTCATTTTATTACTAAGGAAATTGAATGTGTACCTTATCCAGGGTCATAGGGTTATTAGCAAGTATCTGTCAAAATTTGAACTCAATTATTCTTGACTCCAAAGCCAAAAGTCTAGCCCCTATATACACTGCCTTTTTTTCCCCTATCTTTTCTCCTTCTTCTCCCTCCTTCAGCTTCCAGTTCTAGTAGCTCAATAACACCTGAAGAGCAGGGGAAAAGGAAGCCTCAGGAAGGAGTGAGGAAAGGACACAGAAAGGGAGGAGGGAAAACATGGAAGATAAACTTTACCTACTTTTTTCTTTGGCTCAAGCCTAGGTGATCAGTTACACAGAAAATCAGCCATGTGGAGTCTTTGCCCTCTACCTAACAGGGCTATCTTGGGACATTACCCCTTGGTAGAGGCAAAGGGTATCACTATTATATCACTCTTAAGTCCACTAATCTTAATCCCATGACTCTCTACCTTTAAAAAATGCTCATGTGGCTGTTTCTAGAAATGGGTTAAAATATGACTAGAGGGTTTTACCTCTGCTTTTCCAAAGGCTGGAGGGATTGATTAAGTGGAGCTGTCTGTGCTTGGTCCTCTTGCCTTCTAGCACCCTGAATGGTGCAATAAGGCTTAGAGAATGGGAGAAGGTTAGGATTTCTTCATCACTTCTTTCCTTTTCTTGGTTTTGTGAATGTCCTCTTGGATGGAGTGAATGGAGTCTCTGTTCTAGAGAAGAGCATAGCTGGAATCAAGGGTGATTATATACCACAGTTCTCTTGAGCCCCTATTCAAAATTGTCTTTCAAATAGCTCCATTTTTGTCTTTTCTGATGGAGAACTGCTGAGAGTCAGAGATCTCAGAGCTTATAAGACTTTTTACATTCCCCAATGTGCCTAGCACAGAACATATCTTTTGCTAAGTTTTTTTTCCTCTGAGGCAATTGCGATTAAGTGACTTGACCAGGGTCACACAGCTAGTTCGTGTTAAGTGTCTGAGGCCAGATTTGAACTCAGGTCTTCCTGAGTTCAGGGCTGGTGCACCAACTAGCTGCTTTTGCTAGATATTTAATTAATAGAGGCTTGGAATAGATTGATCTCTGTACTGGGGTCTTGTCTCTGTCATTGACTTGCCTAGCCTTTAAGTACTGAGTGATTTTTATTTTAGACAACTGAGATATACTTGGAAAGAGCAGTCAAATCCAATTCACTTTCAAGTCAAGATTATCACCTTTCTCATGTCAATGGTCCTATTTGAGAAGGAAGGTCAAAGCAGATTAATTATTTCATTGTTTTGTTAACTAAACATAGACTCTTAGAAACTTCTTGATGTGCATGAAATGAAATGTGTATTTCATTGAAAATACTTAAGTTTAGGTAATATTTCACATGTATTATTTCAAATCAGTTGTTTAAAGTCATATCAAATTCTGTATGTGATGAAATATAGTATAGGAAAAGGATGTCTTTGACATTTATTATTCCGAGGGATGCAAAATGTTTTTCAAACACTTCAGTATATTGCATAGAAATTTGTCTCTTAATATAAATTATGCTTCAAGATATAGTTAGTTGGACCACTTTGCTTCTCATGAGTAAAAGATATTTCCAGATAATTAATTTTGCTAAATCAAGTATACAACTTGCGATTTAAGGCAACTTGCATCACATGCAGTATTATAAAAAATGTGAATGAGAATGAAGGGCAAACAACAACAATCTTTTTGTCATTGACTGACTGTATGACCTAATACAAGCTATTTCTCTTCTCTGGCCTTCAATCTGCTCATCTGTCAAATAGAACACTGAATTCTATAGTCTCCAAGGTCCTTTCTTACTTCTTGTCTGAATTTAGGTCGTCTGAATTTAGAATCACAATAATTTTATGGATTATTAAGTGACTTTTCCTCCCTACTACTTGACAGACAATAAAACTATCCAAAGTGCACTAATGTGCCAGCGTTACATGGCAGGTCAATCACAAAGCCAGGCTTCAAGCTCAGGATTTCTGATTCCTAGTTCAATGTTCTTTTAAGTTGGACAAATGGCTCAGGTTTGTGAATTATGGGCTCTCTGAGGCTTACCCAGTCTCTTTACTACCAGGAAAAAATGCAGGGGATCTCTGTCTTAATAACCTACTCCAAGTTTTAGCTGTCTGATTGAGACCAAATTGCAATGCAGTACTTAAGGTTCCCCTGGTGAGTAAGTCTCTCTAGCCAGGGATCAAGGTAATACCCAGTTTCACTACGTGGGCAGTTTGAGATGATACCCCAAAGAATTAAGTCCCTTCTGTTGGTGGTAACAAAGACTTGCTCCAATTTAAAAGCTGACTGTGAGAATCGAAGAAGAACCCGTTTTCTTTTCTTTCTGCTTCACATAATTCTTTCTCTCTAGCTGCTTTTACTATCCAGGGTAAGCCTTACATAGAAGCAAAGAAAGATGCTGAATAGATTTGATACAGGAAACATAAAGGGAAGTGAAAAGAGCTTGTATTTGTTAAGTATCTACTGTGTGCCAGGTACTGTGCTACATGATTTACAGTTATTTCACTTGATCCCCACGATATCCCTAGGAGATAGGTTCTATTATTATCCTCACTTAACAGCTGAAGAAACTGAAGCACAGAGGAGTTAAGTGACTTGCTCAGGGTCACACAGCTGATAACTGTCTAAGACTAGATTTGAACTTAGGTTTTCCTGTCTCTGGCCCTAGCTTTATTCTCTACAACAATACCCTGACTCAGTAAAAGGCCATTTGCCCTAACCCATTTACCTCAGGGCCAAAATTCCACCCCTATTTACCCTCAACTTCAATTAATAGAACCATAGGAAGAATGTCAGAGTTGGAACAGAACTTAGAACACCGACCATTAGAACCCAGAATGTCAGAGTTTGAAGAGAACTTAGAACATAGAATGCGAGAACACAGTATGTCAAACTGGAAAAGATCTGAAAATATAGAATACATCATGTCAGTGCTGAAAGAGACATTAGAACAGCCAGCATGTCAGAGCTAGAAGAGATCTGAGAATGTAGAATGCTAGAACACAGAATGTTAGAGCTGAAAAAGACGCTAGAACATAGAAATGTTAGAACACAGGATATTGGAGCTGGAAGAGATCTTAGAATACAGAATGCTAAAACATACCAGTTCAGAACTGGAAGAGACCTTAGAACATAGAATGCTAGAACACATATGTCAGAACTGAAAAAGACCTTAGAACATAGACTGCCAGACACAGGGTGTCAGAGCTGGAAGAGATCTTAGAATAAACGTATCAGAACTGGAAGAATCCTGCTAGAAAATTGCATGCCAGAGCTGGAAGAGATCTTAGAACATAGAATTCTAGAAGACAGCATATCAGAGCTGGAGGAGATCTGAGAATGTGGAATGCCAGAACACAGAATGTCAGAGCTGAAAAAGACTCTAGAACATAAAAATGTTAAAACACAGCATATTGGAACTGGAAGAGATCTTAGAATACAGAATGCTAAAACACACCAGTTCAGAACTGGAAGAGACCTTAGATACAGGGGTCCTTAAGCTTTTTAAATAGGGGGCCAGTTCACTGTCCCTCAGACTGTTGGAGGGCCGGACTATAGAAAAAACAAAAATTTTGTTTTGTGGGCCTTTAAATAAAGAAACTTCATAGCCCTGGGTGAGGGGAATAAATGTCCTCAGTTGCTGCACCTGGCCCGTGGGCCATAGTTTGAGGACCCCTGCGAACAGAGAATGCTAGAACACATATGGCAGAGCTGAAAAAGACTTTAGAACATAGACTGCCAGACACAGTGTGTCAGAGCTGGAAGAGACCTTAGAATAAACATATCAGAACTGGAAGAAGTCTGAGAATGTACAATGCTAGAACATAGCATGTCAAAGCCGGAAGAGACCTTAGAACACAGAATGCTAAAACATAGCATGTCAGAACTGGAAGGAACTTTTAAACTTGGATAGTTACAACTTGATGTTACCTTAGATATCATTTAATCTAATCCAATTTTTTAGGAAGGAAATTGAATTTGACGGAGTTGAAATGGCTTGTCCCAGGTGAGTTAGGAAGTTTGGGGCATCACTGGAGTCTGACTCCTCAGTGATGCTCTGTCTGTCTTTGGCCCTTGTTACAGAGCAGAGAGCATGACTGAGGGACTGAGCTAAAGGGCTGGTGATGTTTGAAGGGAGTTAGAAGGGAAAGAAAGGCCTAGGAACGGTGATTTCTGCAGCCCAGGAGGGAAGAATGACAATCATACCAGGGGACTAAGTGCAAGGAAGGACCAGACCTTAAATGTCCTATCTCCTTCAATGACTGTCTACTATCATGAACCTCCAACAGAGCAGGGTTCTGAGGGAGTGGGATACAATGATAGGTGAAATAAGGTGATGGTAGACACATAAGGATGAATGAGTAGCTCACAAGAAGCCATAAGCACTCAGAGCTGCTAAGAGGACACAGGAACTTTAAGCTTTAAAGAGCTATTGAAATTCTAGTTATACATATATTGGATTACTTGTTGTTTAGAGGAGGAGATGGCGGAAAGCAAGAGAGAAAAAAATTGGAACAGAAAGTTTTGCAAGGGTGAATGTTGAAAACTATTTTGTATATATTTTGAAAATGAAAAGCTATTATTAAAAAATAAAACAAAAAGAAATTCTAATAACAACAACAACACTAATACAATCTTGAGTTTATATGATTTTAGAGGTTTCTAGTTGCAGGTAAGAAGTAGTTTGATGATACAGTGGATGAATCTTTGAATCTGGAGTCAGGAAGATGAAAGTTCAAATCTAGCTTCAGACACTTAAGCTGTGTAAGCTGAAGCAAACCACTTTACTCTGTCTTAGTTTCCTCATCTGAAAATGGGGATAACAATAGCATCCATTTCCCAGTTATTGCAAAGATCAAATGAAATAATGCTTGTAAGGTACTTTGTAAGCTTTAAAATGCTATAGGAAGAAGTTTTTATGGAGTATGGGAGTCACTGAGGTTTAAAAGGTAGATAAGGACTCTAGCATATTGAGATACACTTGTTGTCAATATTCTCCATGTTGAATACAAAGTAATTCATGTGAATACAAAGTTGGGTGGCTACATATCAAATGGGAGAGTCTGGCTAGAGAAATTGTCTTGTTGGTTCCTCCCAGTTGTAATATTATACATTCTAAGATTCTGTGGAGCTCTTAATTTCTATATTTTAGCACTAAAAAAATCTAAAGTTTATTCACATTCTAATAACTTATATTCTATGTTCTAACATGACATATAGTAAGATCCCTTCCAGGTTAAGGTTCTTCTGTTCCTAAATTTCACCAATGGGGACCTACCCTATCATATTGTCTTTGATCTGTAGGTAGCAGGTACAATTGGACAATTAGGTGGAATAGTGGATAGAGCATCTGACCTAAAGTCAGGAAGTCCTAAATTTATATCTGCTTTCAGACACTAACTGTGTGTCTCTAGGGAAGTCACTTAATCCTGTTTATCTCAGTTTCCTCATCTGTAAAATGAGCTGGAGAAGGAAATGGCAAATCACTCCAATATCTTTGCCAAGAAAACCCCATGGACAAAAGTCCATGGGGGTCACATAGAGGTTAGATATAACTGAATGACCGAACAACCACAAGCAGGTATCTCCACTTTTGTGGGCTTTACCTCTCTCCCATCCTTGTTTAAAGAGCTGAGTTTGTAAAGGCCTGGGTGAGGTTTTTCTGGATGCCTCCCTTTGTTTCCAATACAAAATCCTCTATACACTTGCATTGTCTCAGTTTAAAAGGTTGGGATTTCATTTCATGCTGGTCTTAGTGATCAACAGAATCTGAAACTCATTGTCCAAAAGTGCCCAGTATTCCATTTCTCTGTTTTAATACATGATTCCCAATTGTGTATTTAGAATTATGATTTTAGAGAGTCCAGTATGTTGTGTTAGCACATTTATTCATTCTGCAAGCATTTATTAAATGCCTATTATATGTCAGGTGCCACGGATACAGAAACAAAAATTCTTTCTTTCATGGTTAAAGTTGTTCTGTGATTTGAAGTTTTCTAGATGTGTTTTGAAATATCATCAGTATTACAGGATGGGGGTATGTGTGAGTGGGGGGCAGCTAGATGACTCAATGGATAAATCACCAGCCCTGGAGTCAGGAGGGCCTGAGTTCAAATCTGACCTCAGATACTTAATGCTTATTAGCTGTGTGACCCTGGCAAGTCAAGTCAAGTTAAGTCAATTAACCCCAATTGCCTCATCAAAGAGAGACAGACATTCAGACAAATAGACAGAGATTATTATAAGGCAGAAAGAATCCTTAGAGATTTCCTTAGCTGTTTCCCATATGCAACATTCTATCATGGTTGCTCTCCATGCCTAAAATATTATCCCTTCTTCTACCTCTTGGAATTCTTTTTGTTGTTGTTGTTGTTGTTCAGTCATCTCTGAATCTTCTTGATTTTATTTGGGGATTTCTTGGCTAAAATGGAGTGGTTTGCCATTTCCTTCTCCAGATTATTTTACAGATAAGGAAACTGAGAGAAAAAGGACTAAATGACTTGCCCAGGGTCACATAGCGAGGAAGTTTCTGAGGCTGGATTTGAACTCAGATCATCCTGACTTCCTAGGACTCTATATGAGTAATCTAGCTTAGAATTCCCAAGGTCTTCTCTGATAAACTTCTCAATTTTTAGTTTTTCTTCTTTTTTGTGATTACTTTACATACTTTTGGATATACTTTTGCATTTATTTGTCTATGTACTGCTGTCCCCTCCCCTCACGTAAGCTCCTTGAGGGCACAGATAGATCTTTGTCTTCCTATATTTGGTGGCTTTATGGTACCTGGCCCATAGTTGACACTAAATCAATATTTGTCAGTTTAATTTAATTTAGACTTATCTATATTTGGAACAGGATGAGCCCTGACATATGGTCTCTATGCCATTCCTTGCAGACCTTTAGGGAGAGCATCGCATTGCCTCCTGAGACACCTCACTTCTCCTTACCACAGCACAAGTTGCTAAAAAGTTTTCAGGTGCATTAGTGCTAAATCAGGCTCTCTATTTTATTTCTAGACTTTCTCTCTGGGGCAATTAGAACATAACTAAAATGTGCAAAATATTTTCCCAGTAGTGTAGATAAGTGGCACAGTGGATAGAGTACTAGACGTGAAGCTCTTCCTAAGCTCAAGTTTGGATGAAGACACATACTGTGTGATTCTGGGTAAGTTACTTTTTACCTCATTTGCTTTAGCTTCCTTTTCTATAAAATGAGCTGGATAAGAAAATGGCAAAAATATTACAGTATCTTTGCCAAGAAAACTCCAAATGAAATCAAGAAAAGTTAGGCACAATTGAAATGACTGAATAATGACAACAAAGGACTACCACTGAACATTCCAGGCCAGGATAGACAGTTGCTAAACAGATTTTGATTCTATTTGTCTTTGTTATTGATTTTTTTTTTAATGTTGATTCCTATGAAGGCATTCTAGGGTACTGGATGAAAATGTGAGCTGAATTCCCCTAGCTGTAACATAGGAGGAAAACACCTAACCATGCAATATATTAAAAACATTCTACATGTTTAAAAGTGATTTTCAGGGGAAAATAATTCCTCCTCCTTAGCATTCTCAAGGACTAATAGTAGCATGCCATTCTATAACAGTGCTTTCCTTCCAATAAACTTTCAGAGAAGAGAATAAATTATTATTTCCCCATTTTACAAATGATAAAAATGAGACAGCAAGGAAAATTGACTTTCTCAGAATCAAAGAATTAATAAGTACCCCAGGGAGCACTTGAACCTAAGACTTTATTGACTAACTAGTGCTTCTTCCCTGTCACTAGGCAACTCACTCCATATCCCTCCTACACTCATTTCTTGGCTTTTCATGACTTCCAATAATGGCAAGATATATTATAGCCATAGGTATTCAACATATGTTACTGTATTTAAGATCTCTTCATTTACTAGTCAGTCTTCTCCTTTCTACATCATGCAAGGGGTAGGGGATGCCATTGGAGGTGAGAATGGGTCAGTCACTTCTACTCACTAAAATAAATCACAGTGGAGCTTAGGCCATATATATATTTATGATCATGACTTTTTTTTTCACTGTAAATCAGTATTAGATGAGTTCAAACTCTCTTAATAGTTCTAAATTTTCTGTGTAGCAACATTAAAGAAAATAAATTGTGACAGCATAAAAACAATCTATGAAAACATGAGCTCATCCAATTCAATCCAATTATTTTGTAAATAAAGAGAATAAGTCCAAGAGATTTGCCTATGGTCAGAGAAGCAAACCCAAGATTCAAATTTAGGTTCTCAAAATCCGGATGCATTTCTCTTTCCACTATTCCATTTTTTCTAGTCTATTTCTCCATGAACCCACTAACATGATGAAATTTCTCCTATTAGAGTATTCCATTAAATCAGGATAGCATGGTGGGGGGAAAAGACTGATTTAACTATCTGAAGATCAAAGTTCAAATCCTAGCCCTTCCATTTACTCACTGAAAAACCTAGGAATGGTCCCATTATTGCTCTGAGACCTATTTTAACCATTTGCAAATGAAAATAACAATCTGATTTTCTCTTCTCCAACTTTCATTTTCGCCATTCAATAAATTACTAAATCCTACAGATTCTACCAGTTCTCTCTATTCATTTGGTCACTATATTTGCTCAAACCCTTATTATCTCATTCTTTTACTATTGTAGCAATTTTCTGAGTTGATTTTTCCTTACCTCTAGTCTCTGCTCAGTCTATTCCATCTTTCAGTCAGCTGCTGAAATGGCCTTCCCAATATATAGATCTACCCAACTTATCCACTAACTCTCAGGGTGACCTTGGGCAAAATCACTTTTTCTAGACCATAATTTTACAACCTGTAAAATGAGGGAGCAGGGCTAGATGATCCCACTCAATTCAACAAACCTTTATTAAGTTCCTACTATGTGCCAAATACCTGCTAGGTACTGGAAATATGAAGATAAAAAATGAAAGTCCATTGCCTCAAGGACCTCACATTCTAGAATGTCAAGAAACTGAGTCTTTCTGATATCCCTAGGGCTTAGCACAATGTATGGTACATAGCAGGCATGTAAGTGTTACCTTCATTCTACTGTATGCGTGTGTGTGATATTAACACTGAAAAAGTCTGACTTCAAACTGAATTGTCCCCAGTATTTGCAAAAGAGAAAGGGAGGGACCTTCTTATTTTTCCTCTTTGGGGTCAAGCTTGTTCATCATAACTAATCAATCAACAATCAATGAGCATTTATTTAGCATTTATTGTGTACCACCCGCTTCCACTGTGCTAAGTAGTGGGGGATAATAATAATAAGAAGAAGAAGAAGGAGGAGGAGGAGGAGGAGCAAGAGGAGAAGGAAGAAAAGAAGGAAGAGGAGGAAGAGAAGGAGGAGGAGGAGGAGAAAGAAAAAAAAGAAAGAGGAAGGGAAGGAGAGAGAGGGAGAGGAGAAGAGAAATAGAAGGAGCAGAAGGAGGAAGAGGAATAAAAAAAAAATATGGTGCCTGCCCTAAAGAAGCTCACATTCTAATAGGAAAGACAACATGAAAGGAGCTATGTACAAACAAGATAAATACTGTGTAAATGGTGGTAATCTCAGTAAGATCCCAAAAGGCCTCCTGAAGAAGGTGGGCTTTGAATCGAGTCTGAAAGGAAGCCAGGAAAACCAGGAGGCACGTGTGAGGAGGCATTAGATAGTCTCTCTGATCTCAAAGGTCCCTTTCAACTCTAAATTCTAAGTCTTGTGATAGAGATATGTGATTACACAGCATTCAATTCTATTGCTGCTTCTGCTCTTTTCTCCATTGAAATAGATGTAGTCATTGTATATATTGTTTTCCTGGTTCTGCTTACTTCATTCTGTATCATTTTATGTCTCCTCATGTGTCCTCTCTGCATTCATTGTTTTTGTTTTTTGTTTTTTGATGGCACAGTCATATACACATTTATGAATCACAATTTACCTAGCTCAAAAGGTAGGGAATGCCACTCCCTTAACTACCTGGACAGGTATTATTTTTACCTTTGTCTTTGCTTCTTTACCACCTGGTGTCTTATTGTTATTCTGACATTTCAGACTCATTGTGATCCCATTTTTAAGTTTTCTTGGCAAAGATACTGGAGTGGTTTTGCTATTTTCTTCTCCTGATCATTTTACAGATGAGAAAATGAGGTGAACAGTGTGAAATTATTTGTTCAGCATCACACACCCAATAAGTGTCTGAGCCCAGATTTGAAATCAGGAAGAAGAGTTTTTCTGATTCCAGGGCTGTCACTTTTATCTTCTATGCTACTTACTAACTACTTAATAAGTGTTTGGGTAATTCAATTATATCCCAGTAGTGACTGGCTCAAGTCTTATTCAGCATTGTTAGTAAAACCTGCTTTAACAAAACAAATAGTTTATGGGACTGTGGGATATAAGAGCTAGAAAGGGGAAAGATGTACTTTAAGTAGAAAATTTCCAGGCCTGGCTCTATCTTAGCAGTCATTATTAGCTCAAAGGTTTAATTAAATTAATGAGTAGTGGAAAAAACCTTGGGTTTTGAATTAGGAGTTATAAGTTCATATCCTGGCTAAGACCCTTACTTCATTTTTTTTGTGATAATATAATTAATGTTCTAGAAATTCTTCAGGGCAAAACTCACTAGAACAATATTATTAGACTCATATTCTTTAAAAGGAGAGTTGTTAAACATAAAACATTTTTTCCTTGATCTGGAATTTTTTTCTGATTGTCATGTTTCTTTTTTTTAATAGTATTTTATTTTTTCAGGTACATATAAAGATAGTTTTCAACATTCATCTTTGTAAGATTGTGTTCCATTTTTTTTCCTCTCACTTTCCCTACCTCCTCCTTCCAAAAACAGCAAGCAATTTGATAAGGGTTATACATATACAATTCTTTTAAACATTTCCATATGTGTCTTATTGTGCAAGAAAAATCAGTCCAAAAGGGGGAAAAACATAAGAAAGATAAGATAAATCAAACAAACAAAAAAGTGAAAACACCCACATTCAGTCTCCATAGTTCTTCTCTCTGGATGAGGATGACATTTTTCATCGCAAGTCTATTGGAATTGTCTTGGATCAATGTATTATTGAGAAGAGCCAAGTCTATCTATCATAGCTAATCATCACATAATCTTGCTGTTATTGTGTAAAATGTTTTTTTGGTTTTGCTTATTCTGGTCAGCATCAGTTCATGTAAGTCTTTCCAGGCCTTTCTGAAATCAGCCTGTTGATCATTTTTCATAGAACAATAACATTCTATTACATTCACATACCATGACTTATTCAGCCAGTCTTCAATGGAGAGATATCCATTCAGTTTCCAAGTACTACAAAAAGCTGCTACCTTTTTTTTTTTTGCATATGGGGATCTTTTCCCCTCTTTTATGATCTTTTTGGGATATAGATCCAGTAGGGACACTATTGGATCAAAAGGCATATTCTAGTTTTATAGTCCTTTGGGCATAGTTCCAAATTGCTCTCCAGAATGGTTGACTCATACCACAACCTTACCAACAATGTATTTGTGTTGGACACTTACTTTAAATTAAATATGACCCTGGACAAATCCCTTCACTTTCCAAAGTCTGTTTTCCTTTCCCTGAGGCAGATCTTAGCCTCTTGTGTCTTAAGGGATAGTTTTTCATAGTTTTAGGGGATTTTTTTATGTCATGAAAAAAAATCTGGGATCTGCTGGTCTGCCATCTATAATCTTACATCTCCATTTTCAATGTAACCAACATTGATTAAGCAAGTGGAATTCTTTCACTGAATTCATAAATTCACAGGACTCTGAAGCAAAAATAACCTTAAAAATAATTTTGATCCACTCCCTCATTTTATAGATGAGAAACAGAGAGGCTAAGGGATTTGGCCAAGAGTATATGGATAGTAAGTTACAATGTCTGGATCTGAACTTGTATTCTGAGCCCAAATCACAAGTTTTCCCCACTCACCCTTTCTGCTTATTGAATCATGAGTCAGTCAAAGAATAACTGAATCAGTAATTCAAGAGTTATCATCCAGTTTTTACCTGAAGACTTCCAGAGAAAAGAAGTTTATTACCTATCAAGACTCACCTCTCCAGAATGTTTTTAGGTAGCTCTAATTGTCAGGAATTTTTAAAAATTGAGACAAATTCTGACTCCTTGTAACTTTCACCCATTTGTCCCTCTGAAGTCAAGGAAAATAAATCTAATCCCTTAATGTTCTCATTACGCTGGATCACTCTCTTCTACTGGCTCTGATTGCACAGCTTGGAATCACTTGGTACTTAAGACACATACCACAAACACACACACACACACACACATGCATACACATGACATATATATACATATACAAACACAAAATTATTGGGGGAAACCCCTATCCCTCTTGTTTCTAAATATTGACTGAGGTTTCTGTACTCCTGCACCTTCCTTGCCCTATCCCCTCACTTTTGACCCCTTACCACATATATTGTTTAGAAAGTTCTCTCCCAGTTGGAATTTGTAAATATAATTTATTCATTCATTCATAGCCTTAGATATGGTACTATAGATCTATTGGCTCAAGGTCATTTTTTCCTGGAAAGGTTTCAAGAAACAAAGTTATCTCTTTGGGGTGCTGTGCCCAAGGCCATCCCTATGGAGTGTAAAAGACTGATTCAAAGCACACTGTGTGTTGCTCTGTTGCTCCTTCCTTCCTTTCAAACTTCCCCCATTCCCAAATCATGTTCAAGTCTATCTTTTGAGAGGTTCTGATTTCATCAATACTGCTACTTCCATTATCACTGGTGCAGATTCTAGAATTTTTATGCCTTAGTGTTGAATTGCTCTGACCAAATTAGTTCCTCACTTAGTGATCAACCTCCTGGAGAAGAGTCCATTTGACCTTGACCAGGCTGGGTCTTAAAAGACAGACACTCAGTCCTTATCATTCTTGAAGTCTTTCCAACTGGGCAGGATTGGCAAGGGTTTGTGCTCCACCAACACTGACTTTGTGAATCTGGGTCACTATTATGCTGTGCTGTGATGAGTTATCTGAGGTGGACTCTGTCCCCCATGTTTATCCAGGTGAAAATGGGAATGTGCCCTTCCCACTTTCCCCAAGCTACCTCTCAAGTTCCTTCCAGATCTTACATGTAATAGTTCTATAGGTCATTCACAACATTTTTCCTTTCCAAAGCAGGGATGTGCCCCATTCTGGGTATCATGATCCAAGAAGAATCAAGTGCCATCACTGAAGCCTTCTGTCTCTAAAAACTATTCTATTTGCATTCTGATATCTATAAGAGGAAACTTATACTAGGAAACAAGTAGGGGGCTCAGTGCATATATCCCTGTGACTGAAGTCAGGAAGTTGTTCATGCATTTCTCAGTAGTGTCCAATTCTTTGTGACCCCATTTGATGAGTCTTCCTGACTCAGACTCAATATTTCAACTACTGTTGCCATCTAGCTATCCTTAAATCTGAAGGACCTAAGTTCAAATTCAGTTTTAGATACTTCACTAGTTATGTGATCTTGGCAAATCATTAACTTCTGTCTCAGTTTCTTACATTGAAAAAACAGTGATAATAATAGCACCAACCTCTCAAAGTTGTAAGTATCAAATGAGATTGTAAAGTGCTAAGTCAGTGAATGATATGTAGTAGATGCTTTATAAATCCTTATTTCCTTCTCTTTTTTCCTCCAGAATTATATGCTTAGAGCTGGAAAGGCCCTTAAAGGCCATTTAGTCCAACTCTCTCATTTTACAGATGAGGAAACAGGACTCAATATCAAGATATTAAATTAAATCAAATCCAGGTCTTCTGACTTCAAATCCTTCACTCTTTCTACTATATGATTCTCTGTCTCATAACTAGATGGGATTTATCAAGTCTTCTAAGGGAAGGATGTCCTTGTTTTATAGCAGAAGTCCTATGAATTTGTGGACTCAATGAAAGAATCCAGATCACTTAATTAATGTTGGCTACACTGAAAATTGGAGGTGTTGGATTACAGAAGGTTGACCAGTAGGTTCAAAATTTTTTCAGTGACAACTCATGAAAGTATCCCCTAAGAGATGAGGGGCTAAGATCTGACAGGAAAAGAGCAATAGCCAGCAATATCCTAGACTATAAAATAGATTTAAGGCTGTGAATTAAATTAATCCTTAATAGGGGCCTTCTCATTCTTCTTATCTCGTAGGCCTTAGAACACTAAAATCAGTTCTAAGGGTCTTTGTCTTGAGACCCTTCACTGAATGCCCCTGGACCACAATGATTTCCCTATTTTCTTATTCAGTACTTGGTTCAATAAGCTTCATGCCCACTTGCTTCCACTCCTCACAAGCCAAGCTATGCCTGCAGCCCCTTGTAATGCCCTCTTCTACTAGGAGGTAGAAGACCTGATTAATAGCCTTCAATAGGCTGAATCACAGATTTTCACCTAATAGCTCCTGAAACAAACAAACAAAAAATGATGTTTTCAATAGTCTCAGAAGCCAGTTAACAAACTTTATGCACAATACAAGCAGAGACAAGACAATTCTTTCTCTCAAGAAACTCATAGTGGAGGATTTCAGCAGGGAGGAAAAATGAAAATAACTGTGGACAAACAAGATATAGACAAGATAAATTGGGAATGATGAACAAAGGGAAGGTTCTAGCAGTAAACTTGGAGACATTTAGTAAATCAAAATGTTACACAATTTTAGAACTGAAATGGACTCTAGGTTAAATGTACTCTAATACCCTTGACTTTGCAGCTCATAAGATCATACAGATCTAAAAAGGTTTTTGAGGTCTATTCTAGTCCTGCTCTCTTCCATTTGATAGAGACAGAAACTGAGGTTGGCCAAGGTCACGTAGATTATGAGTATAGGAGAACCAGTGCTGTATTTAAATACTGATCCTCTGACCTAAATAAGTATATAAAGGCTATACTAACTCTTCCTCAGGGTGACGGAATAGGCAGAGTCAAAGTTAGTATCCCAATTTCCTGATTTCCAGTGTTATGTTCTACCCTGCCACATTTAAAACCCAGGGTATTTAAGTTCCTTGCCCAGGTCACTTAGTCCACGCCTCTAAGTAAAAACCAACCATTACTCATCTACCAAAAAGTACTACTATAGATTTTAAATTAGTGAATCCATAATGAAGCATTCCAAAAGTTTAACAATGTTGTCTCTAAGTACATATTTAAAGGGGCATATATTTATCAGTCAAACACAGATGTAGCCTCCTACTAAGCTAATAGTTGGCTAGTATATACCTGTTTGAGAGGCTCAAAGGTTTGTTCTCTATATCTGGTGGAACATTTGCTTCTGCCTGCAGATTTTAAAAAGTAAGTCATCCATGTCATGCCCTACAGAGCTGTTACTACCAGTGACTGCACCTAGATCATGTGGGGTAGGAAGGCTTACTAATTCAGTTGATTGATGTGATGGGTGGATGATACATACCCTGAGATACCATGAAGTTTCTAACCTGCTGAAAGAGAAGTATGCCTTATAATAGTTGTTGATTATCCCACATTTTCTGTCTTGGAAGAAATCTATTATGCATCCAAGTTAGAGCTATACAAGGTGTCCCGAAAACTTTAGAACAATTTTAAGCTATTACAACTATTAAACTACTAAAACTTAAAACTGCACTAAGACTTTTGGGACACCTTATATTTTCCTCTGGTCACTATTATTTAGAACTTCCTTCTTACCTCCCTCCCTTCATTTGTCCTCCTTCCTTCTTCCTTCCCTTTCCTTTCTCCTTCCTTCCTTCCTCCTTTCCTTCCTTCTTCCTTCCCTCCTTTCCTCTCTTCCCTCCTTCCTCCCTTCCTCTCTCCCTTCCTTCTTCCTTCCTTCCCTCTTTCCTTCCTTCCTTCCTTCCTTCTTCCTTTCTTCCTTCCCTCTTTCCTTCCTTCCTTCCTTCCCTCTTATATTTTTTTCTGTGATTCTTTCCTTTCTTTTTTCCTTTGGCAAACATTTATTTATTAAGTGCTTTCTATATGGAAATACATCATGTTTTTTAGGTTCTAAAGCATATGGAGATGATGAAGTCACAGTCCTTGTCCTCAGGGAGTTCTTATTCTAATAAAAAAAAGGCATCACAAATGCCCATGATAAAAGATAGAAGAAGAAATATGGTAAGAAATATAAATAAAGAGCTTTGGGGTTTCAAAGGAAGAAAAGACCATTTATAATTGGAGGAGGAGAATCAATGACTTCATTCCTGAGCAGCTGATGCTGGAGTTAAGACAGTGAATAATGTACAAAGCTGATACAAAGAGTTTTGAGAGTGGGGGGCTCCCTAAAGGAAGCCAGGCTGTCCAGCATGTGTCTAAGAATGATAAATAAATAATTCCTTTAGGCTGAAGTTGCACAGATGTAAAAGAATTAAGTTTAGAAGAGTGACAGGTTTTTAGACAATCTCGATAATTAACCTGAGGAATCCCATATAATTATTAGGTAGACATAAGACAATACTGGAAACATTGAGTAAGGGGGGAGGGATAGTTATGCACTAGGAAGATTTTAATGAAAGAATATGAGGATAAAATGAGTAGTTGGTGCTCAGACTGTTGGCAAGGAAACTAGTTTATAGACTGTTGCAATAGAGCATGCTGGATACCTTCAACCAACCAATCAATCAATCAAACAACGAACAAGCCTTTATTAAATTTGTCTTGTTTCCAGACAAGAGGCAGGGTGAGAGAGAGAGAGTTAATCTGACTGGCTGTGCAAATCTCCCCAGGGAATTCTTTAAAGCTAAATTGTTGTAAAGCTATCCTTCTATCCTGATAGAGAAAGGTCCTCCTTGGGAGCTCTCTTTTCCAATTAAATCTGAGGTCTGGCCAAATAAAAACAATGAGAATCCAAACACTTCTATGTATCCGGGTGCTACAGAGACACACAAAAAGTGAAGCATCCTTGACCCTCAAGGAATTTACATTCAATTGTGGATTGTAGTCCCCATAAGAAAAAGATAGAAGAACAAAAACTTCCTCTGACTCTGGGTGTGAGCCTTCCATTTTCCCTTCCCAATCCTCCAACTCCCAACTCCCATGAGTGTTTCCTGAGGGAAGGTTGCTTGGGATTCATCTGAGGCAAAACAACTCTCTCGTTGCACAAGTGAGATTTCTACTTCTGGCACCTGCTGGCCTGATCTTCACCCTCTAAAGAGAAAAGAAGAAAGATCTTCCTCTGACTATAAGCCTTCCATCTCTTGTGTATGAGCCCTGAGAGAAGGGCTCTCTGAGGTCTCTGGGGATGTCATTGTGTCAGTGAAAGGCAGCTTCACCTCCTGCTGCCAACTTGATTGACCATTACTTAAGTGTGGAGAATTTTGGTTAAAAGAAACTATACTTTCTTCTGACCTCAAGCTTTCTATCTCTTAGAAGAAAGGGGAAGAAGGAAATATTGAGGTTATGGGGAGTAGACTGGGTTTGGCTTCTGCTGCACCATCCCCTGCTCAATCTCCAATCTTTCAAAAGAAGAACCATCTTTCAGTCAGTGATGATCATTCTCGTACCTAGCCATACCTTACACATTCCAGTAATTCTGAATTTCTAAAAATCAATATCCAACCACTATTTCCCATTGCCCAATTTTTTTTTTTAATAATCATCTCTCTTATCCCCCTCACCTCTAAGTTCCAGGCAAACACTATCTACCTTTAACATTGTGCCCTCTGGAATTCCAGGGGCAATAAACTTTCTTCCTCTTGGGTCTTTTTTCCTTTTCCACTTTCATCTTCTAACAAACACAGAGACGTGGTTCTACTTTAATGGCCTCCCTGACGCCTTTTCCCATACTGGCTGCACTATCACTCATTTCCCTTGGCTTACTATCAAGGTGAGGAAATTGGAATACTTCAGTTACCTCCCTTCCTTTGAGGGCATACAATCCCTAATTTCCATTCTAAGACCTACTTCTTTCCTTGCTGAGTTCAATTGTGTTGACTCATGATTTTTCTTTCCACTTCAACTCCTATCCTCATACTAGCAAACTTCAACATACATAATGGCTTTCCCTCTAACACTAACTTTTTTTTTTTTTAACCTACTCACTTCACATAACCTACTTCTCCACTCCTCCTCAGTCACACATAAAGATGGACAGAGCCTCAATCTTGCCAACACCCACAAATGTACCACCTCTGTGTTCAAGAATTCTAAAACCCCTTCTATGACCGGAATCTATTGGCATTCTACTTTTTCCTCTGCCTTCTTATATCAAACCCTATTCTTTATCTACTCTGTGATATCCAATTCTTCTATCCCTTACTTCTCTCCCAGAACATCTCCCCATATACTAGCCACTTTTCTTCGCTCTATCTTGACCTTTTGGTGAATAAGATCAGGTCTACACCTATTTTTTTCAGTTCTTGGCCCCTTTGTCATTTAAATTTTCAAAAAAAAATTTTGTTTTATTTATTTAATCTCCTGCCCCCCCCCGCCCCCAAGGTACATTCAAAACAACAACAACAACAAATTTACATTTTTTGGAATTCTAGGTTCTCTCCCTTATCCCATCCACAATTAAGGAAACCATGTGTGAAGTTATGCAAAATATTTCCATAAAAATCAAATTGTGAAATAAAACAGCAATCTTCCACCCTAATGAAAATAAAAATCTTCAAGAAAAATTAAATTAAAAAGAGAGAGAAACAGAAAGAGAGAATACTTTAATCTGTTTCAGACATAAACAGTTCCTTTTCTGGGTATGGATAGGAATTTTTATCCTAAGTCCTTCAGAATAGTTGTAGATGATTGTACTACTGAGAATAGCAAAGTCATTTACAGCTGGTCATCCCAACACATTCCTATTACTTTGTATACAGTATATTTTATTTTGCTTGAATTCATGGAGGACTTTCCAGGGATTTTTGTTTGTTTGTTTATTTGTTTGTTTTCTGAAAGCATCCTGCTCATCATTTCCCATAGAACAATAATATTCCATCACAAACACATATCTCAGTTTATTGAGCCATTCCCCAATTGCTGAGCATCCCATCAATTTCCTTTTTTCTTTCTTTCTTTCTTTCTTTCTTTCTTTCTTTCTTTCTTTCTTTCTTTCTTTCTTTCTTTCTTTCTTTCTTTCTTTCTTTCTTTTTTGCCCTGAGAAGAGAGCTGTTTTGAATAATTTTTGTACATATAGATGATTTTCTTTTTTTTAATCTCTTTTGCCTTTTGGACACAGATCATATCTTTTGATCATTTATCAATTGGAGCATGGCTCTTATTTTTAATTAATTTGACTCAGTTTCCTCTCTTTAAGAAATGAGACCTTATTAAAGAGAAACTTACTTTGAAATTCTTTTTACATAAATTGGGAAAACATTTTGACATTTAAAGATTCTGATAAGAGCCTCATTTCTAGAATATATACAGAATTGTATAAGAGTTCAAGCCGGTCTCCAATTGATAAATGGTCAAAGGATATGAACAGACAATTTTCAAATGAAGAAATTGAAACTATTTCTAGTCATATGAAATAGTGCTAAATCACTATTGATCAGAGAAATGCAAATTAAGATAACTGTGAGATATCACTACACACCTCTCAGATTGACTAATTGATTGAAAGTGTTTTGGTACTGACCACTCCCTCCTCCAATATCTCTCTTTTATCTCCCTCTTCCTCTTCCCATATTTCATTCCCCTCCTCTTTTCCTGCTGGATAAAATAGAAATAGGAAAAGATAATGATGAATGTTGGAGGGGATGTGGGAAAAATGGGACACTGACACATTGTTGGTGGAATTGTGAACAGATCCAACCATTCTGGAGAGCAATTTGGAACTATTCCTGAAGGGCTATCAAAGGTACATACCTTTTGATCCAGCAGTGTTTCTACTGGGCTTATATCCCAAAGAAATCTTAAAGGAGGGAAAGGGATCCACATGTAAAAAAATGTTTGTGGCAGCCCTCTTTGAAGTGGCAAGAAACTGGAAACTGAGTGGATGCCCATCAATTGGAGAATAGCTGAATAAATTGTAGTATATGAAGGTTATGGAATACTATTGTTCTGTAAGAAATGACCAGCAGGATGAATACAGAGAGGCCTGGAGAGACTTATATGAACTGATGCTAAGTGAAATGAGCAGAACCAGGAGATAATTGTATACAACAACAACAAGATTATATGATGATCAATTCTGATGGACGTGGCTCTCTTCAACAATGAGATGATTCAAACCACTTCCACAGTGATGAAGAAAGCCATTTACACCCAGAGAGAGGACTGTGGGAACTGAGTGTGATTCAAAATATAATATTTTCACTCTTTTTGTTGTTGTTTGCTTGCATTTTATTTTGCCTCTCTTTTTTTTTCTTGTGTGTTACAATAATTGTATAAATATATGTACATATATTGGATTTAATATATATTACTACCATGTTTAACATATATTAGACTACTTGCCATCTAAGGAAGGGTGTGGGGGAAGAGAGGGGAGAATTGGAACACAGGGTTTTGCAAAGGCTAATGTTGAAGAATTGTTCATGCATATGTTTTGAAAAATAAAAAGCTTTAATAAAAAAAGAAATTCTTTTTACAATTACTATCACTAAATGTATTTCCTCCCATTATTTCTCTCTACCCTTTTACCCTGTTTCTCCTTGAAAGTGTTTTGGTACTGACCACTCCCTCCTCTTTTATCTCCCTCTTCCTCTTCCCATATTCCATTCCCCTCCTCTTTTCCTGCTGGATAAAATAGATTTCTATATAGCTATTGAGTATGGATGTTATTTCCTCTTTGAACCAATTCAGATGAAAGTAAGATTCACTCACTCACTCTGTCTTCCTTTTCCTTCTTCCCCTCCACTGTAAAAGTTTTTTTTTTTTTTTGGTCTTTTTTATCACAGATAATTTGTCATTCCACTTTTCCCTTGCCCTTTCTCCCAGTTTATTCCTTGCTCACCCCTTAATTTCATCATTAAAAAAAGATATATCTTATCATATCCAACTTACACCTGTGCCCTCTGTCATATATATATTCCTTTTAACTGCCATAATAATAAGAAAGTTCTAATGAGTTACAAGTATCATTCTTCCATGTAGGAATGTAAAAGATAAACTTTATTAAGTCCCTTATGATATTACTTTCCTGATTACCTCTTTATGCTTCTCCAGGGTCCCATATTTGAAAATCACATTTTCCATTGAGCTCTGATATTTTCATCACAAATACTTGAAAATCCTCTATTTAATTGAATGACTACCTTTTCCTCTGAAGGATTATACTCAGTTTTGCTGGGTAAGTAATTCTTGGTTGTAATCCTAGCTCTATTACTTTCCAGAATATCATATTCCAAGCCCTCCAGTTCTTTAATGTAGAAGCTGCTAAATATGTTATCCTGACTATGGCTACACTATACTTGAATTGTTTCTTTCTGGATGCTTGTAAAATTTTCTCCTTGATTGGGGGTTCTGGGTAATATTCCTGGGAGTTTTCATTTTGGAATCTCTTTAAGGAAGTGATCTGTGGTTTTGTCAATTTCTATTTTATTTTCTGGTTCTAGAATATCAGGGCAGTTTTCCTTGATAATTTCTCGAAAGATGATGTCCAAGCTCTTTTTTTGATTGTGACTTTCAGAAGGACTAATAATTTTTAAACTATCTCTTCTAAATCAATTTTCCAGGTTAAGTGTTTTTCTAATGAGTTTTCACTTTTTTTTTTTTTTTTTTGGTTTCCCCTTTATCATTTTGCAGATTGTACTCTGATACCTTCACTCCTATATATTGCTGCTTAATTAAAAAAAAAAAGACAATCATATAGTTATTTTGGTAGTGTCCACTACAAATTTATATTATACAACCTCAACAGGGCCCTCACTGCTGCTAGGCAATCCTTTTTTCTACTCCTCTATCAAATCACTATTTCACCCTCCATAATGGCAATTCCATTCCTCCTCAAACCTCTAATCATAACTCTTCCCCAAAACTTTGCCTTATTTTTTTTTCCTGGTCATCACATTAAAAAAATTTTTTATGACATTTTAAGAAAATTTATTTCATTTAAAAACAGAAGAAGAAAAAAGAAAAAGAATGCCAAACAAAAGAGAACATTATTATGTGCCCCAGAACATCAGGGAGAATTCAATTCATGAAAGTATATATATATATTAATAGAAGAAATTATATTCATGAGTATTTATCTTTTCTTAACTACCTTGTTCCTTTCTTCTCTGCTGTGCATCTTTTTTACTTTATTCTTTTTTTCTCCCTTTCATTTTCCCCCCAAGCAGGATATAGTTAGGAAAGGATATATTGTATTCAGACATATACATACACATACATATACACATACCCCACCCTCCACCTACATACACATACACATATCTTTCCTATGCCTCCTAACTCCTTGCTTTAATTCTGCTCCTTATTTTGCCTTGCTATTATTTAACTTGCTCCCATCCATAGATCCTTCTCTTCTTTTATTTTTCCCTCACTCTTTGCTTCCTTGTCTGTCCATCCCTCCCACCTTATTTCTTTTTTTTTCCAAAGTATTAATTTTATTTTTTTTTCAGAGATTTAGTCCAACTTTTTATTTTATAGAGGAGCAAACTGAGATCTAAGATCTCACAGTAATAATAACAATGACCCACCTTATTTCTTTATAAAATTTGGAGGGTGCTATACTCTTCATAGTATATGTAGTGTTGTCTATTGAATTCATTTCCAATGTAAATAGATTTTCAGAACTGAGTCTTCCTCTCCCAGTCTAATGCTTCTGTGTCTGTTTCCTCTGCATTTCATTTGTATATTTATTATTTTACTTTTACTCTGCCCCCAATCTTTCTTTTGAGCTATCCTATTGTTGATGTCAATCTTAAACATAGGTTATACATTTCTCATAAAAAATTTGTCCATGTTGAGTTCCTTAAAAATTGATCTTGGCTATTTGCTCTTATATATTAAATTTTCTATTAAGTTCAGGTTTGGTTGATAGAAAGTCCTCAAAATCTGTAAGTTTGTTGAATGTCCATTTTTTCTCATTCAATATTATAGATAATTTTGTTGGATAAGATATTTTTGGTCACATACCTAGTTCTTTTGATTGTTGGTAAATATGATTCCAGGATTTGTGTTTTTTTTTTTTAATTGTGGCTGCTAAGTTCTGTACAATTCTAATTGTAGCTCCAGTGTATTTGAATTGTTTTTTTCTTGATTCTTGCAAAATTTTCTCTTTGATCTGAGAATTTTGAAACTTAGCAATAATATTGTGTTTGCTACAAGGATCTAGTTGAAGTAGTGATTGATGGATTCTTTTTCTGTTTCTATTTTCCCCTCATGTTCTATTACTCCAGGACAATTTTCTTGGATTATTTCTTAGGTTATTGTGTTAAATTTCTTTTTTTGTTCACAACTTTCAGGCAGTCTAATTATTCTTATATTTCCTTTTCTTGATCTGTTTTCTAGATCTGTCATTTTTCTTATAAAATGTTTCACAGTCTGATCTATTTCTTCATTTTTTATTCTGTTTTGTTATTTCTTGATATCTCATGGTTTCCACTTGGCTAATTCTAATTTTCTTTCTTTCTTTCTTTTTTTAATTATAACTTTTTATTGATAGAACATCTGTATGGATAATTATTACAATATTGTCCCTTGTACTCACTTCTGTTTCAACTTTTCCCTTCCTTCCCTCCACCCCATCCTCGATATGGCAGGCAGTCTTATACATGTTAAACATGTTAAAGACTTTATCTCCTTTCCTAGTTGGTTAATATATTTTTTTCATAATCTTCTTGTTTTTCTTAGATTTTTTTTTTTTTTTTTTTTTTTAGTTTTTCTTCAATGTCTCTCATTTGATTTTTAAATTCTTTTTTGAGTCCTATAAATTTTCTTTGGGTGTGGAGTCATTTCATCTTACTCTTTGAGACAGAAGAAGCTCTTTTTACTTCTGTGTCCTCATCTGAAGATGATCCCCAATCTTTCCTATTCTCACAGGGAGTTTCTGTGGTAGGGTTCTTTCTTCTTTGCTGGTTCTTTTTTTTTTTTTTAAATAAGTGGTATTAGTGTAAGCATTTTTAATTGTGGGGTGGGGCATGATGCCTTTAGCTTCACTTGAGCTATCCCCTCTGACCTGGACCCCCAAACTAAGAGCTCCATCTTCCTGCAAGCCCCCACAGCCAGGAATGACCCTGCCCCCCTATCTCTGCTTTCATGGGTATGCTGGGTTCTTTCTCTTCCAGGGCCATGTCCCAGCACAACCCCGCTTGGAGTTCCCAATTAATCCCATTAGCAAGTTCCCAAAGCTAAGTTCACTCAGTCTTTCTGGACTCAGACCCCAACTCCATAAAGAGTCTAGGTGAAAGTTTCTGTGGTTTCTGCCCAGGCTCTAGTCAAAGCTAGCTCCTGGTCTCCCCATTTGGAGTTTCTGCCAAGCTAGCTGAGAGGCACCTGCACTTCACTTGGGCTAATGCCCCACCCAGAATCTTTCATTAGATCTTCTCAGGTTGTACTAGGCGGACCCCTGTTCTGCCCCAACTCTTGATTTTTTCTATGTTCATCCTAAAGTGAAAATTTATTCTATTTGTGGGGGAAATCTGGAGAGCTTGAAATTGACCAACTTCCTCTGCCATCTTCCCAGAATCCTCCTTTTAAAGAAAAAAAAAAAGATGAAGTCATTGCCATGAATTTTCTCTTCTTCCCTCTTCCTCATTTCACATCATCACTCATATACCTTCTGCCATTATTTCCTCCTTTACTTTGTTTCCCATGAACAGATAGCTTTATTCTTTACAAAGGTTAATTTCTACTTACATAAATAATCCCATCCTACCCCTATCTCCTCTAACAGAGCAGCCCTTCTCATCTTTATTCTATCATTTATCTTCAAACTCTTCTCATACATTGGATTTTTCCCTACTGCCTACAAACGTTCCCATGTCTTCTCCATACTCATTTGATCTTTCTATTATCCCTAACTATCTTCCTAGATCTCTTTTGCTTTTGTGGCTAAATTCCTTGAAAAGGCTGTCTACAATAGGTGCCTCCTTTCTCTTCTCATTCTCTTGTTAACCCCCTACAATCTTGCTTCTAATCTCATCATTCCACTGAAACTATTATTTTAAAGGTTATCAGTGATCTTTTAATTGCCCATTCCAGGGACCTTTTCTTAGTACTCATTCTTCTTGACCTCTCAGCAAGCCTTTAATACTTATTCCTCCTTTCTCTTTAAAACTCTCTTCTCTCTAGACTTTTAGAACATCAACACTGCTCTGTCCTGGTTCTCCTCCCATTTATCAGGCCAACCCTTCTTAGTCTCTTTTACTATATATTCATTCAGATCAAATTTTCTAACTGTAGGTACCCCTCAAGGTTCTGTCCTGGACTTTCATCTATTCTTCCTCTATTCTAATTCACTTGGTAACCTAATCAACTCCCATGAATTTATTTACCTTCTTTATATTGAGGTTTCTCTGTTGTGTCCAGACTAGCTCTCTGGAGGATCTTGGTACCAGCCCAAGTCCTTGTGAAGTGAAGAGGCAGGACTCATGTGAAAGGTCAAACATGGAGTCTGTTTATTCCAAATTCTCTCAGTCATATATACCCTAATACCTTAACATAACCATAGCACATTGCCCTTGCACTAACTATATACTGTGTATGTGGGACCACATAAACAACTTGCTATTGTGTGTAAATGTCTCTTTGCCACTTGGTATCAGTCTGTTTTAATTACAACATAGGTTGTCACTGCTCCCTGACTTCTCAGGAAGACTGAGAGTCCTTAAGGGAGATGGGAAGCTGAACCAGAAATTGTCAGCAGGTTCTGAAGGGTCTTATACTTCACCCAGAGTTCCCCCACTATATGTGGCCCTCTACATTTCTCAAATTTATCTCCTGCTCCAATCTCTCTGCTGACCTCCAATCTCACATCTTCAATTGTCTTTTGGACATCTTGAACTGGATGTCCAGTAGATATCTTTAACTCAATGTAATGAGGTCCAAAACTGACCTCATAATCTTTCTCCCTAAAGCCTCTTCCCCACAACTTCCCTATTACTGAGGATGACAAGACCATCCTCTCAGTCTCTCAAAATCACAATCCAGGTGTCATTCTAAATTTACTATCTCTTACTAACTTTCTTCCTCCCCTCCTTCCACATATCTAGCCTGTGGATTTCACTTCTCTAGCATATTCATTTTTCTTCTCTGACACTGTCACTACTCTCACTGGTACAAATCCCTTTTCACTTAATATTTGGACTGTTATAATAACCTGCTTATGGTTCTATCTGCCTCATATCTTTATATTCTCCAGAGTATCCTCTCAAATAAATTTCTGAAAATTCAGGAAAGATCATCTCAACTACCTTCTCAGTGAATTCCAGTGGCTCCCACTTGCCTCTAGGATCAAATACAAAATCCTCTGTTTGGCATTCAAAGCCTTTTATAACCTAGCCCCATTCTGTTTTTTCAGCGTCCTTATCCTTTACTCCCTGACACATATTCTTTGATTCAGTAACATTGACATCTTGACTGTTCCATGAACAAGATACTCTATATCTCAGTTGCTAGCATTTTCTCTGGGGCTCTCTCATACTTGGAATGCCTTCCCTTCTCCATTGTACTGATTTTTCTGGTTTCCTTTAAATTTCAACTAAAATCCCATCTTGTACCAAAAGTAAATGCAGTGAAATTTATTTTTAATAATATAAGAAACAATGTGAAAAATGCAGATCAGCATGAGAAGAATTACATTAGAAGGCATAAGGAAAACCAGGAAAATAATGTTCATAATGATTAAGATAAACGGGAAGGAGAGCAACAACAACCAAAAACTCAACTGAAGTCTGTCGAATTATCAAAACTAAAGAATTCAGAAGAAGTGACAAGAAAATTATTTTGAAAGTGTCTTGCTATATAGAAGGAAAAAGGTATCCATTCAGAAATGATAATGATGTAAAAATAAAAGATGTGAATATATTAAACTATTAATAATATCTAGAAGAATTGCTGATCTATATTCAATCCTCACAGTCCTCTTTCTGAATGTAGATGGCTTCACAAGTTCCAATTTTTTTCTCCTTCCATCCTTTCCTCCCCACCAAGATAGCAAGCAATCTGATATTGGTTATATATGTATAATCATGTTAAACATATTTTCATATTAGTCATGTTGTCAAAGAAGAATCAGAACAAAAAGGAAAAAAACCATGAGAAAGAAAAATCAAAAGCCAATTTAAAAAAAAAATGAAAATCTGCAGTCAGACTCCATAATTCTTTCTCTGGATATGAATGGCATTTTTCCATCTCACATGTTTTGTAATTGTCTTGAATCATATTGCTGAGAAGAGCTAAATTTGTCATGATTGATCATTGTATCATGCTGCCATTACTTTATTCAATATTCTCCTAGTTCTGCTTACTTCACTCAGCATCAGTTCATGTAATTCTTTCCAAGTTTTTTTCTGAAATCTACCAATTCATGATTTCTTATAGAACAATAGTATCCCATTACAATCCATATATTGTAACTTGTTCAGCCATTTCCTGATTGATGGACATATCCTCAATTTCTAATCCTTTCTCACCACAAAAATAGTTCTATAAATATTTTTGTACATGTGGGTCTTTTCCCCCTTTATATAATCTCTTTGGAATAGAGATTCATTCAATTCTTGACAATTAATATTGTATGTTCTAAAATTCTGTTCTCTTCTAGTTCTAGTTTTAAAGTTTAATGTCCATTCAAATAAATGAACACTTGTTGCATACTACTCATGTACTTGGAAAAAAAAATGTAAAGACAAAAAAGAAACAATCTTTGGTCTCCAGGAACTTATATCAATTAAGTCACTTAGTCAAATAATCTTTATTCAAAACTTAAAGACACAGGCACTGTGCTAATATTGGGAATACAATAGAAATATTACATTCTAATAGATGAGGAGAACACATAAAAGTATGATGAAAATGTGAGACAAAAGTAGAGCTAGTCCAAAGAGGAATGAGTTAATAGGGTCCTTCACATTTACAGCTGTTCTATGTTTTATGCTTTAACATGCTGGGTTCTAAAATATAAGCTTTCCAACCTTCTATGTTCTTCTATTTTGTGTCTTAGGATTCCTTCCAGATCTAATATTCTATGACTCACTTGATGTCCATTCTGAGTCCAGTTCCCTGATATCAATTTCTTAACCATGCCAGCAGTTCCTCATCCTTACCTCCCCCCAAAATCAAATCCTACTCACTAGGAATTGGGTTCATGAAACCAATTAGTGCTGGAAACTTAGTTGTGAGGAGCGGAGCAGTTGTTCAGGATTTGCTGGTTTTGCCACAACATCTAGTTTCCTTAGTAGGTTTGACTCTCCCAATGGACCTGTGGGACAGGTATTATAACAATTATTGAAAAACCAACAAAGCAGGATGGGCGAAAATTGCCACTCTTTCCTCATACACATATAGAAAGAGGAGTCAAAATGGGCATTATGGTGGGATTCTGTATATGTATATATAAATATATACATACACATATTCTACACATGTATATATACACATATAACCACACTATATGTTTATTAATATATGTGTATACATACACACACTTCATATATGTATATATATGTGATGACCACGTATTTTAAAATCAGTTGGAGTCAGGAATTCAGGTTAAGGGAAAATCTTCAATCTTTATTCTTTTTGAGGTGAAGGGGGATTGCGATAGCAATATGGGCAACTGCTACAGGATCCAGCCAGCAGAGGTGAAGGGGGATTGCAATAGCACTGCAAGCAGCTGTGATAAAACACCAGCCAACAGTCTCTCTTTCCTCTTCCCTTTCCACTCCCCTGCCTCCACCCACCAAAATTGTCATTTCCTACACAACATATCAGGACTTGCACAAAGAGTGGGTGGGACCATTCTTTTTCCAAGCATATATATTAATAGAGTATGGTCCAATTACTATTTAACCTTATGTGCTTGGAACCTCACTGCATCAACTCGAGCTTCAACCCATTACATATATACACACATACATATATGTTTATAGAGGGCTTTAATAGTTTTTTTAAAATTGCTTTGTTCTTCATAGAAACCTGATGGAGCAGATTAGGCTGAGAAGATGAAGAAGCCAAAAATCAGAGAATACCAAGTCCTTGTTGTCACATGGCCAGTGACGTTAAGAGTTTGGTTTCAAAATCCACATATCACAAATTCAAGGGTCCTTGGGTTGCTGATGGTAAAATGGGTATGAAAATGATTTGAAAAGTATGAAGATCTCTAAAAATGTGAGAGGTTACTTTTCTAGCTCCAACTTAACCTTTCCAGACATACTCCACACTCATTCTCTTTTATGAGCTTGGTATTCTAGCCAAACTGTATTACTAAATAAACTAGTAATTTAGCATTAATTAGCCTGCTATGTATTAGGTATTTGGGTACACAAGGATGAAAGTGAAATAATTTCTATTCAAACAATTTATTGGGGGGAGATAACACATACACATATAAATTTGTGATATATTCACAATATATATTTAAATATAAGCATACATATTTACAATAAAATAATTTTTACAATTAAAGCACATACACATATGTATATGTTCACATACATATGTTTCTCAATATGTCTATATGATTCACTTTTTGAAAATTATTTTTATTCTTATCTTAATGAACATGACCAAAATGAATATTTCCAAATACAAAAGAGAACTAAAAAACAAAACCAAAATAAGACAATGCATGAAATTGAATATCTCTATTAAGATCACCTTGCTTTTATTTTTAAGGATGTAATCAACTCAACATGTAGCTTTCAAAGCTTCGAAACTTTGATAACTATTCAGCTTGTCTATATTTTCTTCTGGCCTTCCTTTTGTTTTCTGCTGTGCATTTAAAAAAAGGATTCAGTAATATTTTCTTTTGTCTTTTATTTTTGATAACTCTATTGCTAGATTCCTTCTCCCTCCTAACTCAATTCTTCCACTGACAAAAAAAGAAAAGGAAATTTCTTATAAGAAATATGCATAATCAAGCAAAATAAATTACCACATTGGCCATATCAAATAACCAATTATTTTTTGTTTTGTTTTGTTTTTTACATTTTGAGTTTACCATCTCTCTGTCAGGTTCTGGATAGCATGTTTCTTCATAGACCCTTTGGAATTGAGCTTGATCATTGTGCTGAACACAGTTATAAATTTTAAAAAACTTTTCTTCTTCACAATATTATTATGTTAATTGTTTTACCATTTCTGATTGCTTTATTCCCTATCAACTAATATATATCTTTTCAGGTTTCTTTGAAATCTTCCCTTTCATTATTTCTCATGGTATGGACATATTCTCTCTTTCTCTCTCTCTTTTTTAATGGGAGAAAGAATAAGAATTCTCTTATATTTGAATTAGTTTACTATGTATCTTGGATATCAGACTTTTGTCAGAGAAATTTGTTGCAAAAGATTTTTCTTTCTGGTTAGCTGTTTCTGTTCTGATTTTAACTACACTAGTTTTGTTTGTGCAAAACGTTTAAACTTTATATATCCAAAATTGTCTGTTTTAACTTCTGTCACTTATTTAGTCATGAATTTTTCCTCTATCAATAATTGTGAAAGGTTTTTCTTTCATCGCTCTTTTAATTCATTTCTTTTTTATTTTATTAGAGCTTTTTATTTTCAAAACCTATGTAAGGATAATTCAACATTCAACATTAATCTTTACAAAACCTTGTGTTCCAAATTTTTCCCTTTCCCCCTACCCCCTCTCCTAGATGGCAAGTAATCCAATAGATGTTAAACATTCTAATTCATTTCTGAAATAACCTTTTATATCTAAATTATGTATCTATTTGGCATTATCTTGGTATATGGTATGAAATATTGGCCTAAACCTATTTTCTTCCAGACTATTTTCCAGTTTTCCCATCAATTACTGCTAAATTTTGTCTCCTTACACCAATGGTTGAAGACTTTCAATTTATCGAGTTCATTTACTATGTTTCAATGTTCATTTACTTTTCCACATATTGAATATCTAATCTTAAACTGTGTGTGTTAGAAGAAACTAGATTCTCAAAGAACAACTGAGGAGAAAATAAATTCTAGGTACAGAGGACAATTTGTACAAAAGTGCAGAAATAGTGTCAAGTGTAATATATAGCAATAAAGGCCAACTGGGCTAGATTGTGGAATGTAAAGGAGAACATTGTACATTGAGACCAAAAAGGTAGGCTGGAAGCAGGCTGTGAAGTACTTCATCCAGGGCCATCTCTGGTCATCCTGATCTATATCTGGCCACTGGACCCAGATGAGTCTGGAGGGGAAAGCGAGGTAGGTGACCTTTCCCAGCTCTCCTTCACTTAAATCTAACTCACTTGCATATCATGGCATCATCTTCGTGATGTCCTGGTCCTCTTCAAGAACAAAGGACGAACAACAACCAAACAAAAGTTCATATCCTAGGGAGCTACTAATACTTATTGAACAGGGACAGTCAGACCCGTGATTCATAATATCATTTTAGCAGATTTGAGAGGGAAGAATTAGAGAGAAGAAAAGAGGAGAAGCAGGAGACCAATTAGGAGATTATAACAATAGATCAAGCAAGAGAAGAAGGGGATCTGAACTAGGGTGATTGTCAAAGACCAGCTTCTGAGGAATTGAGAAGTGAATGGTGAGGAAGTGCAATTAATGAATGTAGGCAGTTTTTTTTTTTAAGAGTTTTGTTCTAAAAGGAAGAATTTATAAAAGGAAAATAGCTTGAAAAAAGTTCTAAGATTAAAACCTATATGTGCTTATTTTGGGGAAGGGAATAAGCATTTGTCTCTGCCAGGCATTGTGCTAAGTATTTTTTTAGCAAATGTTATCTCATTAGATTCTCACAACAACCTTAAGAGATAGATACTGTTATTGTTTCATTTTATAGTAAGGGAAACTGAGACAAACAGAGATTAACTGATTTCTCAGAGCTACATAGCTGGCAAGTGTCTGTGGCTACATTTGAAATTGGGTCTTTCTGACTTCAAGCCAAGTACTCTATCAACTGTGTCCCCATCTGCCTCTGGTTACAGGTTATCTCTGGTTATAGATTAGGGAATGAGCCAATAGATATGGAGATGATAAATACTACTAATAATACAACTAGAAAGATGAAATGGTTGTGGTAGAAAATCTATTAGAGAAGACAGAAAGGGATGAAATCAAGACTTTGGAAAGAAGATAGTCCATCTCTTCATCAAATACTACAGTAAAGGAGGAAAGAATAGAGGATGATGTCAAGGGATTTTGAGATATAGTCTAGGAAGAGAGAATGAATTGCCTCTATGAGAATAAGAAACAAGATCTCTACTGAAAGGAGTGGAAGAGAGCAATTGGTATGCAAGGTTTGAGGAAAGAAACAAAGATTGGAATAGTAACTATGGAGAGTATAGTCTTAAATCAATTAATATAGAGTAAAAATTGGGGTAGCTAAGTGATGTAGTACTAGATAGAGTGCTAGATATGGAGTCAGACAGATTCTTCTTCTTAAGTTCAAATTCATCCTCAGATACATACTAGCTATGTGACTGGGAATTGATTTAACTATATTTGCCTTAGTTTTCTGATCTGTAAAATAAGAAGGAAATGGCAAATTGCTTCACTGTCTTTGACAAGAAAAAGCCAAACAGTAAGAGTCAAAGATGAAAACTGAATGTCAACATAAAAGAATTGTCTTTCTGAAGTAAGAGCCAGGTGAGATTGGATAATGTAAATTTGTAATGGATCCAGTCAACATGATTGTGTATTTTCTTTAGCTCCATAATTGGAAGGGAGAAAATAGATGATGGGAATAATCCAAACTTGTGCTTTGGCAAGACTCATGAGTCATAACAAGAATCAAAAGAGTCAAGGATTTCTGACATGGAAACAGTGGATAGTTGGAGTGACTAATTATAATGTCAGGATAGGGAAAGGAAGAAAAAAAGCAAGAATGATGACCCAGCACAGTCTTATGAGTGTGGAGAGACCAGAAGTCACAGTAAGGATTAAGAATAAGATTAGAAGGATTGAGGCACAGGAATAAGTGAAATGATAGGAGGTTATGAACTTAAAAGGAATTTCAGAAATCTTACTCATGAAAGTGAATCACTTGTGGGTGTAACCACGTAACTGAGATGTAGTGAAAGGGGAGGTCATGAGAATTGAGAAGATTGAGGCATTGGGAGATGGGTCAGAAAGTTTGAAAGAACACAAACATTTACATTAAAATCCCTAAGCATAAGGAAGAAGTCTGGGTGGAGAAGAACATTGTGAGCCAGGTACTGAACTCCTTGAGAAAGGAGGGAGAGTGACCTGTAGGTTAGTAGAGGGTTGCCACCCAGATTTTGAGTGAATGGTGTATCTGTATAGAATGAACCACAGATGAGAAGTCATTGATCTCCTTCTATCCTCCAACAATGCTACCAATTTAGTTCAGGTCTTCATCACACACACCTGGACTATTGAAGTAGCTACTGGTTGGATTTTTGTTTCATATTTCTCCCTACTTCAGTCCATCCTCCACTCAGTAGGAGAGTTAATCTTTAGAATAAGTCTTTTCTGTAAGAAATGACCAGCAGGATGAATACAGAGAGGCTTGGCGAGACTTACATGAACTGATGCTAAGTGAAATGAGCAGAACCAGGAGATCATTATACACTTCAACAACGATATTGTATGAGGACATATTTTGATGGAAGTGGATTTCTTTGACAAAGAGACCTAAATGAGTTTCAATTGATAAATGATGGACAGAAGCAGCTACAGCCAAAGAAAGAACACTGGGAAACGAATGTGAACTATCTGCATTTTTGTTTTTCTTCCCGGGTTATTTTTACCTTCTGAATCCAATTCTCCCTGTGCAACAAGAGAACTGTTCACTTCTGCAAACATATGCTGTATCTAGGATATACTGTAACATTTCTAACATTTATAGGACTGCTTGCCATCTAGGGGAGGGGGTGGAGGGAGGGAGGGGAAAAATCGGAACAGAAATGAGTGCAAGGGATAATGTTATAAAAAAAATTACCCTGGCATGGATTCTGTCAATATAAAGTTATTATTAAATAAAATAAAATATATAAAAAAAGAATAAGTCTGACCCTGTCATTCTATTGTCACTCCTCTTTTCATTCAATAAACTTCAATGTCTTACTTTTTCCTCCAGGATTAATATAAAATCCTCAAGCTGTTTTTTTTTTTTTTAAGCCCTAACTAATCTGAATTTTTCCTACCTTTCCAGTATTCTTATACTATACTCTTCTTCACAAATTTGATCTCCTGCCTATTACACAAATATCCTTATCTCCAATTCTGAACATCTTTATTAAATGTCACTCATGTCTGGAAGTCTCTCTTCACAATATCTTCGCCAATCTTTTCTTGTGTATATCTTATTTGTACTTATTTGTTTGTAAGTGTCTCTCCCATTAAATTGTGAACTCCTTGAGAGCAGAGACATTTTTTGCCTTTTTGTGTATCACAATGCTTGATAGATGGTATGTACTCACTAAATGCCTGTTGACTGACTAATTAGTCAGTGATAACTTAGAAGACACAATAGAGAGCAAGGAGGATGCTTAATATCTCTTGAAAACTAGTAGTGTGAGAGTGAGGCATGGGAAAAGATATAGCACTGGAGAGAATTGCAGGATCAAATTGTTGTTTGTCCTTAATTCTTGAATTCTTGAAGAGGACCATGACATTGGGGAAGTGATTCCATGACATGCAAGTGAGTTGGGTTTAAGTGAGGGAGCTATTATATGGAATTTAAAAAGATGATATAATCAAATGGCTTCCAGAACTGAAAGAAAAAATGGATACCTACTCTACTTCAGCATGTTAAAGGCAGAATAAGACTGGGAAGAAGATGATGAGAGAGAAACTAATCTTCATCATGTCCCTATCCCCAGATTACTACTTTAGAGACTGTAAGCAATTTCTCTTTGGGTGAGATTTAGGATTTTCTCTCTTGGTTGAGCTGATTTATTTACTCCCAATGGGAGAGCCCCTTCACTCTGTATTGTATAGTATATATTCTCCTATGTATACTTTCCTTGGTTTCTATTTTGATATTGAGTTAGGCAAATGGGATTCTATGCCACTTGTTATGTGTGTGTTCATTATTCATTTGGTGGGAAGGGAATCATATCTTGGATACAGGAACTTGAATCCTCCTTTCCTCATTAATTAACTAGTTATCTAGAACCTGAAAATGATAGCTCCTAGATTTTTTCCTTTTTTATTGTTTTCTTTTTTATACATGTACATTAATTTTTTAAAATACACATTTCTTAATGATTCATGTTGAGAGAGAAAAATTAGAACAAAAAAGAAAAGCCATAGGAGAAAAAGAAAACAGAAAAAATAGGAAAAAAATATGAACATAGCCTGTGTTGATTTACATTTAGTGTCCATAGTTTTCTTTCTGGATGCAGATGACATTTTCTGTCTCAAGTTTATTGGAATTGCCTTGGATCATTGAACCACTAAGAAGAACCAAGTCTTTCATAGTTGATCATTGCATAATCTTGCTGTTACTAGTAAAATGTTCTTCTGTTTCTGCTCACTTCACTCAGTATCAGTTCATGTAAATCTTTCCAGGTCTTTCTAAAATCATCCTGTTCATCATTTTTTATAGGATCAAAGGATCATAGTTTTATAGCCTTTTGGGCATAGTTACATTGCTCTCCAGAATGGTTGGATCATTTCACAACTCTACCAGCAATGCATTAGTGTCCCAGTTTTCCCACATTTCCCCCAACATTTATCATTAACTTTTCCCATCATTTTAGACAATCTGTGAGGTGTGAAATGGTATCTCAGAGTTGTTTTAATTTGTATTTCTTTAAACAACAATGATTTAGAGAATTTTAAATTTTAATTAATTTATTTTATTTTATATTGCTTTATGAATCATGTTGGGAGAGAAAAATCAGAACAAAAGGGAAAAATCATGGGAGAGAAAAAGAAAACAACAGAAAAAAGAAGTGAACATAGCATGTTTTGATTTACACTCAATCTCCATAGATTTTTTTCTTGATGCAGATGATATTTTCTGTCCAAAGTCTACTGGGACTGTTTTGCATCAATGAACTACTGAGAAGAACCAAGTCTTTCACAATTGATCATCACACATTCTTGCTGTTATAGTGTACAATATATTCCTGGTTTTGGTTGTTTTGCTCAGCTTCAGTTCACGTAATCCTTTTCAGGCCTTTCTAAAATCATCTTGTTCATCATTTTTTATTGAACAATAATATTCCATTACCTTCATATACCACAACTTGTTCAGCCATTCCCTACTCATTTTCCAATTCTTTGCAACCATAAAAAGAGCTACAACAAACATTTTTGCACATGTGGATTCCTTACTTCCTTTATGATTTTCTTGGAATACAGACCCAGGAATGACACTGCTGTGTCAAAGGGTATGCAGTTTTATAGCCCTTTGGGGATATTCCAGATTGTAGAGCATTTTTTCATATGACTATAGATGGCTTTAATTTCTTCATTTGAAAATTGCTGTTCCTATACTTTGAGACAAACCCTAGATTAATAACACCTAAGGGAGCAGATAGACATAATCCTAATTCAGCACAGAAGAAGGGCCAAGCTTCTGGCCCAACCTACTTCTTCCTCTCTTGGAAGGAATTAAAATATCCCATGCAGAAGGGTGGGGGAGGAAGGAGCTAGAAATTCCATTTTGCCTCCCTTTGAGCCACACAATGACATCCTGCTGCTACATGCTGGAGATAGCTCTTGCTACAGTTTATCAATTTTGAAATCCTTGTGCTCAAAAGACTTCAACCATTTATTGCTTCCAGTTCTTTGGCAGTCAAATAAAGAAAGCTTGGGTGATTAAAGCTGTTTTTGAAGATTTGTTTTCAAGTTATTTTATACTAACTATTGAAAAAACATTGAAAGGACAACAATGTCATCTTTAAAGTATTACTGATATTTCATAATGTCCTAGATCATTCTACTATACTTACTTTATTGTGTGAGAATGTTAAAGTTACTTTTAGGCCACTAAGCACAATATTTAGAGGCTGGGCAATAGAAAGACAGCTAGATGGTGCTGTCCCTAACGTTGGGAATATTCATCTTCCTGAGTTCAAATCTGACTTCAAACACTTATTACCTGTATGAGTCAGGGCAAACACTTACCCTTTTTACTTCATTTTCATCATCTGTGTCCAAATGAATTGGACACATAAATGGCAAACCACAATATTATCATTGCTAAAAGTGCCCCTAATGGGGCAGTATATAACTGCTCAGAAATGTCTGAGCAACAATTCAGGACAGTCATTTCATCATTTCCCACCTAGCTAATTCTTTGGACTTATCATGCTATTGATAGGTACCATTTCTTTTTCCCTCCCCCTACTTCTTTTTTAACTCCTTGAGGCTGAATATTGTCTTTTGCTTCTTTGTACCTCTATCCTTTAGAACAGGGTCTGGGACATAGTAGTTGCTCAATAAAGCACCTTTTAACTGTCTAACACTACCTAAGAAAAAACTTTAAAATAGTTGCTAAAACTTTTGGCAATGATTTAATTTTCTTAACTGACTGGAAAAATTGTAACCTCAAGGAAGCAATTGAAAATATTCACCCTATTTGAAAACAAATAAATGCCTACAATATATTTGTAATATGGAAGTGCATTGTGCCATATTTGTGCACATGGTAATTTTGAAGATTTTCCTTCGGAAAAGTAACTAGTTCCAGAAGAAATAACAAGGTTTGGAAGAAAGCTTGGTTTTGATGAACTAGAGAATGATTCTCACTCAAGGCTGGGTCTAAATTCTTGAAAGCCATGACAGTGAAGAAGAAGTCACTTTAGCAAGTGACCTTTCATTTTTAATATAACTCAACATAATACCTTTGCTTGAATAAAACTATCTTCTCATTGTCCCCTGAATATTCTAGGATCATCTTGGGCTCTAGATTTTGACTGCCTTTTAAATATATTAAATATACACCACCTTCCTCATTGCCTAATTATATCTTATTCTCCTTCAAGCCCCACCTGGAATGATGGGCTATAAAAGCTTATCAGAGAGTATTTACAGAATTTAGAGTATATATAGAATCCATTCTGAACTGAGAAGAAAAAGGTAAAAATTAAAGGAAATAAAGTGTTTTGCTCCAGAGGCCCATAAGATAGACTAGAACTCAGGTCTCTTTCTACTACCCTATAGTGCCTTTCATTCAACTCCATGAAGTCTTCTCCAAACATTGATTTTTTGTTTGTTTGTTTGTTATGAACAAGATGGAGATATATGGGCTAAAAGAAAATAAAGTTGGGTAGATATGAATTATTTGTATTTAAATTTTGCCTGGATCTTTTTTTATTTATCTCAACTGACTAAAAAAGAGCCAATTAATGCACTGATGTCAACTTAGAGGGAGTTCTTTGATGAAAGATCTAAAGGATCTGTTCTTGGTTTTAGGTACTCTTCAACATTTTTATCAGTAACTTAGTTGAAGATAGATATGGATGGAATGCTTATCAAATTTATAGATCACAGATTTAGATTTAGAACTAGGAGATGCATGAGCCATCTAGTTCAATGCCCCTCCTTTTAGATATGAATAAATTGAGATCCAGAGAGATAAGTAAATGACTTGCCCAGAGTCACACAGGTGAAAAAGTAATGTCAGGGGCAGAATACCAGGATCTGGGACACTTGGATTGACATTTTTATAAGACAGAGTCAAAATAAGAAAAAATTGCTACAGGTTAGAATCATAGGTCAGCTTTAGAAAAATGAAATTTATTAATACTCCAGTCCCATTAGGATTTGTAATTTGATCAATATAAATAGTAAATTATGTCAGATCCAAGAGTTAGCAGATAGTCTTTAATAGTCTCTCTAAACAAAAAATTAACCACTCTGTCACTAAACTGTAATAAGCCTCTCTGAAATTAGTAAGGCTGGACTTCAGACAATAGATACATATATCACCACCAACTACACACTCAAAATCTTTCCAATTTGGTGGGACTCTTCAGACTTTCTTCACTGCCATAAGTTTCAAGAATTTAGACCCCAGCCATGCTATAATAAAGTATCTAAAAAATAAAAAATAGAAAAAAAAATAAAGTATCTAAATAGGATTTATAAAGAAGAAAAATTGAATTTAAAAAGAATTGACACAATATGTCAGTCAAGGTAGATAGAGGGCTTGTCTTAGAGTGAGGAATACCAAAGTTCAAGTCCCAACTATTATACATACTGAACATTCATGATCCTGCACAACTCTTAGGATAGTCATTGATCAATACTTTTGGAGGGAGTTTCCTCAATGGACAAATATAGACAGATAAATATGTATGTGTGTGTGTATATCTATATCTATACCTATATCTATATAACAAATCCTGCAATTAATTTGAAAAATACACAGAGACATTACATATGCTAAATGGTGGAGATGAGACTAAATGACTGCTTATTTGAAAAACATCTTGAAGTTTTAAGGGACTACAAATTCAGACTGAATCCACAGTGTGATATATGGCAGCCAAAAAGGCAAATAGTTGCCTAAAAAGAGGCAGTGTCCAAAAGGATGAAGACCTGCCTTGATCAGATGACTCTTGGAGTCAATTCTGGGCATTACTATTTAGGAAGGTTATTGAAAAATTGATATGTTTCCAGAATGGGTGAGCTAGGTTATGCCAAGGGAATGATGTGAATATCCAGCTTGACTACAGAAAAAACATTATGTATGTCTTAAAATATTTGAAGGACTGCTATTTGTAAGAGGGATTAGTCTTGTGTTTGGCTTGCCTTGGGTGGGAAGAAGTAGGACAAGTTCCTTCATTTATACTCTTAAGCCTCAGAGATAATGATGCTTTAAGGTCTGATATGGAAGAGGGATTAATTTGATCTGTTTGGCCTCAGAACATAGAACTGGGAACAATAGAGAAGTTTGAGAGTCAGATTTAGACTTGATTGAAGGGAAAACTTCTTAAAAATTAGAGCTAATCATGAATTGGAATGGGCCGACCCAGGAGGTTGTAGGTTGCTAATCTTTGAAGGTCTTTAAGCTGAGAGTGGAGGACTACAGATCAACGATGTTAGAGAGGGAATTAGTATTAATAGTAAAGACTGGAGTATATGTCCTTTCAAGTATTTTACGATGCTATGATTCTATGATTTATTATATGTGTTCTTCCTAACTCCCGAGTTGTGGTTAGGGAAGAGTTTTGTAAAACCGCAAAGGGCTACATGTGAATTATTTGTTGTTGTCATCCAATAAAACCACAGGTGCAGTGAGACTGGCAAACAGGCTGGGAATGTTAAAAGACCCAAAAAGATGCCTCAGAAACATTACCTCAATTCTCTGTAGAGGACTTATTTCCATAAAAGATGAACAGAAATTGTACAGTATCAATAAGCACCTACTAATAATCAATAAGTTAAACATTTGCAACATACCAGACACTGCTCTAAACAGTTCAACTTAATTTTATCCTCCATACTCAAGTCACTTGCCTTTTTAACCTACTGAAAAATCACGCCTTGACAAGCTCTAACTTTGGAATATTCCCACTATATTTTGCTTTCACTCCTACTCACTAACTGTTGAACAAAATTGGAGAAAAATCATAAAACTGTACTGACTGGATCTACTACAATTTTATGTTACATGAATTCATCTGGGCCCTCATTGCAACAAGGCAATTCTTTTGTAATCCCCTTATTGACTCACTATAGTACCTTTTTCAAGTTTATTCATCCTTTTTCAAATCCCCCATGGTGTTTCTCCCCTCCATCCCTCTTTAAGTTGAGAATCTTGCCTAAATAATTATTTTAAAAATTAAGGCCATTTGCTAAGAGCTCTTTCTTTTTTCTTTCTCTTTATATATCAACCAGTTGTCTTTCTCAACTATATTCTCCTTCACATTGTTTTCACATGAAAAGGTGGCCATTCTAATCAAGACCTACATTTTACATTCTACACAAATGATCCATTCATTATGTCTTCTCTGCCAGGTTAACTCTATCATCATCACTTTTTCACTAATCTTCAGTCCCTCCCTGTCTACTGATTGATCTTGTTCCCTACAAATATATGTATGTTTCTCTGTTCTTAAAAAAAAAAAAAAATTCTCATTTAATTGGTCCATCTCTGTTCACATTCTATATCTCTCTACCTTTTCATAGTTAAATTCCCCTAGAAAGTTACCTGCGATGCTGCCTCACTTTTCCTTTTATTCTCTTCTAAACTCATACAACTGAACATGGTTACCAATCATCTCTTAATTGATAAATCTCATGGCCTTTTCTCAATCCTCATCTTTCTTGAAGTTTTTGCAGTTTTTGACATTGTCATTTTCTTCTCCTTAATGTTCTTTTCTCTCTAAATTTTTGGGACACTATTTATAAGTATCCATTGTTGAATTTTCATCTAGATCATGACCATTAATTGAGATAGTCCCTCAATGGGGACTTTCTTCTCATATTCCTCTATACTACTTTTCTTAATGTTATCCCATGAATTCAATTGTTAATTCTACATAGATTTATTTTTGGATTTTTATGAACTCTTATCTGATTTAAAAACAGTCAGTCAACAAAAATTTGTTAAGTACCTACTTTGTATCAAGCATTATACTATGAATTGAGAAGACAAAATGAGGCAAAAGACAGTCCCTACCCTCAAAGAGTTCACAATCTAATGGGAGAGACTGCAAGGGGGGGAAAAATATATATATATATATATATATATATATATATATATATATATATATATATATATACACACACACATATACACACACACACATACACACAAACTTTATACAAGAAAAAGAGGAAATAAAAAAGGAGTTTCCAATTCCCTGGAGTTGGGGGTGGGAAAAGCTTCCTATAGAAGATAGGATTTTATCTGGAAGGAAGCCAGAGAAATCAGTAGGCAAAGGTAAAGAGGGAAAGCATTTCAGGCATGGGGACAACCAGAAAAAGTAATTAGAAAATGCTCTATCTCATATCTCCAATTGCTTCATGGGAATCTTGAGCTAGGTGCTGCATAGACATCTTAAACTCAACACATTTAAAGATTATCTCATCTTTCCTCTAACATTTTCCCTTTTTCTAATTTTTTTTTTTTTACTGCTGAGGGTACCATCATCCTTCCAATCACTCAGGCTCATAACCTCTCAAAAGTTCTCAACAGCCAATAAACATTTATTAAATATCTATTATGTCAGACTCTATTCTAAGTGATGGGGATGCAAATACAAAAAAAAGAAAGAAAGAAAGAAAGAAAAATGGTCTTGATCTCAAGGAGTTTACAATCAAATGAAACCCAAAAGGAAGCTAAATTTGAGTTGATAGTTTGGGGAAGGAAAGAAAAGAGAAGGTATCTGGCATAGGGTATAATGGAGTCCAGTCTAAAAGAGTACAGCTAGTAGGAAATTGGAAAGCTTCTCTTAGAGGTTTTGAAAAGAGTATTTTCCTCTACTTTCTAGCTTTCCAATCAGAGAAGAAGAGATTATTGAGGAAACTAATGAGGTATGAGTACCAAGGCTGTTACATTATTTCAGGATGATGTTTCCTAATGATGAAGTTTCCTGGGCCACGATGGAGTCCAATCCAAAGAATGCAGCTGGTGAGAAGGGGGCAGAGCAAATTTTACTATTTGCTATCAAATTCTATTGAATCTAGTATTTTTCATTTTTGCTTCCTTATCTCTGGCAATGCTACCCTGCAACAAACTCCTTCCCCTCACATTGGAACTATGACAATAGCTGCTTGTAGATTTCCCTGTCTCAAGTCTTTTTCCACATAATCTATCTAAATTCATCTACCACAGTTATCTTCCTAAATTGTAGATCTTGGCTCCCTATTTTTCCAGGATCAATTATAAAATCTCTGATTTTACATTTTAAAGCTCTTTCTAACTGAATTCCTTCCTACCTTTTCAGATTGCTTATACCATCGTTCCCTCTGCATACTAAGGAATTCAGCAGCACTGACCCCTTTGCTATTGCTGAGACAAGGCATCCTATCTCCTGATATGGATTTTTCACTATCTGATTGTGAATGGAGCAGTTCCTGTCATGTTGGCCATTGTGCTCTCTTTGTTTTCTTTGAAGTATGATCTAAAATCTTTTCCTCCCAGTATCTAAAATCCCTGTTCTCCCTTACTCCCCACATCCAGCTTCATTTTTTTTTGTGTGTGTGATCTTCCTTTATTTGACTGTAAACTTCTTGAGGCCAGAGTTGTGATCTTTAGGTATTTTTCATTCTCAACATTTAGAATGGCACAATAAATATTTAATTAACTTTATTGTCTGAGTGTTTTTGACGCATCAAGGACAACACAACCTGTGTGATTTAGAAGGATGGTATTATCCTCAACAATAACAAGAAAGTTGGAAGAGGGGAGATTTTAGGAAGAAATGAGACACATGTTGAATTAAATTGAATTTAGAATGTCTTTGCAATTTTAGAGAAAATTAGGTAGTTCAGTGGAGAGAATACCAGGCCTCAAGACAGGAAGATCCATCTTCCTGAGCTCAGATCTGGCTTCAGACATTTATTAACTGTGTGATCCTGAGCAAGTCATTTAACCCTGTTTGCCTCTGTTTCCTCATCTGTAAAATGAATTGGACAAGAGAAATAGCAAACCATTCCAGTATCTCTGCCAAGAAAAGGCTGAATGGGGTTATGAAGATTATGACTAAAATGACTGAACAACGTGACATCCCGTTCAAGATGTCTAATGGACAATTAGAGATGTAAATTACAGTATTTTACGAATATTTTTTTCTGGCACAGGATAAAATGTCCTGTGTGATGAACAGTAAATAGGTCTTTATGGCTAGAAGTTGAGTGCATAGTGAAGAGTAATGTATTAGAAATAGTAAAGGGTCAAGTTGTAATGAACTCTAAATGCCAAATTGGATTGAGAAGGCATGAATTGGTTGGAATCCGTACTACTAAAGGGAATGCCCACACAGATAAAATCACAACCCACTGTATTATTATTATTATTATTAGAAGCACCTTTCATAACAAATACTAATTAACAAAAATAGTTTGTATATAATTCATTAAGATTTGCAAAGCACTGTATTTGTTATTTCAATTGATCCTCAATTGATCGTGGGTAGTAGCTGTTATAATCACAAAAATTTTACAGATCTGGAAGCTGAGGGAGGCAGAAGTTAAGTGAGTTGCCCAGGATCATGCAGCTAGCGTCTGAAGCTGTGTTTGAATTAAAATCTCTCTGACTCCAGGTCTAGCATTCTACATCACGAGCCTAAACATAGAATAAACTTCTAAATCGGAGCCATTTATATCTTAATCAGATAAGGAGGAATCCTGCCCACCCACACATGATTATACTGAACATTTTAACAAGAACAAAAATCAAGCAAAACAATGAACCACAAAGGAATAGTATTTGCTTTGCCCCCTTTCCCAATCTGCTAGAAATTCCATTACTCTGAGAAAACCTTTCAACAGTTCACATGACCCATACTCTTTTTCTGAGGCTTGCATCACTAATCAGGAAATTACTTTCTGGATCACAGTTTTATCATCTAACCAACATTTCTCTGGCTTAGAGAATATGGTTTTTCCATGGAGACTTAGCCTCTAATGAGAGCTACTAGCTTTTTTCTACAGCTGGGGCCTGGAGTCAGGAAGATTTATTTTTGTAAGTTTAATTCTAGCCTCAGACAATACTAGTTGTGTGATCTTGAGCAAGTAACTTAACCCTTTCCCCTCAGTTTCCTCTTCTGTAAAATGAACTGGAGAAGGAAATGGTGAACCAGTCCATTTTGCCAAGAAAACCCCAAATAGGGTCAAGAAGAGCCAGGTGAGATTGAAGAACACAAAAAACTCAGCCCTTGTCTTATTAAGACTTTCTTTGGGTGGGAGGTGAGAAGGATTTAACTTGGTGATCAAGTGGTTATGGTTTTGTTGTGAGGAGAGGGGAGGGAACCCAATGTATGGAAAACTCTTGAGGTCTGGGAACTTACTTTTTGTGTGTATCCTCTCTCAGAGTATAACAGTGCTCATCACATTGTCGAAACTATTTCAGGAGGTTGGGTTTTCACCTTATTCTTCTAAATTCTTGGAAGAGAGAGTATGGGATATTTGCTGATGTCAAATAATTTTTAAAAATTTAATTATATAGTCTTTAACGAAAAACTGGATGACCACTTCTCTAGAATGTTATAGGAAACATTTTCCTTCCCCACTCCTCACTCCCAACTGTCCCTCATATACACACATATTGTTTGTACTAGATCCTGGGAGTGGCTTTATGAACACTTGATTTAGGAAATTCAAATCCTACTTCAGACTTTTAGAAGCAGAATGAAAGGTTTGACTACTTAGATTTCTAAGGTTTCTTCAATCATTGCAATTCTGTGATTCTTTGCTCTCTAAGATCCTTTCCAGCTCTGAGATTCTCTGGAGTGTAGTAAGTCACATAGGAAGAAATCTGAAATTCCCACACGCATAGAGAGGATAGAACATGATAATTTAATGCTAACTAGTTAGATCTCTTTTGTAGCCCTGACAATCTTGGATTCTGGGACTCCTGAGGTCACCATTCAGGATAAACTACCTGGAAAGAAAGCTGGAATTCCTAAAGACAAGAGACAATACTGGAAGAAGTGTCTCATTTTTAGTTCTCCTCCAGCTCTAGATTCTGAGTAAAAAAGACAAGGAATGGGGTTTAGGAAAGGGGTGGGACCTGGGCTTCCAGGCTGTAATCTGAAACGTGACTTCTTGCACTTGGCCAGCCTGCCTTTCTCAGTGCCCAGGTACCTTTCATGTAGGGAGCACAGAGCTATGGTTCTCCCCAGACAACTCCTTCCAGCTTTCCCTTAACATATCTTTCTACTTTTCACTTGTTATATCCCCCAAAAGACAAACAGTAAGGGTCCTTTCTCATCCTTAGCTCCATTGCTCTTTGGTAATTGTGAGAATTGAGGTGGAATGGAGAATTGAATAGAGATTGTTTCAAATGACATTTTATCCATTTTTAAAACAATTTTTGCCAAAATAGTAGATGAGAAAAGTCACTAAGAAAGAAAAATACCAAGTAGTTAAAGCATGTTTTGTAATGTAAATGAGGGGACTGAATCACAAAGAAGTAATAATCCCCCATCCAGGTTCTCATAGCATGTTAGTTCAGAATGGGGATTTAATGTAGCATGAACTTGTAATCCTTCACCAATCTGGTGATCTCCTCTGGGATCTCTCCACCTTTTAAAAATCCTTCTTGAAATCCAATGCCAAATCCAGGAGGTGTGCCTGTAAACATTTAATAAACAGCTCTCTGAAAAATGTTTGATATGTTTTAATGTTTAATCTCTAGGGTTCGTATCTAAATTTTCTTAAGGCTAGACAATCAACAAAAATAATCCCTAATTTGTATCATTTGTCAATTTCTGAAATGTACATACTCACACTGAAAATTTAACAATCAGCTTTTGAGCACATTCCTGCAATCTCGAATGATAATCCAGGAGGGGTATGACTAGAATAGAGTGTTTCATTAATTTCTGTAAACTATGATTCCCTTATCAGTGCCTAACATGTAGTAATGACATTTCTCCAAAGGTGAATAGTCTCCATTGTGGAACATCAGGGCAGGTAGATAGCTAAAATAGGCTTTAGGCAGCTAAAATTAAGTGATGCTTCATTACTCCCAATGTAACTGGCTGCTTTCTAAATTTTCTACATTCTCAGGACTTATTTTTTGGTGCAAATTGCAGTATTCTCTTTGCCCAAGTTATTTGAAGACCTGAGATTCTTGAGAACCACTAGCCCAAGCCTCTGGAGGAGATGGAGATTCTGTCAAATCATTAAAAAAAAAAAAAATTCTTCGGTATTGCCTTTTTTCCCCCACCCTAGTCTTTTCTTCTTAACCTCTCCTTCCTTCATTAAATAAAACAAAGAAAAACATTTAATCGAGACCAACAGACATAGCAATCACGATGCAGATTTTACTTCACATTTATAGTTCCTGATGGTTACTGACCAAGGAAGGCTTGGTTGTCAGTTGTCCAGGAAATTATTACATTTCACCTTAGCTCAACTTCTTTTAAGTGTTGTTATTGTTTGCATTATTATTTATATTATTCTTTTGGCTCTCTTTTCTTTCTTGCCAAATCAGTTTACCCTTCCTTTCATCTTTCTTTCAACTCTAGGCTAAGTTCATTGTCTACCTGTTACTGTGCAGCCTAACTGCACATCCTGAGGGACTAGTTCTGTAGGTTATGTGTTCAAATGTATATGGCATCTGGACAATGGGCATTTGTCATCCATTTGGTCTCTCTTATGTGATCAGAAGGTTTTACAACATTCTAGACTCACTGCAAGCAATATAATGCAAACAGGAGCATCTAGAAAACTTCACCTTGCATAGGGAATTCCTTTTCATTTTAGATTACTCCCTGGATCTCCTTCATTACAATGGCAAACACTTTTGGGGAACATTTATTTCCCTGTTTTATGTCTCATTCAGTATTTTTTTTAATCCAACTCTTTTTGACTTCATTTGGAGTTTTCTTGATAAAGATATTGGAGTGGTAAGCTATTTCCTTTTCCATTTCATTTTACAGATGAGACTCCAGACTCAGAAGCTGTGTCACCTAGCTGTCCAGTTTTGTGCTGTACCAAACATTTATTATCAGAGTTGTTATCTTTCATTTTGAATCTTGAATGATTTTGATGTATTCATGGGAAGCATTTCCCATTTAAAAGAGACCTAAAAGTGGTTATTTTGACCTTTTATTTCATAACAAATAATAGGTACAAGGGGATGTTATATTCTCTGCATCTTTCAGTCAATTAAGTAAGGTATGGAATGCTCCATAATTAAAAGTCACTTGCAATCTACCTGTTTCATATGCCTACTCTCATTATGTATGCAGTAGGAGTTTGAGAACTGTGACTGGCATTCTAAGAGTTGAGTGGACCATCATTCCTTTGCAATCCTGACTGTGGTTTGGGGACTATAACAATCTTTGAGCTGTAAGGGGAAATGATCACATTCAGGAGTGTTAAAAAGAGAGATAATTGAGAGGAAGGAGAGGGGACATAACTTTCCCAACCCTTCCTAGAACTTAATAAGTTGATCTGGAAAGAATCAGGGACACAGGGACCAGAAGCAAGGCAAGGCAAGCTAAACCATGTCAGAAAAGGGGAATGCTAATGTAGACCTGATATAAAGTATCTCAAAATAGAAGACTTAGTACCAATTGTACTAAATCGTTCCAAAAGCTCTACTCTTTCTCTGTTTCCCTTCCCCATGGCTATTCAGTAACAGGAACTGTAATTTTACCTAAAATATTTCCTGTATCCTGATTTTGCCTCAAGTATAAAGAATCCAGGCACTAGTTGGAAAAACAAAATTTAAATCAGGGAAGAGTGCCAAACCTTTGTCTAAATGTTAGGAATTTTGTTAACCAAGTGTTAGGACTATCTTAGTCACATTATATCTGATGTAAACTCCATAAAATAGCAGAGAAGGGAGCATATGGACCTGAGGGCCATTATATTGCCGTTAGAGTAAAGGCAAGTAGAATTATTGTAACAAGATGAGGCTAATTAACTCAATCTCTCTCTTTCTCTCTCCCACATATTCCCCTTTTAGGCAACACCTATACCAATGGTTCTCAAATTTTTGTTTTCAGTATCTTTATCCTATTAAAAATTATTGAGGATCTCTCCAAAGCGTGTTTGTTTATCTGAATGCTATTTATAGACATTTACCATATTGGAAATAAAAACTATTTTTGAATTTGTAGACCCTCTAAAAGGGTTTCAGAGATCCCCAGGATTCTCTAGACCATACTTTGAGAACCACTGACCTATACCATGTGATGGCCATAAATCACCTTTGGGAAATTGCAAAGTTCGTTTAGTGATCCCAGATTTTACATTGAAACAGATGCCCATATTTTTATATCAATGTTGCTTACCAATATTGTTATATGACAAAATGAGCACAGAATTCAATAATCTCTCAAGAATTAAAAACGAGTATTACACAGAAAGTAATAGAGAGGTGTATGGTAGCTGAGAGCAGACTGTAATATAACTCATCAGTAACTTCAAAGAAGAGCAGGGGAAAAAATGTGATCAAAGAAATATATATTAATATGGAAGATTGTCTGGGTATGTTTTAAGGATGGGGAATGACAAATGGAAAGCTATGGTGCTCTCTTTATTCCCTCAAGATGTCAGGAGAAAAGGAGGAAGAATTCCTCCATGTAAGGTTTAATAACATAGGTGGAAAATCTATGAAATGTCATAAACAAGATAGAATATTCAGACCTGAATGGGTGCTGATCAGTATCATTCCCAAATAGATGAGGGAATAATGGAGGAAATTTCTGAGTAGATAGTCTCAGATCCATTTGAATATTTAAGTATTATCTCGTAGAGGGCCAGAACTCTGGAGAAGTATACTTGAAACAAGGATACTTACAACAAGGTGTTAACTCAGAGGAATTGATGGTTCTCTAGTTTACATATGCGTAGTACTTAGCATGGTAATGCAATGGTTCTCTAGTTCACACATATTCAGTATGCTCTAATGATGTAATTGTAATAGGGTATTTAAGAACTGGGAGGACTGGAAATGAGTCATTCCATCTTTGACCAGCCTTGTGGTGGCCCTCTTTTCTCCTTCACTAAGACCAAGGACTTGGGCTGATCCCAAGGTCCTCCAGAGAGTAGTCCGGACATTACACCATCTCATACAGGTCTTCTTATATTTCCGAGAATATAGAATGTTTGAATATAGAACATTAGAACAATTTGTAGAGGAGCTTGCCTTCACATGGAGAAGGGCCACTCTTCCTGTGAGATAAGGATGAAGAAGGAGACAATGGCATAAAGCATCTGAGTTTTGTGGTATGAAAGAGAGGAGAAAAGAGGCAGTTCATGGTGAATGGTCTCATTTTTTTTAGTAAAATATGAGCCAAAATTCTTGGCTGAGTTTATGGCAAAGGAAACCTGTGGGAGATTTGAAGAAGGATGAAAAAAATTTGAAAGAGTCATTGTAGCAAACTAAAATTGGAGAGGTTTTAAAAGGATTGCTTTCCTGTAATTAGTGCCCACCTGAGATTGTAGAACATTAATTTGTAGTGGACCCAGTCAGTTTGTTTTTTAATTTTTTTTTCCAGAGTCATGAGATAGGATATAAATTAGGAAAAAAATAAAAGGATTCCTTTGATGAGAGACTATTTAAGCTTGGATAACATGAATTTGTAATGTATCCATTAAACATGGCTGTGGGACTATCTGCACTTTTCTTCTTCTCCAAAATGATGAGAATAATCCATGGCTAAAGTTTGTCAAGAGAAAAGGGAATAAGAAAAGTGAGCAAGGGTTCCAAGAGAAGAGGAAAATGTGTTGAAATGGTTAATTCTTGGGTTAAGTGTGTAGAAAAAGAAAAGTGAAATCAGAGCAGTCCCAAGATAGTACTGAAAGATGAACGTCTCACTAAGGGGGAAAAAAAAAAAAACTATCATAGTAACAATGAAGCATAATAAAAAGTGGACTAATATGAGATTAGAGTCAGAAGGAGAATATTAAATTTTCTAATTAGGGAAGTGGATGTTGAGGATGTGAAAGATTAAAGAGTTTGAGGGAATGTCTACCGGATATTATTATGAGGTTTCAAAACTATTGGTGAGTTAGTAGCGTATCTACCCCAAGTATGTGAAGACTTTCTCTGGCAGAATGGGAGGAGAACAGTTTGTTCCAATGGACATAAAGGCAGCTAAAGCAGCAACTTGGGGAGCTTGGTCAGATGTCATTGAAGATACCAAGATTAGCTATTGCATCCTAGACCATCACCAAACATCTTGAGTTTTACCAGTCTTGTCACTGGACTTAGATGATTCTGGAAGAAAAAGTGAAACTGACAACTTTGTACAACTCTATTTCACTTAAATACAATTCACACATAAGTCAAGATATCACCTCATAATGTCATCCATCCTATTAAAAAAACAAAGGACAAATAACAACAATATGATGTTAAAGCCCTAGTATGAGAACAAGTATTAGGGAGGAAAGGGAAGTAATGAACCAGGTGCTAAACTCCTTGAGAAAGGAGACAGAAAGACCTGGAGTGGGTTGGATATAATAAAGCTGCCATAATTTTGATTGGGATGATGGGTGGATTCTGACTGTATGGACATCAAAAAAAGAAAGATTACTGAGAGGAAGGATTTTTGGAAGATGGCAGAATAGATTGGTAAATTTCAAGCTCTCCTGATTTCTCCCAGAAGTAGAACAAATTTGTGCCTCAGGGCAAACAAACTGGTGAAAAAGCTAGAAAACTTGGGGCAGAACAGAGGATTTCCTGACACACTAGAAATCTGAAGAAAGACCCAGGTTAGGATTAACTTGTCTGAAGTGCAAATACCTCCAGGCTACCTCTATAGAAACTTCTAGTGGGGATCCCTCAGGGTTAGCTGATTGTGGCTGGAGCCTCAGCAGGAACTACAGAGACTTTCACCTTCCAACCAAGGGTCCTCAAACTACGGCCTGTGGGCCAGATGCACTAGCTGAGGACATTTATCCTCCTCACCCAGGCCTTATTCAAAGGCCAACAAAACAAAGTTTTTGTTTTTACTATAGTCCAGTCCTCCAACAGTCTGAGGGACAGTGAACTGGCCCCCTATTTTAAAAGTTTGAGGACCTCTCAAAACTGGTATCAATACCAATATTTTTGGTATTAAATACCAAACTGTTGAATTTATTGTTTAAGTCCAGAAAGACAGAGTGAACCTTGGCTGACTGGAAACACCAGACCCAACTGTGCTGCTGAGATGTATGTGGTCCTGGGCCAAAAGCAGTGGAAACACAGAGGCAGTGGGGCAAGGAAGCTGCTTGCTGTGGGCACTTGCAGGAGGGTGGGGCTCTTGGTTTGAGGTTCCTGGTCAAAGTGGAGCTGAAAAGAAGGGTGAGGCACCAATCCTCCACCCCACAATTACAGGTGCTTACACAAATATCTCTTATTAAAAAAATGAACCGGTAAAAAAGAAAGAACCCTACCATTTAAACACATTATAGGAACAGGCAACACTGGGATTCATTTTCAGAAGAGGATACTTTAGTTAAAGAAAAAAAAGGCTTCTACCTAAAAATGTGTAATTTTTTACATACTTTATGATTTTTACACAAAAAAAGAGTAATGTGAAATGGCTCCCTGTGCAGAGAGGATTTATAGAAGAACTCAAAAAAGAATTCAAAAATCAAATGAGAAACATTGAGGAAAAACTAAAGAAAAAAATTAAAACCATCCAAAAAAACCCAAGAAGATTATGAAAAATAAGTTAACCAATTAGAAAAAGAGGTGCAGAGTTATTTTCATGCAGAGATGAAAATAACTATTTGAAAATTTAAATCAGGCATGGGAAAGCCAATGAAGCTATGAGAGACCAAGAAATAACAAAGCAGATTATAAAGAATGAAAAAATAGAACAGAATGTGAAACAGCTAATAAAAATTAAAAAAAAAAAAAAACAGATCTGGAGAACAGATCAAGAAGAGAAAATATAAAAATAATTGTTCTGCTAGAAAGTTGTGACCAAAAAGAGAATCTTGAGACAACAATGCAAGAAATAATGGAAGAAAATTGTCCCAGAGTGATAGAACATGAGGGGAAAGTAGAAATAGAAAAAATCCACCAATCACCACCTCAAAGAGATTCTTTATGGAAAACACATAGGAATATTATTACCAAATTTTGAAATCCCCAAATCAAAGAGAAAATTTTGCAAGAAACAAGAAAAAAAAAAAAAACAATTCAAGTACACTGGAGCTACAATTTGAATTGTACAAGACTAATCAACAACTATAGTAAAAGACTGTAGGTCTTGGAATCATATCTACAAATAAGCAAAAGAATTAGGCCAAAAATATCTGGAAAAATTAACTATAATTTTCAATGAGAAAAAATGGCCATTTAATGAATTTACAGATTTCTATCAACCAAACCTGAACTTAACAGAAAATTTAATATACAAGAGCCAATATCAAGGAGCAATTTTAAGGAACTCAACATCGACAAGCTGTTCAAACATGGACAAATTGTATATATAATTTCTTAAATTGGTATTTGTTGTTACATATTTTGAATCCTTCCCAATGTTCTGCTGGGCACATGATAATGTTCTCTTTTGTTTTGTTTCATTTTGTTTTGTATTGCTTTTCTATTTTTCTTTTTGCTTATTCTGTTTCTTCAAATAAAATAAATTTGGGGAAAAAAGAAAGATTACTGAGAAAAGGAAGTAAAGGGAGTCTGGAAGCAACAATAAGAAACCAGATGTATTCTGACTCTACCTTTAGGATAAGTGTGAGGAAGATGTAGATTTAATCTGCATTATTAAATTTGTATGTCATTTTTTCTTAAGTCTAGACAATCAACAATAAATAAATAATGAAATAAATCGATATAAATTTATTTTTTAAAAAACTTAACATCTCCTTAGGCTGTGTGAATAGAATCATAATTACACAGATAGATAAATAGATAGATAGATGTGTGTGTATGTGTGTGTGTGTGTGTGTGTGTGTGTGTGTGTTTTAACTTGTACTTCTATTTCTATCACTTAGCATAGTGGTGATATATAACAAAAGCTTAATAAATATTTATTGACTGACTAACTTATATAAATATACTTTTGGTCTAAGGAAACCATCATAGCTCATCTTCAAGTATTTAAGGAGAAATGCAGTGGATAGAGAATGGCCTTTGAATCAGAAAATTTAGGCTCAAGTACTACCCCTAACACTTATTAGCTGTGTGACTTGGGGTGTCTCCTAATTCTCTGAACCCACAGGTTACAAGTAATAACATAAACATATCAGTGAAGAGAGTTTCTACTCAAGATAATTACCTATACCTATATAATCCTTGGAATAGATTAAGAAAAGCTGGAAGAGAGAACATATTGATTCTGTTTAATCCTAGAAGCCAAAATTAAGAGCAATAGGTGTATGCTATATATAGAATTTCTAGACAATGAATCACTTAGAATAGAACAGGAAACAGATGATTCTTAGTGGAGTTCTTTGAATGGAGACTATCTAAATCCCTATTAGGGATTAGAGTGAAAATAGCAGATTCATACTTCATTTGTGTCTGTTGTGAGTGGCATGGGGTGGTCAATTAAGGAACCTCTGGGATCCTTTTCAACTCTGTGATTTATAACAAATCTAACAATTCCATCCATCTGATATTATTAAATGTCTATTACATGTAAGGAAAAGAAGGAAAGAAGGAAGGAAGGAAGGAAGGAAGGAAGGAAGGAAGGAAGGAAGGAAGGAAAAAAGGAAGGAAGGAAAGGAAAAATGTCATTAAATAACATTTTTAAAATGCACTGAAGAAAAAAGGAAACACAGACAATCTGGACAGCTTTGAAAGTAATATATCAGATTCACTAACTTTTTACAGGGAAAAGCAAGCTGCATGTATGATTCATATTCTACCCTTTTTCTATTGTACTTCCTTCATATGGAAACAATACTCTCATTTGGTGCTTATTAAGTTTAGAATAAAAAAATTAAAACAAAAACTACTGTGGCAAGAACATTGTCATATTAAAAAATTAGAGATAGTGCTGGAAGAGGCCATTATGTTAAACCTATCATTTTACAGATGAGGAAATTCAAGTCCAAGGCAATTTGGGGATTTGGTCAAGATCACACAGATTATGAGCATTAGAGGTGAGAGATGAACACACTGTCTTTGGCTTCAGTAATAGTGCTCTTTCCACTATACTACACTCCATAAGGGTAAATAATGGGGATGGAAAGAGCCCAAAAGTGGTAGAAGATGAGGACATGGTCTTCCATTTATAATGGTCAGTTAACCTGCCTCTTGGTCTTATAAAAATACATCTTAGACAATTTGAGAGACAATTTGAAAGTGATAGAAAGAGAATTGTGTCTAGACTTGGAAGTCTTGGTTCAAAATTTGGCTTAACTGTTTATTACATTTATCTAAGTTGTTTGATATTATCTTCCAGTTCTAAAACTAAGTCAGTTGTCAATTCAAATTCATTATAATTAAATTCAAATAAGTCAATTCAAGTTTAAAGTGAATCAGTCACACAAGAATTTATTAAGCACTTACTGTGAGATAGGCATTGTATTAAGTCAAAGAAAGATAAAAAAGAAAAGAAAAGAAAGGTCAAAATGTGGTCCCTATCTTCAAGGAATTTAACAAAATTTTAAAATAATATTCTATTTTTGTGATGACCACGTATTTAAAATCAGCCAGAGTCAGGAATTCAGGTTAAGGGAAAAATCTTCAATCTTTATTCTCAGTAGAGGTGAAGGAGGATTGCGATAGCAATATGGGCAGCTGCGACAGGAAGCCAGCTAGCAGAGGGGGATCGAGGTGAAGGGGTCACGATAGCAATGCAAGCAGCTATGACAAGACACCAGCCAGCAGTCTCTCTTTCCGCTTCCCTTTCCACTCCCCTGCCTCCACACACCAAAAACGTCATTTCCTACACAACACATCAGGACTTGCACAAAGAGTGGGCAGGGGCCACTCTTTCTTCAAGTATATATATATATATATATATATATATATATATATATATATATATATATATATATATATATATTATATATATATATATATATATATATATATATATATATATAACTTTTTATTGATAGAACGCATGCCAGGGTAATTTTTTACAGCATTATCCCTTGCATTCACTTCTGCCGATTTTTCCCCTCCCTCCCTCCACCTCTTCCCCCAGATGGCAAGCAGTCTTGTTGAATGGGTTGCAGTATATCCTAGATACAATATATGTGTGCAGAACCGAACAGTTTTCTTGTTGCACAGGGAGAATTGAATTCAGAAGGTATAAATAACCCGGGAAGAAAAACAAAAATACAAACAATTTATATTCATTTCCCAGTGTTCTTTCTCTGGGTGTAGCTACTTCTGTCCATCTTTGATCAATTAAGGCTCTCTTTATCGAAGAGATCCACTTCCATCAGAATGCATCCTCAAACAGTATCAAACAGGAAGGGAGGTGAAAGCACTAAAAAAGAGATAATCACATCCTCCCTGACATCTCAGGAAGGGAGATGAAAAGCACCAAAGGGAAGTGAGGGTTGCTAGCGGGTCTCTGGGCTGAAGGATCTTATTAGAAACAGGTATGCACAAACCCATCAGCATGGGAGGTATTACACAAGCACATAGCAATAATGCAGAGACTATTAGTGATGACTCTCCCCACAGTCAGTGCAGGCTTGATGTGGTGTAACAAACATGAATTGTACACCCAAGTAACGGTATAACAAACAATATAAATCAACATGGTGTTGTAAAAGATTGCCAGAAGTCCTAGAAGGAGAGTATGTAAACAGCAGTCACACATACACCTTCTTCAGCAGCCAAGAGATAGTCCAAAACCAATCTATTGTCCATTGCTTCACATGTCAGGGAATCCAAAGATCCCCTCAAGTTTTTGAAGTCCAGCAAAAGTCTTTTTATGTGTTAGGGAATCCAATGATTCCAGCAGATTTTGAAGTCCTGTAACAGTCTTATCATTTCTCAGAAAATCCAATGATTCCTGAGGGTTTTCAAGTCCTACAACAATCTTATGTCTCAGAGAATCCAATGATTTCTGAGGGTTTTCAAGTCCAACAATTTCCTACGTCCATGAGTCAAACACCATAACTGCCATGCTCTTTCAATGGTGAGCACAATCAGCAACAGAACCACCTGATATTTCTTGAGTCTTCTCCTTCATTTCAAGGGTTTACTCCATCTCTCTGCGATGGACAAGGCAGATATGGCTCATTGGCATCCATCTGATTCCTTCTCCACCTGTAGAGATACAAGCAAACCCTCTCCCCCAAGCAGTTAGCCTATCTGGTCCCTTCCATTCACCACTTTCTGGGTCTCTCCACATCACCTGGCGATTATCTAAAGATAGTGGAGCTGCTCACACTGGACACTGCCCTTCCGGTGGGTTATAAAACCTGTCTGCCGAAGCCAGTACATCTTTGTCAAAAATCAAGAAGTTAATAGTATAAAGTGCTAGATTTAGAAGTTCTCTAGGGTTACCTGTGGCTCCCCCTTTCTTTTATTTTTGGAGCAGTGCCTTAATGTCTCTGTTTCTCCTCTCTACTATTGCCTGTCCTTGAGAATTAAAGGGTATGCCAGTGGTGTGTAAAATCTTATACTGTGTGCAAAATGTTTGGAGGTGTATGCAGGACCATTGTCTGTTTTTATTGCTTGTGGCACACCCATAATGGCAAATGCTTGTGTGAGGAATTCAGTGACCACTCGGGCTGTCTCTTTTGCTTCTGGTATGGCAAAAGTGAATCCTGAAAAGATGTCTACCACAACATGGATAAAAGACAGATGACCAAAAGATTTATAAGGGGTCACATCCATTTGCCAGATTTCACTGGGTCTCAAACCACGAGGGTTCTTCCCTGGAGGCAGTGTAGGAGTGTGGAAAGGAAGGCAAGCTGTACAGCTTTTTACTATGCTCCTAGCTTCCTCTTTTGTAATCCCAAATTGTAAACGCAAAGCTCGAGCAGCCTGATGGTTTTTAGAATGGGATTCCTGGGCCTCCTGAAATAAAGGCGTACTGGCTAACATAGTTAAAAGGCTATCTGCCTTTGAATTCCCATCAACAATAGGACCTGGGAGTCCACTATGTGAGTGGACATGCAAGATATAAATTTTACCTGGATGTTTTCTCATTTGCTCCTGAAGTTCCTTAAAGAGCTGATATATATTAGAAGCTGCAACTTTTATTTGGGCTGTGGCAATTCTTTGTACCACACCTACTGAATAGGCTGAATCAGATATTATATTTATGTCTCCTGGGTAATAAGTAAAAGCTAGCATGATCGCATATAATTCATTCTGCTGACTGGACTGAAAAATTCTGACTACTCTTTTTGTGGTTAAATCATGAGTGTATACAGCACAAATATTACGTTTGGATGCATCTGTAAAGATAATTGGTCCTTTAAGAGGAATTTTAGAAAGTTTTTCTTCAAGAGTCCATCGCCAATTATGTAATAGTCTGGTTATCTTTAATGGAGACCATGTGCAAAATTTGGAGCCATGGCTAATAAAATTTGCCACTCTGGGATAGTCTCACAGCACACATTAATTTGTGTATTGGTGTAAAAGATGTATATCTTGTCAGGTCTTGTCCCAGGTAATTGTACTGCTCGCTTAATGGCCTGTAATAAAATTCTAGCTACAAGCACTGGGTAAGGAATAAGGCTTTGTTCTGGTTGTCCCGGGAGGTTCACCCACTCTATCACACTGTCTCCTGGATGAAGGACTGCTGTGGGTGCCTCTTGTGTGGCAAAAACTGATATTTCCAAAGGTTTTTGAGTGACTCTTTCAACCACATTGGATAAAGCCAGTTCAATTTTTCTCAAAACCTCTTGAGATTCTTTTGTAAGCTGGCGTGGTGAATTTAAAGCACTGTCTCCCCTTAAAATGCCATATAAGGGTTGTAACTGATAGGTAGTCAAGCCTAACACTGGTCACATCCATTGGATATCTCCTATCAATTTCTGAAAATCATTTAAGGTGTTTAGCTTCTCTGTTCTTAAGGACAGTTTTTGTACTGTAAGCACCTTAGGGTATACTTTGTATCTTAAATATTGAAAAGGGGCATGTCTTTGAATTTTTTCTTCAGCTATGTACAATTTGTAGTATCTTAGTGTTTCTATGATCTTTTGTAGACATACTTCTAGCATTTGTTCCTCAGGTGCACATCCCAATATATGATCCATATAATGTAATAGCATAACTTTTGTAAATGCTTTTCTTACTGGAGTAAGAGCAGCAGCAACATACATTTGACACATAGTGGGGCTGTTTTTCATTCCCTGTGGCAAAACTGTCCATTCATATCTTTTATAAGGCTCAGCTAAGTTAACACTGGGCACTGAAAAGGCAAATCTTTTCATATCCTCCTTGTCCAGAGGGATAGAATAGAAACAATCTTTAATATCTATGACCCAAAGAGGCCATTCTCTAGGCGACTGAGTAGGAGATGGAAGTCCAGGCTGAAGAGTTCCCATAGTTTCCATCTGTTCATTCACTTTTCTTAAACTAGTGAGCATCCTCCATTTTCCTGATTTCTTTTTTACTATGAACACTGGGGAATTCCAAGGACTTAGAGAAAGTTGTAAATGCCCTTGTTCAAGCTGCTCCTGTACTATATCTAATAAGGCCTGAATTTTATCGCTACCTGAGGGCCACTGTTCTATCCACACTGGTGTATCAGTTTTCCATTGGATAGGAACAGGTGAAAGTGTTGGCAGGACTTCAACAGCAGCCCTGCTTAAAAAACCGAAGCACTCATTTTTAACCCCAATTGTTGTAAAACGTCTCTTCCCCACAGATTGATGGGAATTTTTTCAACTATAAAAGGAGTAAAAACTCCTATTTTGCTTTCAAAAGTCCATCTCATAGGGGCAGCATTAACTTCAGCTGCTATTGATCCTCCTACGCCAGACATGTAGGTGTCTGCTTTAATCTTTGGCCAGTGACTGGGCCAATTGGCACCTCTAATGACTGTATGATCTGCACCTGTGTCTACCAATCCTTCTAATGGTAGGCCATTTATATAGATCGTGAGCATAGGTTGGTCAGCTGTCACAGCTGCTGTCCAGTTCCTGGTTTTTGTGGTCTGGAGTCAGAACCTGGGTGACTATCACCAGGTTGCTTATTAAGATTCTGTATGAGTAAATGTGATGCTACTACTTCTCCTAGGTGATAAGTCACACATTGTCTACCTGTATTAGTGACTGGGATATTATCTACACATTCCCCAGTTTCCCACATCAGTGTGTGGATGGACACTGTTTTGTACGGACAAAAAGGAGGTGAAATGGTTAAGTCTGCTGTGCCTGGAGGCAAGGGATCCATAGGCTGGAAATGAACAGATTTCATCTCTCCAGGAGGTATCTCAGTTGTCCCAGCTGCATACAGCTCTATTCTCCCCAATTGTAATTCCTTTCTCCCATCATGTTGCTTCCTGGCTGGTTGATTGTATAATGCCCTTCTCCTATCATATGGCTTTCTGGCTGATTGGTCATGTCTGGGTATTGGATTTATAGGCACTCTCTGGGTGCACCATTGGCTGCCATCATGCCCCTAGTGTTTTTTGCCTTGTGCCCTGGGGCTGGACCCCTCATCCCTTTTCCCTGAATCTGTCTACCTTCTGAGTCCCAATGGAAGCCTCTGTTGCATTTTGGACATGGGGTATTGGGTCTTGTTCTCCCACCTTGTTTTCTCATTCTGTCTCTATACCAACATTGAACTTTCAGATGCCCTACTTTTCTACACTGAGTCTCTCTGGAAGTCCCTTGCCAGAAGGGACCCTGTCTCCCCATGTTTGGATTTTGGGAAGTCTGCATCATAGCCTGGCTATAAAAGGCATTTGTGCCTACTGTGGCACAGCGTCTTATGAGCTCCTCTAAAGAAGCATCCTTGTGCAGTCCTAGTATAATTCTGCAAACCTCATTAGCATTTTTCTTAGCAAGTTGCCTTATCAAAATGTATGTTACTGCATTTTCCCCTTTTGTTCTTGTGATAGCTGTCTGCAAACGTCCCACAAAGTCAGCAAAGGGTTCATTTGACCCTTGTGTTATTTTTTGTGAAGGCCTCACCTTTGTCGTCTTGATTGTGGAGAAAAGCCCACGCTTTGATAGCATTAGCAGCAATTTGCTCATATGCTGCTATGGAATAATTAATCTGTACTGAGATGTCTGCATAGGAACCTACACCTGTTAGTAGGTCATAGGTGATTGCAGCATGAACTTGGGCTTGTATCCTACAGAGCTCACTATATTCAGAAAGCCACAAGTAGTTTTGTCCAGGTTCTAGGCATACCCTTGCTATAGATTTCCAGTCATTAGGGGTTAAGATTTCAAAAGCCAAATTCTGTAATAACATCTTAACATAAGCTGATGTAGCCCCATAAAGAGTGCAAGCCTTTTTTCAGGTCTTTGAGGATTTCTATATCAAAAGGAGTGTATTTTCTACTTTCTTGACCTGAAGAATTAAACTGTTGAATTACAAGAAAAATGTGGTGTTGAAATTCTGATAAATCTCTACCTTCCACTTTGGCCTTAATTAGTTCCTTTTGCAATCTAGTCATAGAAGGAGCTGGCTGCTGGGGGGGAAGTGCTGGTGCTGTCAGTGCCCCCCTCCCCGCCCATTACCTCTCTTCCCTCCTTCCGGAAGGGTGAAGTTGATGGAGGAGAGTCAATTACCTGCTCCTTAGGTGGGGCTGAAGGTGCCTCAGATTCACCACACCCTTGAGCCTCACTTAAGTCTCCGTGCCCTGTGGAGATATGGTCATTAATCTGTTCATTATCTTCCTCCTTTTATCTCAGGCTTCCCCATTTGGCTGTTCTTAGAGCTTTTTTTTTTCCTATAACTTATATGGTATCTTTAAGCCAACTGTATTATATTGTATAAATAGAATGCCTCGATGGAAATTGAATGAGGACCGTTTTCATTGTAATATGCAGAGAGCTGTTGCCCAATTAATGTTCAATTATCTGGAGAGATTTGCTCTTCCTCTAAGAACCAAGGGGAGGTGCGTTTTAATGTACCCAGAAGTCTAGCTGTCTGTTCCCAAGTTATAAGTAGCCCTTGATCTTCTATCAGCTTAAGCATGCTTTCTATAGCACCACTCCTGGGTGAGGGTGGGGGGGTTGGGGTTGGGGATGGAGAATCTTTAGCTAGCATCTGTCCCATTTCAGCCAAAAAAGGTTACTAGTTTAGTCTTTAAGAAAATAAGTTCCCTGTTTGTCTATTATACTCACCTAAGTTCCTGGTCACTGGAGACTTCTTCAGTGAAAGTAGGGTCCTTGGTTCCCACGCTTGGGTGCCAAATGTGATGACCGCATAGTTAAAATCAGCCGGAGTCAGGAATTCAGGTTAAGGGAAAAATCTTCAATCTTTATTCTCAGTAGAGGTGAAGAAGGATTGAGATAGCAATATGGGCAGCTGCGACAGGAAGCCAGCTAGCACAGATGAAGGGGGATTGCAAGTGAAAAAGGGATCAGAGGTGAAGGGCAGTCACAATAGCAATGTGAGCAGCTGTGACAAGATGCCAGCCAGCAGTCTCTCTTTCTGCTTCCCTTTCCACTTCCCTGCCTCCACCCACCAAAAATGTCATTTCCTATACAACACATCAGGACTTGCACAAAGAGTGGGTGGGGGCCATTCTTTCTCCAAGCATATATATGCATATATATTATGCAGATATTATATATATATATATATATATATATATATATATATATATATATAAATAGAGTATAGTCCAATTACTATTTAGCCTCATGTGCTTGGGACCTCAGTGCATCAACTCAAGCCTCAGCCCATTAGATATTTTTCTTTTATTTTTGTTGAGGCAATTGGGGTTAAGTGACTTGCCCAGGATCACACAGCTAGGAAGTATTAAGTGTCTGAGGCCACATTTAAACTCAGGTTCTCCTGACTTCAGGGCTGGTGCTCTATCCACTGTGCCACCTAATTGCCCGATATTCTATTTTTCTAAATACATGCAAAGATAATTTTCAACATTCACTTTTTTTTAAAAAAAATTTTTATTTAATGATTACTTTATATTGACAACATTATCCCTTGCACTCATTTCTTTTCCGATTTTTTCCCCTCCCTCCCTCCACCCCCTCCCCTAGATGGCAAGCAGTCCTTTATATCAACATTCACTTTTGTAAAACCTTGTTCCAAATTTTTCTGCTTCTCCTCCCCTTCCCACCTTGAAAACAGCAAGCAATCCGATATAGGTTAAACATGTTCAATTTTTCTAAACATAATTTTATATTCTTCATGCTGTGCAAAAAAAAAAAAAAAAAAATCAGATCAAAAGGGGGAAAATGAGAAAGAAAAACAAACAAGCAAACAACAAAAAAGTGAAAATACAGTGCTTTGATCCACATTCAGACTCCATAGTTCTCTCTCTCTCGATATGGAGACAATTTCCATCCCATGTCTATTGGAATTGCTTTAAGTCACCTCATTGTTGAAAACAGCCATGTTCATCACAGATGACCATCACTTAGGTCTGCTCACTTCACTTAGCATCAGTTCCAGGTTTTCTGAAATCAGCCTGCTCATCATTTCTTATGGAACAATAATATTCCATTACATTCATATTTCATAACTTATTCAGGCATTCTCCAAGTGATGGCCATCCAATTAATAGGAAATAAAATTTTAGAGGTGACAACATGCAATTAACTATCTAAAAAAAAAACCAACTATGTACATCCAAAATATATATTATAAAAGATGAGATATTTCCAAAGGAAAACTCTCTAATAATGGTGAAGTGGGTAGAGCAGAGGGGACTGGGCAAGACTTCTTGAAGGAAGTGAAATTTGATCAGGAAAACCAGTAAGAAGAGATTAGTAAGGACAGCATTCTAGGTATGTAAGGATGACTGGTGAAAAGGTAGATTTGGCAAATGGAATGTCACATTTAAGGAACATTATGGAGGCCAGAATGGCTGCATGGTGGGATATTTGGAGGGAAATAAAGTATAAGATTGGAAAAAATTGGGAGGGGCTAAGCTAGTGGAGGTCTTTAAATGCCAAATGGAAGATTCATGTTTGATCCTGAAGGTCATAGGGAAGCACTAAAGTTTATTCAAGATGGAGTAGGAAATTAAAGATGGCACCAGAATCGTGAACCTACATGACCAGAAGAATGATGGTGTCCTTAAAAGTAATTGGGATGTTAGGAAGAGGAGAGGTTTTGGTAGGAAAGAATGAATTCAGTTTGGGGTACATTACATTTGGAATACAGGACATCCATTTCAAGATGTCCAAAGATAGTAGAAGATGTAAAATCGGAGTTCAGGAGAAAAGTTAAAACTGAATATCCAAATTGGACTATTGCTATTTCATTTGATGATTTTATCAATTCCTCATGTTGATGATGTCATCAGGTCCTCAATTTAATCATGATCTCTTCGCAACTAGTGAGAAGAGGGCCAAAGACAGATTTTTGGGGAACCTTTCTGCTTAATAGAGTTGGCCTGGATGAAGATAAAACAAAGGAGACAATTGGAGAGGAAAACCAGGAGAGTGTAGTGTTCCTCCCTCCCACCCCTCAAAAAAAAAAAAAGAAAAATGAGTTATTGATAATATCAAAGGCTGCAGTGAAGTCAAGAAGGAAGAACATTGAGAAAAGGCTATCAGATTTGGCAATCAAATAATTGGCAGCTTTGGAAAGAGCAGTTTCAGTCAAATGTTGAGTTTGGAACTCAAATTTCACAAGGTTTAAAATCAAGTGAGAAGAGAGGAATTACAGACAGCTATTGTAGAAGATTTTCTCAAGGAATTAGCCAGAAAGAGTAGGAGAGATGTGCAGTGGAATGCCAGAAGTTTGTTAAATTTTCAGCATAATCATTCATACCTTAAAACATGACAAATGCTACAAATATCATACCTTAGATTTATTGTTTTGTTGATTGTCTAGGCTTATAATAGTGATGGGGGGGAAAACATTAACAATATAGTTTAAATGTAAAAATGTGTCAGGTGTACTGTTTTCCCCCTAGAGAGCTAGAAACATTTTAACATTTCTAACATTTTCATATGGTTAAACATTTACCAGAATACCCCTGGATATGAGATCGTAGTGAACAAAGGATGGTCAGATCAGATGAGGTTTTTTAAGGATAGGAAAGATCTGGGCTTGGATAAGGAGCCTCCTGAGACCCTTGGTTAGCAGATTTTCACAAGGAGCCCCCAGATGGATAGTCCTGAGAAGCCACTTTTTTTTTTCTTTTTTTTCTTTTTTTTTTGGACAGGAGGCTTTTTGAAGCCTCTGAGTCTCTCATCTACCTTTTCTCATGATTTGCTTTAATGGTCTCATTTAGCAACCCTTCAAATGTTACAGACCAAAATGACGAAGAATTGGTTTTCTAGCCTTGATAACATCGGCCAGACAAGAACCACAAGGAAAAAAAGGTTTAGGAAAATTTCTGCACATGAAAAAAAATTTCTCTTGCTGGAGCAAATTCCGGTTGGCTATTTCCTGCTTTATCAGAGAGTTACTCTCTGACCCTGAGTTTTGGGAGGGACTGGTTAGGTACACAAACACACACACACATGCATATGCGCACACACACACACACACACACACACACACACACACACACACACACACGCATTCATTCTTTCTCCCTCCCTCCCTTTACTTCTCTCTCTCCTTCCCTCCCTCCCTCCCTTTTTTTTCTCTCTCTCTCCCTCTCCCTCTCCCTCTCCCTGTCCCCCTCTCCCTCTCCCTTTCCCTGTTCCTCTCCCTCTCCCTCCATTCCATTACCTAGATAGCAAATAAACCAATATATATTGAACATGTGCAATTCTTTTATATATGTATTTCCACAACTATCATGCTGCACAGGAAAAATCAGATCAAAAAGGAAGAAAAAATGACAAAGAAAACAAAATGCAAGCAAAGAAAATAAAATGCAATAACAAAAGAAGTGAAAATACTATGTTGTGGGCCATCCTCAGTTCTCACAAGTCTTCTCTCTGGGTGCAGATGGCTCTCTTCATCATAAGACCATTGGAACTGGCCTGAATCACTTTGCTGTTGAAAAGAGCCACATCCATCAGAATCATAGCTCTTTTCAATATACCATATTGGCCTCTCATTTATGAGGATCAGTTTATGGGTCATTGAGGATCTTAGGCCACTGACTTTCAATAACTGATCCTAAAATCAAGCTGATCAAAAGACATAAGTAAATGTTCCTATTGTCAAAAATAATATGGTAAAAAACTGATTTTCCACCAGCCAATGTCACACGAATTAGACAGGGAACCATTGAAAACAGCAAATGGTGAAGTTTTGCATTGTGTAGATAATGGGCAGTATAATTTTCAGGGATATCCACATTGATAACGAGATTGATACATGCATTGCCAAAACTAGCTCAGTGTTTGGGAGGCTCCAAAAGCGGGAGAGGAAAGATATTAAGACTGATTACCAAACTGAAGATCTACTGAGTTGACCTTACTGTTGTATGCCTATGAAACCTGGACAGTTTACCAGTGCCATACCAGGAAACTTCTATTTTAATTGTTTTAGGAAGATTCTAAAGATCACCTGGCAGGAAAAGATACCAGACATTGGGCTGGCCATGTTAGTTGAATACCAGAAATTCTCTTGCCTAAAAGACTATTTTACCATGAACACACACAAGAAATGCACTCATAAAATGGTCAGAAGAAATGACACAGGGACACTCTCAAATCTGTCTGAAGAACTTTGGAGTTGATTGCATGATGTGGGAGACACTGGTAGAGAACTGCTCACATGGTGTATCCACATCAAAGAAGATGCTGTGTTTTATAAGCAAATCAAAACTGAAGTAGCTCAAAAAAATGCAAAATGTGCAGATTTAGAGAAAACACTCCAAATGTTCACATTGACTATTTCTGCCTGACCTGTGATAGAGCATTCTCAGATCTCATTGGTCTGGTCAGCCACAGTGAATTTCATCCTCTTAAAAAATGAAGAATAGTAACCATCTAATAATAAATAAATAATATTTAAGATAGCATTATATTATTAGTGTACTATAAACACATTCATGCATCATAACTCTCTATTTTTATTTAATAGTAGCACATAGTTATATAAGCCTTTAAAACTTATGTGAGAAGTTGGAGTTCTCCCAACTCTTCATTTATATGATCCTTTATGTCTATTCCTCATCATAAAGCTAAATTAATAAGACTTAACTTTGTTCTTGCATAGTATGGTTCTAAGAAACATATGAGATAATATACATTTGGAAACCATGGAGTTTTATATAAATGTAAACTATTACCTATCTCTAATTTCCATTCAGTAAAGATCAGGCAGTATAAAGTAATAGTAGAAAAACCATTGAATTTGGAGTTAATAACAATCAACAATCAAAAAACCCAACAAGTATTCCACTCCTATTACTATATACCTAAGGGCAATTGGTGATACAGTGGATAGAATGCTGGTCCTGGATTCAAGAAAATTTATCTTCCTAAGTTCAAATGTGGTCTAAGACACTTATTAGCTGTGTAACTTTGAGCAAGTCACTTCACCTTATTTGCCTCAGTTTCCTCATTTGTAAAATGAGCTGGAGAAGAAAATGGCAAACTGCTCCAATTTTGCTTAAAAAAAAAAAAAACCCAAACCCCTCAAATAGGGTCATAGTCAGACATGACTGAAAAATGACTGAACAACAACAATGTGCCCAGCACTATGCAAAATAGCAAAGAAACAAGTTCAAAAAATGAAACAACTTCTATTCACAATAAACTTACCTTCTAAATGAGGAAACAAATACATATAAAAATATATAGCTTGTAAATTTGTAGTTAACAAATGCAAAAAAATATGCAAAGTAGTTAAATATGTTAGTTTCAGAAGAGGGCAGTTTGAGGATCAGGAAAGCTTCTTCTTAAGGAAGAGAGATGATACATAGTGATTAAGGAAGTGCAATTCAGACACAGATGGTGGGTGAAAAGAGAGAGACCAAGGACAGGATAGAATGTGTGAGGAACAGAAAAGTTCAGTTTGGTTGGATTGTAGTGTGTGAGAAGGAAATGATTTGCAGTGAATCTGGAAAGATAGATTGAGGTCAGTTTGGATAAGACTTAATGATTAACTTTTTTTTATGTGACATACAATCATTATAATACTTTTTTATTTTATTATTTATTTAATTTTAATAATCTTTAATTTTTTCAAATACATGCAAAGACAGTTTTCAACATCCACTTTGCAAAACTTTGTATTCCAAATTTTTCTTTCTCTATCCCCTCAACTCCCTCCCCCCAGATAACAAGCGATCCAATATAGGTTAAACATGTGCAATTCCTCTGAACATATTTCCATTTTACATACTCTGCAAGAAAAATCGGATCAAAAGGGAAAATAAAAAGATGAGAAAGGAAAAAAGCAAACAACAACAATCAAAAAAAAAAGTGAAAATACTCTACTCTGACCCACATTCAGTCTCCATTATTCTCTCTCTGGATGCAGATGGCTCTTTCCATCACAGATCTATAGGAATTGCTTTGAATCATCTCATTGTTGAAAAGAGTCAAGTCCATTGAACAGGACTTTAAAAGATAAACAGAGAAATTTTTGTATTTTATCCTAGAAGCAATAGGGTGTCACAGGAATTGATTGAGTAGGGAAGTTCTGTCAGTTCTATGCTTAAGGAAAATTATTGAGTAGTAATGTGTAGGATAGATTATAGTGGTGAGAGACTTGGAAATGAAACCAATTAGAAGGCTGTTGTAATGATCTACTCCAGAGGTGCCGAGTTCATGAACTAAGGCATGGGGGGGAGGGGGAGGTGGTATGCTAGGGATGTTATGAAAGCAGAAATAGTAAAATCTGAAAACTGATTTTATATATATAGGGTGAAAGACAAAGAGGAGTCGAGGTTGATGCTGAGATTATGAACTTATGATATCTTTCATATATGTCTCTTCTCTCCTCTGATCCTGCAGTATAGATCCCTGTCACCTCATATGTGGACTATTATATTATTGCATAAAATGAGATAAAAGATTAATTAATACCATACATGCTGGGGAAAGGATATGGGCTAGTCATGTAGTGAGAATAATAATTTTCCATGGAGGGTCTATCAGGTAAAATGAAAACCAGAGGGAGATCTCCATCATTTTTGATAGACCCTCTATGGAAAATCTGGAGAACATAAACAAGAGACACAGGATAAAGATGGGTTGCAGTTTGCACAATTAAAGCCAATGTGCATATTAATGAGGCAGGTAAGTGATAAAATTTTCCAGTCCTGGCTTTGGAATTAGGAAGACCCAAGTTTGAATCCTGACTCAGACCTTCAATTAGCTCTGTGACTCTAAGCATGTCACTTAGTTTCTAACTGCTTCAATTTCTTCATTTATAAAATGGGGATAATAATAGCACCTATCTCTCAGGATTGTTATGAGGGTAACATGAAAATATATGGAAACTTTAAGGTATTATATGAGTGTTGCTCTTATTATTATTGATGATATTTTAGTTCCATTTAAGTATCTACATATGAGAATTAATAATATATACATGTGGCATTATTTAGTATTTAGAAGATATGTTTTCTTGTTATTGAGTCATTGAATGAGACAGTGGCAAATGTATTTTGCAGCTTTCAGAAATTCAGAAATTTCAGAAAGGTTTGGTTGAATTGATGAAAGTTTGGCTATTGGATCCAGTTTTATATTCAACTTGTTTTGAAGTATAGATTTCAACGCAACAAGTACCAAAAAGCCAACTTTTACAAATATATGAGTTAAAAGTCATCAGGCTTTTCATAGTTTTATCAGACAATTATTCAAAAAAAATGTAGCCAGAAATCAGCTATATTTATATAAGGATTAGTTTTAAAGCATTTTTTCCTATTCATCATAAATGAAATATAACATAATTCATACAAAAATCATTATTCAAGTTGCATATTTTTTGGAAATAAAAAAAGATCAAAATGATCTCTTAGTTCTTCAACCAACTTATTTCTCTTGACCTAACCATCTATTTAATCTCAGTTATATACTGAGAGGGTCATACTCTTTATCTTTCCATAATCCACAAGCATTCTATTTCCATGGTCATGAACTTTATCTGATCATACTTTATTACCATTTTACATTTTCCTTTCCTAACAAACTCAATCCAGTTCATCTTCTCATTCTTCAATCTCTCTCCACTCCTCAGTTCTTTCCCAGATTATCATTACATCATCAATGGCTACACTTTTCTCTCAATGAAAATTTACATTATCTTCTATCTGGTCTCTTGTCCTTTTACCCTATTGAAATTCTTGTCTGACTAGACTCTAGTCTTGGATTACTCCCACTACACATCATCTTTTCTCTTATTCATGTTCTTCTAAATGGAGATGAAGAAAATCATGAAAGCATTCTAACTGAGCCTACTACAAATTTATTTTACATGCTTTCAACTGGATCCTCACTATGGGAAGGTAATCTTTCTATATCTTCCTAATTGACTTATTATTCTATTCACCATAGTGACCTTTCCAGACCTTTCCAGTTTTCTTCAAATTGCTAATGATTCCACATCCCTTAACTTTCAACTGAAAATTTTGCCTTATGTTTCACTGAGAAAAAATATAGCCACTCTTTAAAACCTCCCTCATCTCTCCTTCCCCTCATTTCATGTCATACAGATGCCTTCTGTTACTATTTACTCTTTCTTCCCCATCTGACAAAGACATGGACTCTTTCCTTGTCAGGTACAAGTGATCTCATTCTATCTCACCTCCTCTAGCATGATCCCTAGTCTCTCACTATTTTTCAATCTTTCTTTGTTTTTTGGCTGCTTATAAACATAGCCATTTCTCTCCTGTTCCCCCCAAATCCTTACTTGATTGTGCCTGTTAATCTTAATCCTCTATATCTCCTCCTATTAACTAATAAATTCCTCAAGATAGCTATTTACAATTGGTTCTTCCACTTCCTTTCTATTCACTTTCTTCTTAACTTTCTGAATTCTTGCTTCCAACTTCTTTATTTAAATGAAACTCTTCTTTCTAAAGTTACCAATGATTTATTAATTTCCAAATCTAATATTCTTTTTTAAATCCCATCCCTCTTGATCTTTCGGCAATCTTTAACTCCCTTGATCAGCCTCCTCTCCTAAAGGTAAACATCATCCATTGCATTTAAAGCCTGACTTTCGTTTTGACATTGGACTTTGATGACTCTGGAAGATAGAGAGAGACTGACAATTTTGCCCACTCTGCCTCACTTAAGTCCAATTTATGTGTAAGTCAAGACATTATCTTCAGTTTCAGACATCACCCTCTTGATGACATTAGTCCTCTTTGAGAAAGAAGGATGAACAATGACAACATCTCTCTCTCTCTGGGATTTCTTGATACTGTCTTCTTCTGTTTTTCCTTTTAGATGTCTAATTTTTCCTTCCCTGTTTCCTTTTCTGGAAATCTCTCAAACTCATGCCAGCTAATTGTGAGGGCCTCCAAAGGCTTGTTTATACATAATTCTTTGCATGTTGTCTCTCCATAGAGACTTCAAACTCTTTGAGGGGAGGAACTGTTTTTGCCTTTCTTTATATCCCTAGCACTTAGTCTAGTTTCTGTCACAGAGCACATGCTTAACTAATGCTCCTTGAATAAATTATTGATCAAGAAAAGGCATGCAAAATTATTTATGTCCATTTATAATTTTTCTTGTTTTTTACTATCTATATATTACATATATGCATGCATGTATATATATATATAAACATATATACATATGTGTGTATGTGTATCTGTTACCATGGATAAGATGACTTTGTGATTTAGTAAGCAGATAGGATGTTGAACTAGGAATCAAGAAGACCAGGGTTCAGATCTCACACCAGCCACTGAATAACTGTGTGACCATCTGAGTTTCATCCATCTCTCTGCTAAGATAATCTACTAAGTACAAATAGATTGAGTGTGCCTTAGCACAAGGACTTCCCATAGATTCTGGATGTTATGGACAACTGGAAAATATGGGAAATTTTGAATAAACAAAGCACAAGTGAATAACCAAAAAGCTGATTAAAAGCTAATATTTATATTGAGTTTACTATGTAGCAGGTGCTTTATTCAGTACTTTATAACTTTCTTATTTGATCCTCTTAATGACCTGTGAGATAGGTGCTGTTATTATTATTATACAGGTGAGGGAAAAAAAACCCAAAAGTTTAATGGCTTGCCTAGAGACAGAGTTAAAAGTTGAATTTGAACTCAGGTATTCCTGAATCCAAACCTGGAGCTTAATACACCTATCCTAGCCATGGTGATAAAACCCCACTAAAGAAATTATTGAAAATCAAACCATAACTAACTATATCTGAGGTTTGCTTCTGATGAATCTAATGCAGAGACTTATGATGTCACCAAACTTTTAAAAACAATTCAGTGGTTTAGGCAAAATGACAAAGGCCCTTTTGATTTAAAAAAAAAAAAAACCTGAATTTAAAATTAAACTTGATTTTTTTTCAAACAAAAAGAAGTCATATAATATGGTTCTAAGATATTAAGATTTTTCAAGGTGATTGTTTGCTTGAGGAAAGAATAAAAGAAAATTGCAACTCTGTTCTCAATCATAAAACACTTTTCCCCCGATCTAAGCTAATTTAATAAATTCAAAATATTAAAGATGTAAGCTACTGTCAGATCTGGGAATATAAAGACAATCCAATCTGCCTCTGCTTTCAAGGAACTTATATTTTAAGAGGTGGGCTTATAGAATTTACAAAGATAAATAATTATGAGTTAAATTGAGGGTGCAGAGAAGAGAAAATGGGGAGGGGGTGAAGCAAGAAAGGCTTCATTTAGGTTCTTACTTTGGGGTACACATATTCCCAGACAGTGTGAGAAGCCTTTCAAAGAGCAATATTTAATAAGTAACTACATTATCCTTTGGAAATTTCTTAATTTTTGTAAAATTGTATTTCTTATGCATATATGTGTTTTAAGCTTTAGAATTTATTTCTTTTGATATTGAATAGGGAGTTTGAGAAGGTTTAGAAAAACTGGGTATTCCTGACTTTGATCTCACTTGACCTGAGAGTCTGAAGGAAACTAGAGATTCTAAGAGTAACAGGTGAGAAAGAGATATGTTCCAGGCCTGGAGGCAGTTTATATAAAAGCACTGAGATGGAAATAGAACATACTGTATGGACCTACCTCTAGAAGGCCTTTTGGGCCAGAAGGTTGAGTATATGAATAAGAATTGTATGAAATAAAGCTGAAAAGAACCAAATTGAGGCTATTTCCTCTGTAAAATGAGATGTTAGAAAAGATTATTTCTAAGGTAACTTTCAGCTCTGAGATCCTATTATACCTGTGAAATTGTTGCCAAATGATGAGGTCTTCGGTGTCAGATATGGTTAGCAGAAGAATGGGTAAAAATTGATCCCTGAAGTAAGCAGGAAGAAAGCTCTGATAGAGATCAATCTAGCTCTATGGTCCCACCCTTTGAGGAGGTGGTCCAGTCTGAAATCTAAGTTATGTCAAACTCCTGAGACGCATCCTCTGTAGAAATCTCAGTCACACCCCTGAGATTAAATTTTCCTTATAAAATCTACTTGTAGAACATCCCATGGTTGTAACCTTCCCTTGGCTCAGCCAGCCAGGGCACTGTATCTTGTGTGGTCTTTTCCTTTGCTCTTCCCCTTCCTCCACACCACATGGTATCTTCCCTAACTCCACTATGTTTTTCAATCTCACTTCTCCTAACAGCTAACTAACTCTTTTAGGGTACTAGTCCTTTTCAGGATTTAGCCTGACAGCTAAGGGCATCCCCAACCTCATGGGGTGCTCTTTTTCTACTAAATAATTATGAGTTCCACAGAGGAACTTGTCTTTCATATGCTCTCTCAACTCTATTTCATATCTCATTCCCATTGCCTAGTGTATTCCTTCATTCTGTCTGTAACTTATTCCCCTAAATAAATCTACCCTTTGCCAGAGAGAATGACCATTGTGAATTCTTCACATGACCGAACCCCAACTTTTGTTGTTTGCCATCATTTGGTGACAAACCCCACATCATAGATCACATCACCAAAGAAGATTGATTTGGAGATAGTCTCTGGAAGAAAAAGAAAGAGGACCCAGAAAAAGACTGTTTCCACTCCAACTAGAGACTTTTTGGCTCCCTCCTTCCAAACCAGAGTCTGCAACAATTAGCAAAAGAAGCAGCACTGTGGCATTAGCATGTTCCCTGAACTTGCCACTTTGGACTATATGACAAATTGGAAAGGGGGGGAAAGAAGAGGGGAATCTTGGATCAGGGAGGTAAATAACCTTTTTTTGTTCTTCTCTGAGGTACAGAAGGGGAATAAATCCAAAACTTCCAGAGAAGAAATCAAATTTTTCCTCCCAGGCACCTTCTTTTTCTCAAGTCAGAATGGGAATCCCTAACTTGGCTCTTTTCAGCAATCAGGTGTTTGAAGGCAATTCCCATGGATATGATAAGGTGATTGAAGGCAATTCCCATGGATATGATGGAAAGAGCCATCTATATCCAGAGAGAAAATATAGAATATGGATCAAAGCATAATATTTTCACCTTGTTCTTTGTTGTTGTTGTTTGTTTACTTGTGGTTTTTTTCTCTTCGCTTTTGATCTGATTTTTCTTGCAGCATGAACAATATGGAAATATGTTTACAAGAATTGCAATGTTAAGCTATATTGCTTGCTGTTTAAGGGGAGAGGGGAGGGGAAAAGGATGAAGAAAAATTTGAAACACAAGCTTTTGCAAAAGTTAATGTTGAAAACTATCTTTGGAGGGCAGCTAGGTGGCACAATGGATAGAGCACCAGCCTTGAAGTCAGGAGGACCTAAGTTCAAATTTGGTCTCAGACACTTAACATTTCCTAGCTGTGTGACCCTGGGCACTTAACTCCAATTGCCTCAGCAGAAAAGAAAGAAAGAAAAAGAAAACTATCTTTGAATGTATTTTGCAAAATAAAAAAGTTATTATTAAAAAAAAGAAGGGATCCGCTAGTGGGTAAACAATCAATAAGCATTCATTAAACTCTTAACTTTGTACCAGGCACTGTAGTAAGTATTAGGAATACAAAGAAATGCAAAGATAGTTCTCACTTTTAAGGAACAAATATTCTAATACAAAGAACATCACGCAAATAATTAGATACATAAAAATGCAGAATCCATGAAGGTCATCTGTAGGGGAAAGTTATTAATAATTGGAAAAGACTTTCTACATAAGGTGGGATTTGAGCTGAGCATTGAAGGAGACTGAGGAAATAGTATTCCGAGATGAAGAGAGAGAACATTTCAGGCTTGGAGTAGTCCATTTCTTCTTTTTTTTCCAAATTAAAGCTTTTTATTTTCAAAACAAACTTGTTTTCCATATTTTTTTTTCTTCCTTTCTTCTCATCTCCTCTTGTAGACAGAAAGTAATCCAATATATGTTAAACAAGGGCAATTCTTCTACACATATTTCCACAATTATCATGGGTAGCCAACTTTCTAGTATTTACTTTGTCCTTTCTAAATTAAAGATAGTTCACTATCTTTACTTTGTATTTACTCTGTCTTTTTTAAACTAAAAATAGTTTTTCCTGACCATAGGACAAAACAATCTAAGCTCAGGAGGAAAGAAAACAGAACTAGGTAAACTCCGAATACTTCCAAAGATCCCATAATAAGTCCTTGGGTTTGGTTACTCAAGGTGTCAAGGTCAGTGAACAAGACTCATGAACCTGGAGTCCATAGGATCTCACAGTCAGGCAAGTGGTCAAGGTCAAGTTCACTTCTGAGCCTGGCACAGCTGATAGATGAGTCAATCTTTGGCTGGGAGGGTGTAATGTTTCACTGCTGTACTGGGTAAGGCAAGCTCCTCAAGGCTGGCTCTTCACTGGGTCAGCTGCTGCAGTTATCAGCTCCAGTTATTGAAAAGTCAAAGAATCAATAAATCATTAAATATTTATTAAGCTCCTATTATGTGTCAGGCACTGTGTTAACTGGGATACACTGGGATACAAAAAGAGATGGTGAATTGTCTCTAATGGGAGAGGTAAAATGAAAACACATACATGTATATGTATGCATTTATGTGTGTGTGCATGTATATTATATACACATGCACACATATACATGTATACACACATATACACATATGTATATATAATATACAAAATAGGCTATACATAGGATAAATAGGAGATAATGAACAGAGGGAAAGCATTAAAATTAAGAAAGGCTGGAGATGCCTTGCAGTCAAAGAACGGATTTTAGTTGAGAGGAAGTCAGCAGTCAGGAGCAAGAGAGAAAATTTTAGGTATGGGGGGTAGCCAGAGAAAATACTTGGAGTGAAAAGATGGGATGTTTTCTTCATGGAACAGCCAGGTTAGTGCCACTCGATTGAGAAGAATGAGTTGGGGAGCAGTGTAAAAAGACTGAAAAGGTAGAAGGGGGTTAAGTTATGAAGGCTTTGGATGCCAAGAAGAGCTTTTTTGTATTTGAGCCTGCAAGCAATGGGAAGCCACTGGAGTTCATGGAGTAGAAGAAAAAAATCATTTTATAAAAAAGAGATCTTCATTAAAGAACATTTATTTCACCCACTTCACTTTAGAACTGAGGAAAGAAGAGTGACTGTAGGTTAGTAAAAAGCAGTTTGAATTTGAATTCATCTCCCTGAGCTCTATAATCAGAATTCTCCTCTCTCTAGCACTACATGCTGTGAAGATCGAAAGAGAAGCCACAGGGGTTCCTTAAGGTCCCTAGGCTAAGCACAAGTCCAGCCCTTGCTTAGGAGCCATCCCCAGGCAGCTCTTCGAGAAAGGCCGCTAGCAAATGTCAGGGCTGTGTCTGCAAAGCTGGAGGCCCCCCTGCCTCCCAGGGAGGAAGTACACGTGGGGAAGCCAGCTCAATGGGCCTCTTTTTGTTCCATAACAAATGTATTATTCTTCTCCTTCCCCAGAGCCAGCCCTTTTTACCCTTTTTCTTCCTCCCCTGTAATTTTTCCCTAAGCAGCATCTATAGACTCCAACAATGACAAGCAGCTCACGGAGCCCCTTCTGGGGGCAAAGGGGAATGCGAGATGTGGAATTATTCACACAGTTTGCCCTGGCCCTGTTGCTTCTACCTGGGCAAACCTGGGTTATATGCTTAGCCTCCTACACTTCGGTTTACTTTTTTAAAGTTTCTATATAATATGTTACCAGAGGGACCATCCCTGAGTCCCCATCTGGTCTGAGCTATCTGGAGAAAACTGGAGCCACTGGATAACAGTGCAAGGTCCAAAGCACCTAATTCAAAAACAGATGCAGAAAAAGCTTTGAAATACAAAGCATAAGGAACCTTACAGGAACCTGGATAGATACAGCAGCACAGTGGAAAATTACTGGTGGACCTGGAGCAGGACCCTTTTTCCTTATGCCCTCCCCTTCTCTCCCTTTTTCTTGTCTTCTCTTCCTTTCCTCCTCCTCCTCCTCCTCCTCCTCCTCCTCCTCCTCCTGCTCCTCCTGCTTCTTCTTCTTCTTCTTCTTCTTCTTTTCTTCTTCTTCTTCTTCTTCTTCTTCTTCTTCTTCTTCTTCTTCTTCTTCTTCTTCTCTTCTCTCCCTCTCTTCCCTCTCCTCTCTCTTTTCCTTCCTCTCTTCCTTCTTCCCTTTTCCTTTTTTCCCTCCCTCTTCCTTCCCCTTTCCTCCCTCTCCCTCCTCTCCCTCCCCCCTCTCTCCCTCCCTCTCTCTCTGTCTTTGTCTCTCTCCTTCTCTCCCCCCCACCCATCTAGATGGTTCAGTGGATAGAATACCAGACCTGAAGACCTGAGTTCAAATCTCATCTCAGCCACTCATTAGTAGTATGACCCTAAACAAGTTATTTAACCTATGTTTGCCTTAATCCAGTAGAGAAGAAAATGGGAAATCATTTCAGTATCTTTTGTCAAAAATATCCTATACGTGGTCACAAAGAGTCAGACATGACTAAATGACTGGATGGCAAAATATATACTTATATATTTATATGGTACATATGTATGTATGTGTGTGTGTAAATATATATATATACACACACATATATATGTGTATATATATGTATATCAGGGATTGAGGGAAGAAAATACTTTGCAAATTTCAATGACAATGGACTTTGTATTATAAGTGTTTCCTATACAAAGCACTTTCCCTGTCTTATCTGCTTTGAGACTTACAAGAAACTTATGAGGTAGGCATTCTCATTCCCATCTTATAGATGACAAAACTGCACAGATTTCTTATAAGTTTCAAACCAGGTAATATAGGAGATACAGCCAGGGGAATTTATTGAGTCTGGAGATGGAATGTCCCATATGAGCACCAGAAAGAAGCCCAATTTGGTTGGATTGCAAAGTATTGCAGGTGAAATAATGTCTAATAACGCTAGGAAATAGGTTGGAGTCTGTGAAGAGCTTTAAAAGTCAGAAGTTTATATTTTATAAAGAAAATAGGGAGCCAGTGGAGTTCTTTGAATAAGGGAGTGACATGGTCGGTTGATGAGGGGAACTTTTTTTTTGGACCTGATTCTAACTGATAGGAAGGAAATAATCATTTATCAATACCTACTCATGACTGGGAGATAAATGCTATTGTTGTCCTCATTTTATAGTTGAGGAAACTGAAGCAGACAGAGATCACATAGTAAGTATTTAAGGCTAAATTAGAGCACAGTTGTTCCTGCTTCCAGGTCCAATATTCTATCTTCATTTGTTGGTACAGTCATTTTTTTTTTTAGTTATGTCTGACTCTTTGTAACCCCATTTGAAGTCTTGGCAAAGATACTGGAATGGTTTGCCATTTCCTTCTCCAGCTTATTTTAAAGATGAAGAAACTGAGGCAAACAACATAAAGTGAACTGCCCAGGATTACTCAGCTAGAAAGTATCTGACAACAAATTTGAACTCAGGGTTTCTTGACTCAGGGTTCAAAGCACCATGGCACCTAATGCATAGAACTTTAGGAGGAAAGGACTATCCTCTCTTAGAGTTCATGGTAATAAAACAATAACATTTATATATCAGTTAGAGATTCGCAAAGTGCTCTTATATATATATATATATAATATCATTTTATTCTTAAAACAACTCTGTTAGGTAGTAGTTATTATCCCCATTGTATGATGAGAAAACTGAGGCATGGAAGCTAAGTAATTTATCTAAGGTCACACAGCTTAAGTAACTGAGGCAGAATTTGAACTCAGTTCTGGATTTCCTATACTCATGTGCTAGCTGTTTCATGATAGTAAATGATAAGAATAATATGCATAGTACATATACCTTTGATTTTAAAGGAGTGGATTCCAAAGAGCTCAGAAAAAGAGTAGGTAGGATTCCATGACCTGAGACTCCAAAAGGGAAATCCATTGAGGGTAACATGAAACTTGGATATTTAGTTGTAAGGAAGAACAAAATGTGTAACTGTCTAAAAAAGACTAATATGGATGCATGGAAAACTCTTCAAAGACTTGATTTTATTAATAGAAACTGTATAGGAGATAATGCCATAAATAATAGAAGTATAAATATTAGTTCTATATTGGATTATTTGCTGTCTAGGAGAGGGGGAGGAAGGGAAGGGAGGCAGAAAATTTTGGAACACAAGGTTTCGTAAGAGTGTATGTTGAAAACTATCATTGCATATATTTTGAAAAATAAAAAGCTATTATTTTAAAAAGGAGGAAACATTCAGAAAAAAAGAAAGAAGAATTAGTTTTATTTAGTTGCGGAGAAAAAAATAACAATAATGGAAGAAAGTTGTTAGGAGGCTGATTTTAGCATGATGTAAGGAAATACTTCCTACAGTTATTGTTGCTAAAAAGTGGAATAGCTTGCTTTGAGAGGTGTTGAGTTCCTTGTCTGTAGAGTGTTCAAACACTAGCTGAATGATGACTTGTTAGGGATAGTGGGGAGTGGAATCTTGTTCAGAAACAGGGTTGGACTAGATGCTTTCCTTTTCCTCTAAGTTTTTATCAGATTATGTTTTCCCACACAGTAGGAAACAGCTATCACCCTGGTTAGAAAAATATTATTCAGTATATTTCTGTCTGTGAGGGCCCCATTAATTCACATCAATGAAAAGAAGAAATGAATCCAATGTTTATGAAATAATCTAGTCTGAGTCTTTCTTCTATTTATAAATGTAAGTTTCAGGTTGGAGACAGACTGATGAATACATTCTTGGTGTTATTCAGTTATATCCAATTAACTCTTTATGTTACATGGTCTTCTCAGCAAAGACATGGGAATAGATTGCCATTTCCTCTTCCAGTGCATTAGATAGATAGAGTTTAAGAGCCTTTCTCAGGGTCACACAGCTAGTAAGTGTTTGAGATAGGATTTGAATTCAGGTCTTTTTTCACTTTAGGCCCAGTGTTTTATCAACTTGAGTCATTTAGTTGCCCTGATAAATACATTGTCCTTTTCCCCTATCCCTTTTCCTAGTCTCCATAAATATCTTTATATAGAAATAAATACATATATATGTATGTATAGGTATATGGAGTATATATATATATACACATATATGTGTGAGTACATATATACATACTATGTGGTGCAGTAGATAAAACACTGGATCTGGAGCCAGGATGATCCAAGTTCAAATCCATTCTTAGATACTTATTAGCTAGCTGTGTGATACTGGGAAAATAATCCTGATTGATTCTAAAAAAAAAAATCATGTTTATGCATGTATATGTATGAATATCAGCCAAAAGCTGTGTATCACATTTCAAGATCAGTAAATTAACAGAAAATATTTATTGATTTTTTGTTTCCAATCTAATTTTTCTTTCATAAAACTAATTGTTTATAACAAAAAATAGACCTTTTTGATATCTCATTTAATCTTGGTTAATATACATGTGGCATTAGCAGATTTGAGCATTGGGATTGGAATCAGGAAGACTCATCTTGCTGAATTCAAATCTGAACTGAGATACTTTCTAATTATATGACCCTGGCCAAGTCACTTCATCTTATTTGCTTTTGTTTTCTCATCTGTAAAATGAATGGGAGAAGGAAATGGCCAACCACTCCAGTATCTTTGCCAAGAAAACCCCAAATGGGATCTGAGAAGGGGTTGGACATGATTGAAATGACTGAACAAATTAAATCAAAATACAAATATATATAAAGTACTTTGCACAGCTTATATGCTTATAACTATTAGCAATTATTAGGAATGAGATTCTCTAATGAGATTCTAGTATGACTATAATTAACCAACAAGGTAAGTTAGGAAAGTCATTTTCAGTTAGTCAATTAGCATTTATTAACTACCTACCATGTGCCAGGCACTAGAGATACAAGGAAATGTCCTGCTGTCAAGGAACTCACAAGTCTAATGCGGGAGCCAATGGCAAATAACCAGGTACAAAGAAGCGATATACAACGTAAGTTTGAAGTAATTAGAAGAGTGGAGGGCACTGGAATTGAGAGGAATCAGGAAAAGCATCCTATAAGAGGTAAGATTTTAGCTGGGACTTGAAGAAGGCAGGAGATAGGAATGAAGAAGGAGAGAGTTCCAGGAATTAATGACAGTCTGCAGAAATCTCCAGAGTTGGAGATGAAGTATCTTATTTAAGGAATAGTCAGGACATCAATCACTGAGTAAGAGTGTGTGTGTGTGTGTGTGTGTGTGTGTGTGTGTGTGTGAGAGAGAGAGAGAGAGAGAGAGACAGAGACAGAGACAGAGACAGAGAGAGACAGAGAGACAAAGAAAAAAAAAGACAGAGAGAAACAGAGACAGAGAAAGAGACTGAGAAAAACAGAGACAGAGAGACAGAGAAATGGAGAGAGAATACATATGACCTAGTCAGAGCTATGCTTTTAATTTGAATCTATTTAATAGTCCTAGTAAGATCACTTTGACAAAAGAGTGAAGGATATCTTGGAGGGGGGCAAGACTTGAGGTAAGTTGACTCACCAGGAGGCCATTTCAATAATGCAGACACATGATGAGGGCTTTACCAGGATGGTGACAATGTCAGAAGAGACAAAGCAGCATATGTGAGAAATCTTACAAAGGTAAATTAACAGGCTTTGGCAATAGATATGGGGGTAGATATGAAAGATGTTGAGGATGGATGACTGAAAGGATAATGTGGCTCTTGATATTAATAGGGAAGTTTGAAAGTGGGGAAGGTTTGAGTTATTATGGATTGGCCGAGTTTGATATCTACAATTTATCCAGTTCAAGATGTCTAATAGGTAGTTGAAGAAAAGAAACTGAAGTCTACAGAGAGGTTAGGGCGGGATAAATAGATACAAGTTGAGCTTCAGCCACATAGAAATGATAATTGAAGTCATAGGAACTGATGAGATTACTAAATGAAATAAATAGTGGGAAAATAAAAGAGAGCCCAGGAGAGAGTCTTTTGGGGAAACAAGAAGTAGAAATGAAGGGATGAAAATCTAACAAAAGAGACTGAGGAAGAGTAGTTCAATAGAGAGGGAAAACAGCAGAATACAGTGTAATGGAAACCTAGAGAGAAGATGGAGAAAAGTGAGAAAAAAGAGAAGAGGTAATTAACAGTGTCAGATATTTCAGAGAGGTCAAGAAAGATGAGAATTGAGAAAAGACCTTTAGATTTGGCAATTAAAAGCTCATTAATGGGGCAAGCAGTACATAATGCAGGGATAAAACATTGGATCTGGAGTCAGGATGATCTGAATTCAAATCCATTCTCAAACATTTATTAACTAGCTGCATGATTTTGGGCAAATAACCTTGATTGAGTCTAAAAAGAAATCATTAATAACTTTGAAGAAAACAAAGTTTGGACTCAATTATCACCTCTATGCTGATGATTCTTAGCTTAAGTCTATTTAGTCAGACCACTAGTCTCTCATCTCCAATTTAGGTATCCTCATTTGGTTGAATGAGGAGATTAGAAGTCATTTGACCTTCTCAAAGAATTAAGACACAAAAAAGAGATGAGATTTGAGATAATAACGACTGGATAAAGTCTACATTTTGGTGAGGATGGAAGAGACTCAATTTCTTTATTTGCTAAATGAGGACCTTATCCTAGATAACTTTTAAGGTCCATTCCGGTTTTGACACTTTGTTCTAACTTTATATTTTCTAAGGATCCTCTGTGACATTCTATGCTATAAACAGTATGTATTCTAAAGTAATTTTTATGTCAAAGATACTGAAAAACTTTCCTTACTCTATCTTTGCTCTTCTTCTTCTTAACCCTTTCAATGGTCCTCCTGAGACCCCAAGAACATGTATTGCTCTTCCTCCTGTTAGGGAGAAGACCTGTTGAAGACCTTTACTTAAAAAGATCCAAGTCTCCCATTGCATCCAGGGCCATCTCCAGTACTCCTGATCTATATCTGACCACTGGACCCAGAAGGCTCTGGAGGGGAAACTGAGGCAGGTGACCTTGCACAGCCCGCCCCCACTTAAATCCAATTCATTCACATGTCATGGCATTACCTCCCTGATGTCATGATCCTCTCTGAGAATGAAGAACAAATAACAACAACAACAACAGTGTCAGAGAGGAAAACATTTAATAAACTAATTCTAATTGCTTGTTGGTGTTTCGATGTTACTTACTAGTCTAAGGTAATTTGGTTTTAAAAAGAGAACTCTGGTTATCACAGTAGTCAAAAGGATGAGTAATAGAAGTTTCCCATAATGATAATTCACATATACATTATATATATACACACATATATGTATTTTTATATACATATGAGCAAATATGCACATATATGCATGTATATATTTATACAATATATATGTATACACATATTTATATATGTATACATATATACATATGCACATAGATATGTGCATGTAGTTATATGCATATACATACATTTATACATCTCTATATATTTATATATACATACATATGTATATATAGGTGCATATATACATGTGTGTGTTTATACTTTGGAGAAGCATGACTTTCTCCTCTTTTGAATCAATCATGTGACTGAAGCCTATCTACTGTGCTTTCAAAGGCTAATTCTTTCAATTAACCCTGATCTGCATAAAACAGAGAAGACAGCAAAAAGTTGACAAATGGTCTTAAATCTCATCAAAGATAATTCTGTTTGGTAGCAAATCCATTAATTTATGGGAGCAAATTAGTAGAAGCCAAGTATAAAACTGCAGTTGGTTGCTTGAAACATTCTATTATTTATTATTTTAGTTTGATCCCCAAACTCAATTTCCCCTTTAGTTTTGGGAGAAGACCACTGGAGTTAGGAAATGTTAGGAAAGAGCTTTATTTTTGCCACTAACTAGCTGTGGGACCTCCCACATGTACCAACCTTTATGAATATCACTTTTGTTATTTATTAACAGATATAATAAAGGATGCATTATCTACTTCACAAGTCCATTGTGAGTAAAGGGTTTGTAAATTTTAAAATGCTATTGTTGTTATGCAGTTATGTTCTACATTTTACAACTCCATTTGGAGTGATTTGCTATTTTCTTCTTTGGCTCATTTTATAGATGAGAAAACTGAGCAAGAAAAGTAAAGTAATTTGCTTATGGTCACACAGCTAGTAAGTATCTGAGGCCAAATTTGAACTTGGATATTCCTGATTCATAAGTTTTATTCTTAAGCAATGTCAGAGGACAGAAGGGGACATATTGGAGAAATGTTGGTTGAAGTAGTATTCTCTTTTAATGTTCTGATCCAGTTTCCCTAATTGTCCTATTTACTTACTCTGCCTCAGGTCATAATCATTCCCTCTTAATGTTTAATGGGATAAAGGTCTTTATCCATTTTAGACATCATTAGCATATCAGGAGCCTCTCCAGTACCTCCCTCCATTAGGTCATCCCCATCCAGGTACCTCCCCCATTATGTCATCTGTCTTGTAATCCTATAAAAGAATCTTATATCCAACATTTAGGGCTGGATTCTTTGAGATGATAGTCTCATTTAGTCCTGGGACCAAACCATGGATCCATTTGATCCCAGTAAATCTCTCCTTTTAAATAAATTATGTTCTCTAATCTCTGTCTTGCTCAGTTTTTCTGGCATTACAGTAGATGGTTGGGTCAGATTGTAAAGGCATTGAATTCCAGATGAAGGAATATGGACATTAATGAACAGCACTTAGAAAATATGAACGTGTGGAAAGAGTGCTGGACTCCAGTTAAGAGAATTGGATTAGAATCCCAGTTTATAGATTTATTAGTTGTGTGATCATGGAAAATCATTTGGCCTGAGCCTCATTTCTCTCTCCCATGAAATGTGGATAATAATACACAATACATCTCTCCATAATGTTGTGTGGAAAATTCAGATCACTTTCTCTTAATTCTCTGCCAACCTCTCTGATCTTTTCTTCTCTGTCTCCTTTGCTGGATCCTCCTCCCAATCACACACTGACTATGGGTGTCCCTCAGGGTTCTGTTCTGGATCCTTCTCTCTTCTCCATTTATATTACTTCACTTAGTGACCATATCAGCTCCCATAGATTTAATTACTATTCCTGCACTAAAGATTCTATCCTGCCCCAAACATTCTACTGATTTCCCATCTTTATCTGCCTTTCTCATTTTGAACTAGTTGTCCAGTACACATCTTAAACTTAATATGTCACAAACAAAACTCATCCCCCAATTCTCCCTTCTGTCTTCCATGTTACTGTAGAGTACAATATCATCTTCCCACAAATTGGGTCTCATTCCCATATCCAAACTGTGGTGCAGACCTGTTGATTTCATCTTTTCAACACCTTTTCACTCCATCCTTTTCTCTGATACTGCATTTCTCTAATTTTTCCCCATTTCAATCCATCTTTTATTTAGTCATTAAAGTGATTTTCCTAAAGTGCAGATCCAGTCAAATCACTTTCTCTATTCAATAAACTTCAGTGGCTCCTTACAGTCTCAGGATCAAATACAAAATGCTATTTGGTATTCAAGTACCTTCAGAACTAGCCCCTTCTTACCTTTCCAGTATTCTTACACTTTAGTCTTCCACACATATTCATCAATCCAGGGACATTGGCCTCCTGGCTATTAAGACACTCCTCTTGGTTCCTAGCATTTTCTCTAATTGTCCTCCATGTTTGAATTACTCTCCCTCCTCTACTCCGACTATTAGCTTCCTTGACTTCCTTTAGGTCCTATCTAAAATCCATAGGAAGCCTTCCCAAACCCTTCATAATTCTAGTGCCTTCCCTCTATTTCCATTAAATATACATATACATATAGCTTTGTAGAGGGCCACAGACAGTGGGGGAGCTCTCGGTGAGGTATAAGACTCTTAAGCCCAGAGGAAACATGCTGACAATGTCTGGTTCGACTCTCATCTCCCCTTGGGGGCATCTCAGCCTTCCTGAGAAATCAGGGGGTCATGACAACCTGTATTCTACTTGAAGCAGAGATACTTGCTGTAAAGAGGCATTTACATAATAAGAGCAAGATGCTTATTGTTAGCACATGTGCAGTGTGCTGTAGTGATATAATTGTACTATAGTTGGCACATGCTCAGTGTGCTGTGGTGATGTGATTGTGCTAAGGTATTTAAGGTTGAGAGAACTTGAAATAAATAAATTCCATATTTGACAAAAAAAAGGAGGGAAGAGGAGAGAGGTCAGAAAATGCAACTGCTTCTCAGTCTCCTTGTATCATTATTATCCTCTCACATGAAGGGATATGTTCTGCTGGTCAGAGTTAGATCCCAGCAGCTATTAGCTGGTTGCTGCCGTAACAAATGGCACCCAACGTGAGATGCAGGAAACAAAAGAAATAAAGAAGTAGCTGCGTTCAAGAGCTATTTGTGAATGGAATCCTCCCAGGAGAATTCCTTCGTTAACCCATGGGAAGGAAAGGGAGAAGAGACTTTTTCAGTCGGGGTCATTAAAATGGATCAACATATCAAAGGGAGCCAGGAGACTAATGAGGGACTTATGAAAAATGCCTATTCTGACTATAGTCCTACTTTTCCATTTGTCAGTAAGTTTGCTCCATGAAATCTCACAAGATTCAACACCTATTAGTCTCATCCTGTGACCATCCAGAGGCATAAGATGGAAAAGACTTTGATAGTGCTGTTTGCATTCTTCAGCAGGAGAAGTCAAATATCTTAGCATGCAGACTCAGATAACAGCCAATTCACAAACTCACTAACAATACTGTTGGGGGGAAAATAATCGTGTTTCTATAAAACAAAAAATGGGGAATTATTGTTAAGGTCCATGCCTAAGTGTGATGGGGCAAGGTCAATTCTCCAAAAGCCCCCACAGTTGAGAATCATAATATCTTTGAAGGAATTGCAAATCAACCTTTACTGATGAAGTTGTTGCTTGTGGATTGGGAATGAAATAAATTGGGGGCAAGAGGGAAGAGGAAGGAGGTCAGAGAATGCAACTGCCTCTCAGTCTCCTTGTATTGTTATCATCCTCTCATATGAAGGGATCTATTCCTCTGGTCAGAATTAAATCCCTAGCAGCCACTAGTAGGTGGCTCCCATAACACCCAGCAGCAACTAATAGGTTGCTCCCTTAACATAGCTTGTCTTGTATATATTTCTCTTTACATTATCACCCCCATTATATTGTATTGCATTGCACATTATATGTGCCTTGAGGGCACAGTGTAGGCACTTAATAAATAAATACTGATTGATTGATTGATTGACATTGTAGCCTCCAGAAGAATGTAAGGTCCTTAAGAGAAAGGATTATAATTTATTTTTTGTCTTTTCTTCTCCAAAGTCTAGTACAGTGTCTATCACAGAGTAGCATTTAACAAGTATCCATTGATTGTTGAAGATTATAGTTTACAGCCAATCTAGGAAGGCAATGTCAAAAGTAACTAATAGCACAGAGATGACATCTTTTATAGGTCTTCGTACCTCCCAGTAAATATTTTGGTTCCTAAAGAATAGGGAATCCCAGGACTGGGAAGCCATCATTTTATTTTGTGGAGGAAACTAGAAAGAAATTGGGATAAGTTAATCTGAAGTTTCTCAATAATCAGATCTGAAGGCTTTTAAAGAAAAATCAGACAAGGAGAAACTCTTCATGTATCTTATGGATTACAGAAAGATTCAAAGTTTTTTTCAATCAAATTGTATCCAAGTCCAGGAATGGGAAAATGTAAAGTTGTCAAACTTTGGTCAAAAAGCCAAACCTGAATTTTGGCCAGAGGACAACCTTTCCTTCTGAAAAATTGACTGTGCTTTTTCTGGGTCCAAGATTGAAGGGATACATTTGTACTTGGGAAAGAATTAGGGGGAGTGAAAAACATTCCCACAGTGATGGTTATTGGGCTCTCTGATATTATTCATATAGTCTGTGGGTCTCCTCAACTCTCTACCCATATAAATGACTGGTTCACTGAGGCGATATATTATTTTATTTTTAGAGAACAAGCATTTAGTAATAAGTGTTGTGTGCTAGGATACTTGCTATCAATTATGTTTTTAAATTTTTTTATTAAAGCTTTTTATTTATTTAGTTTATTTTTTATTTATAAAGCATATGCATGGATAATTTTTCCAACATTGACCCTTGTAAAACCTTTTGCTCCAAATTTTCCCTTTCCCCCCACCCTCTCCCCTAGCTGGCAGGTAGTCTAATACATCTTAAATATGTTGAAATACATATTACATCCAATATATTTACACATATTTATACAGTTATCTTGTTGCACAAGAAAAAATGGATCAAGAAGGAAGAAAAAGAAAAACTGAGAAAGAAAACAAAATGCAAGCAAATAACAACAGAGAGAGTGAGAATGCTATGTTGTGTTCCACACTCTGTTCCCATGGTTCTCTCTCTGGGTGTAGATGGCTCTCTTCATCACTGCACAAATGGAACTGATTTGAATCCTCTCAATATTGAAGAGAGCTACATCCATCAGATTTGATCATCATATAGTCTTCTTGTTGCTGTGTATAATGATCTCCTGGTTCTGCTTATTTCACTCAGCATCAGTTCATGCTAAGTCTCTCCAGGCCTCTCTGAAATCATACTGTTGGTCATTTCTTACAGAACAATAGTATTCCATAATATTCATATACCATAATTTATTCAGCCATTCTCCAATTGATAGGTATCCACAGTTTCTAATTTCTTGTCAATACAAAAAGGGCTGCCACAAACATTTTTGCACATGTGACTCCCTTCCCCTCCTTTAAGATCTCTTTGGATATAAGTCCAGTAGAAACTCTGCTGGGTCAAAGGGTATGGATAGTTTAATAACATTTTGAGCATAGTTCCAAACTGCTCTCCACAATGGTTGGATCCATTCTCAGTCCCAGTTTTCCCGTATCTCCTCCAACATTTGTCATTATCTTTTCCTGTCATCTCAGCCAATCTGAGAGGTGTGTGGTTCTCAGAGTTGTCTTAATTTGCATTTCTCTGATCAATAGTGATTTGGAGCACCTTTTCATTTGACTACAAATAGTTTCAATTTCTTTGTCTGAAAATTGTCTGTTCCTATCCTTTGATCATTTATCATTTGAAGAATGGCTTGAACTATTACAAATTTGAGTCAATTATCTATATATTTTAGAAATGAAGCCTTTACCAGATCCTTTGGATGTAAAAATGTTTTTCCAGTTTATTGCTTCCACTGAGGTGATATTTTAGAAAAAGTATTCTTCATTCAGCTCAATCCCCATGCCACTACAACTGGGATGCTCTAAAATATCTGAACTCAATTAGAACTAGGTAAGGAGATGCATTTTAGAAATAAATATTTAATCAGAATTAGAAACACTTAGCAAAGGAACAGTCAAATAATCTTAATCCATGTACCACACAAAATAGAGTATTATCACCCAGGCCTAAAGTAAGAAAATCTAAGAAAAGATCTTCTGAAAAGCTCATGATCAAATTTGGGAGTGATGGCAAAGTCTTTTTTTTTTTTTTTTTTTTTTTTTTTTTAATGCAAAGCCAAATGGTTGGGAAGTGGGAAGGGGAAGGAGATAAGAGATATCTGAATCACTGATTCAGATTTGCTCATGACATTCCTAAATTCAAAAACCTTTTCTAGCTTATTATTGGTCTATTGAACAAAATCCAGACTCCTTTAAAAAATCATTCATGTGGATTCAGAGAAACTTGGCAAGACTTGTACCAATTAATAAGCAACAAAATGAGAATGGTGGTCATTACACAATGTCTTTAGCAGAGGTTTTTAACTCTTTTTATATCAATGGTCCTTTTGGCAATCTGTTGCCAAACTCTCCCATGATAAGATTTTTAAATAAAATAAAATATAGAGGATTATACAGGAAATCAACAATGTTGAAATAAATTTGCCAAAATATTTTTAGAAACTAATATTCATAGATTCTAGGTTAGGAATCTCTGATATAAACCTTCTGGGAATTGCAGTTCCCACATGGGTCAACTTTCATGTATAAAGCCTGGGGCTTAGCTGCTCTTGGTTTCTTGGCTGGGATCACCTCTCCTTTTGGACAAACGGACAAGGAGGAAGACAGGGGTGGGAGGTGTTTATTAGAATAATTTGTTTTCTCTGTGTTAGACCCCTTTTCATCCACATAGATAGTTAAATTCATAATCAAAACAATTGTTTCTGGTCTTCCTACTTTATGAGTTATCGCCATTCCTCATATAATTTATAATTCCAAACCAAAATTCTGCGATAATACAAGTTAGGCTTAATATTGACATCTTTTTTTTGGTTGTTGTTTTGACTCATTTCTTCAACTCTGAACCCAAAGCTAGGAAGATGAAGTCAACTCCTGCCTCAGATACTCCATTAGTCTTTTTTGTTATATCTTGTGTTTATTGTTGATTGTTCATAATAATTTTAAAAATTTATATCATCATTTGAAGATCTCTGTGATTAGGTTTTAAATAGAAAGCTGTATGACTAAACTGGACATTTGCATCACTATCCCAAAGATCCTACCTTTCTAGCTTTATCTATACAATACATATTTATTAAGTGCTTACCATTTACCAAGAACTGGGGATATAAATTATAAGGTCTACTCTCAAGTAGTTTATAATGATAGCAAAGTCAAATCTAAGGAGTATGGCTGGTGATAAATGAATACCTGTCTAGGTTTCTGAGCCTTCTTTTAATGGAGGCTTTGGGAAGAGATTTTGCTTTGCCCTTCGATCAGAGAGGGACAGACAACTGAAGTATGGATGAGGTATGAAAAATAAAGCTGATGTGTGTATGCTAAGTTTCCTGGTGATGAGTTTTCCTGGGGGGAGGGTGTTATAATAGGAACAGGTGGTATAGATCTGAAGAGAGTACCTTGTGGCAGATGAAGTTACCTCTTACCACCCCCTTTCATTTACTTTAAGCTCTTGCCATGTAGATATATTAGCTATTTCCCTATATATGTTTTGCCTCTTTGCATTTGACTCACACTAGTTTTTCCATTCAAAATACCCTTGTTCCACAACACCTCAATTCTAGCAATCCAGTTCCTAAACTACTTTCAAGGCTTAGCTTGATATTGCTGCTCAGAAATCTTAGCTTGATATTAGTCATCAGAAAGCAGAACTCAGAAAAAAAAAAAAAAAAACCAGAGGAGTTAAGTGACTCACCAAAGATTACACTGGTAGCAAGTTACAGAGCAGAGTCAAACTCAAAACCCCTGACTCCAAATCCAGAGCTAATTGTGTACATCAGTAAGTTAGCTGATGGTCATGGCAATACTGTTTGCACAAGATAGTCTCAGGAGCTGATATTTATAACTTAATCTCCAGATTGTATAATGGACAACATCAGTACAGGATAGCTGTCTGTACAAGATAACTCCAGAGTGTCATCTTTCTCCTCACTGGGGTCCACTTAGATACTAGGGTCGCTATCAGGGACATGATCATTTGCTAAAGTCTATTATTTATCCCATCATATACCATAAATCATTCAGCTATTCCTTAGTGGGGAATACCCACACCAATGGGTGTGCCATTAGATTCCCATTCCCTACCACCTCAAAAATACCTATAAATATTTTATATATCCTTAAAGCCTGTTCTGCTTAGGATCCATCCCTTTCTTAATTTACTCTCCTTCTAGTTTCTCCCTTCTCCCTTTTTTCATTCCCTCTATTTCCCTATTAAGTAAAATGTATTTATGTATCCAACTCTTTCTGAAATACAGCTGTGTGGCTGTGTTTATTTTTCCCACCTTTAACCAGTCAAGATGAGAGTGGTATTCATGTGTCAGTCTCTTCCCCTATCCCCTATTCTTCATTTGTATAAATATCTACTTGCCCATTTTGATTGCAAGATAATTTTTCCTTACCTTTCTTTGCCTCCTCACCCTTCCCCAGTGTATTTTTCTTCTCCTCTTTTTTTATTCTTCTCTTAAGATCATCAAGACATAAGAGAACTACTCTCAAGCCCCAGAATCTTGTCTAATTAGATTCCCTCTGGACCCTAATGAGGATAAGATTCAGAGGGGATGCATGTATTATATCCCCATATTAGAATGTAACATTTTATCCTTGTTTAGTCCTTTATAATTGTTTATGTGTATGTTTTTATTTTTTCTTCACTTATGTTTGAACTTTAGAGTTTCTACATAATCTTTAGTCTTTTCATCAGGAATGCTTAGAAACCCTCCATTTCTTTAAATATCACTTTTTCTTCCTATAATTCTAAGTAAATTTTTTTCTCTGTAAGCCTATATCCTTTGTTTTCTGGAATGTGGTATTCCAAGCTTTCCTCTTTTTTATAAAGTTAGATACTGAATCATGCTTAATCCTAAGTGTGATTATTTAATACTTTAATTCTTTGTTTCTGGTTTTTGTCATTTTTTTGGTTGTTATTAACTTAAATTTTTGTATTTAGGCTTTATGAGAATTTTTATCTTGGAGTTTTTTTTTTTTTTTTAGGAAGTGAGAGGTATATTCTTTTCTAGGTCCATTTTAGCTTATGTTTCAAGAGATCTGGGAAATTTTCATTTAAGATTTCTTGAAATATGATGATGTCCGTATTCTTTTATGAGGGTGGGGGGTTGACTTTCAGGTAATTCAATGATTCTTAACTTTTTTTTAAACCAATGCTCTCTCTTCTTTGACATTCTAGTATAAAGCGGGTCATTCTGTTTTTCTGCCCCATCTCTGCTCCCCCGCAACTTGCAACAGAAGAAACAAATGTATTGCAGGTGGGAATTGCAGGTGATTCTGATAAATGAACATTGCCAGTTATAGTGTCTATTCTAGGAGTTCTCAAATATAATTAGTTTCTGGCTACCCAAATTAAGGGTGCTTTTTAAAGAGTAGATTACTCAGAGATGAACCATGGCTAGGATGATTTTACAATAGAAAGATTAAAGAACTCTTAAGCAGCCAAAAGCCATTCCTCAAATAGATAAATGACCAAAGGATAAGAACAAACAATTCTCAAAAGAAGAATTGTGAACTATTAACAAACATATGAATGTTCCAAATCAAATACAAATCAAAACAAACCTCTGATTTCACTTCATGGTCAGCAAACTGTGAAAGATGACAATAGATATTCATAATCTATGCTGCAAAGTCTGTGGAAAGATAGGAACATCAATGCATTCTTTGTTGGTAGATTTTGGAAAGAAATTTGGAATTTTGCAATTAAAGTGGCTAAATTATTCATGCCAATTGATCAAGAGATTTGTCTATTAGTCATAAATATTTGTAGCAGCATTATTTGTGTTTCAATCAGTTTGGTTAAATCATTTTTCAGTCATGTCCAACTCTTTGTAATATCATTTAAGGTTTTCTTTTATAGATGTTCTAAAATACTTATAGCTGCTCTCTTTGTGGCAGCAAAAAATTAGAAATTGCAGGGATGTCCATCAATTGGAAAATAGCTAAATAAGTGGGGTATATGATCCTGATAGAATACTACTGGGCTATAAGAAATTATGAGTTTGATGACCTTAGAAAAAAGATAAATAGATTTGCACAAAATAATGAAGAGTGAAATGAGCAGAATCAAGAGAACATTGTATATAATAACAGTAATTTTGTTTTAGGAACAACTTTTTGCAACTAAGTTGTTTTGATTATTATAAATATCCAAAATTAGCTACAAAACATCTGTGAAGGAAGATGCTACCTGCATCTAGAGAAAGATATGATAAATAGAAGTATGTATAGAATGATTTTACATGTATATGGTAGCCTTCTCTAGGGCAGGATGGGGGGAGGGAAAAATGAGGTGGGGAGAAAAAGTTACATGATAACTTTAAAAGAAATAGAAAGTTGTACATAATAGATTTGTGGTTTCATGCGCAAGTATCTTCCCTGCTCCACATCACCATTCAACTGTAATAAAAATGCTTATTTTATTTCTTAAATTCTTAAATAAAATTTAAAAAACTTCAAGTCTGAGGCCAGATTAGAACTTCCTAACTCCAGGAACTGTGCTCCATGTACTGCACCATCTCTCTGCCACTACTATCAGTAGTAATGAGGAACTGGAAACAAAATAAATTGACATCACATGGAAAATAGCATTCATGTAATGAAATGTTGCTGTGTTATAGCAAATGGTAAATATGATAAATCTATAGAGAAGCATAGAAAAAAATACAGGTCTTGATTCAAAGTAAATAGAACAAATACACACACATATACACACATGTATGCATATAGGTATATAATGAATACAACAATGTAAATAGAAAGATCACCACAAAATAATAAAAAAAAAAGTTTAAAAATTACAAAGAACAAACATAGCTCCAAAAAAAGTAGTTGTAAGAAGAGACTTCCCCCATGATCCTTTGAGAGAAGTATATGGGTATGGAGCATTGTATACATTTTTAAATTTAAAACTATATTTATTATTATATATGATCAATTTATGTTGATTATGATATTATTATCACTTTCATCTTTTTTATTTAAGAAATTCCTTTGTTAAAAGAAATAGTTCTTTGGAACTTGGACAAAGGAAGAGAAAAGGGGAAGAAATTTTGGGGCTCTAAAAATAAAAGATACCCCAAACTTTTTTTTTTTTATTTAAAGAAATACTAAGCAGGTCACTGTATTATAAAGTGAATAAGTTTTGATTATTCTGAATGGGGAAGCTGTCAATTTTTTATCAACTAATCTTTTGTTGTTGAGTTTTGTCTGACTCTATAATCCCATTTGATGTTTTCTTGGCAAAAATACTGGAATTCTTTGCCATTTCCTTTTCCAGCTCATTTTATAGATGAGAAAACTGAGGCAATCAGAGTTAGGGGAAATACTAAGGGTCACAAGGCTAGTATCTGAAGACAGATGTAAACTTAATTCTCCCTAATTTCAGGCCCACTTTTCTATCTATTTCACCAGCTAGCTGCCCATATCAATTAGTATGGGTTCAATAAAAACAAATCACAGCAGGCTGCCTTCCTTTCCTTTTTTTTTTTTTTTAACCTAGTGATCAGATAAGTAAATTAGGACAAAAAAGCTTTGATATAGCATTTACATATTCTAGCAAGGCTTCTAACAAAGTTCTAAGCATATCTTTTTGAGTCAGATGAAAAAATGCAAGATAAATGATAATAGGGTTAGAAAGATTTGTAGCATTTTGAATAACTAGACATAAACATTCTTTAATAATAGATTGAGGGCAATACAGAGCTCTGTCCAAAATAGGCTTTGTTCTATTCAACCCTTTTGTTAATAGCTTATGTAAACAGAAGTCATGTTCATTAAATTTGCAGATAACTTGAAACTAGGAGAAAAGAAGGATAGCTAAAATGTTTTTTGACAGAACTGGGATACAAAAATATCTCAGCAGGTTGAAATGAAAATTAATCTTAATAGAGTTATTGGATCTTCCTTGCAGTTTTGTAATTTGCAGGGAGCTAAACTGGGGATGGACCTGGGAACCAGAAGGATCAGATATTAGAAGAACTGGGTTCTTCTAGTTCTGGTTCCAAAGTTAACTAAATGTATGGACAAATTTCAACTTCTTTGGGTTTAATTTTACAAATACAGAAAATGATGGGCATGTACCTGCTGAACTGTAATGTCCTTTGAAATGTGAAGTCCAGGTTATGTCATGTGACTATCTGAATGTATTTATAGCCATGTTTCCCATTAGTATAATGATTCATTTACTAGGGGTCAAACAGCATCCATTAGCAATCATACGTGGGGAATCTATAACATTTGGTTCCCATGTCACCAAATATCAAAAACTCTGCCTTCGGAGGAATCAGCCTCATGTGTAGTTGACCAAAAATTCTCAGGGCCTGAGATCTAGAATGATAACAAAGTGTTCATAAGTTATAATATTGCTGAGCTCTTGTTTATTCTCTGTTTTATAGGCCTTTCTCTGTTGGAGGAAAACTCATGAGATTTGAAGAGAGGAAGGATGAAGGGTCAGAATTATGGAATGAGCATGTATCTTTGAATCAGAAAACTTAAATTACAATCTGGAACTCATTAGCTTTATAGTCGTGGACAAGTTAATCAAGCTCATTTCCCTCATCTAGAAAATGAGAGTGATAGCATTTGCTTCATTCACCTCAGAAGGTGGTTGTTAAAAAAAAATGACAGTGTAACCGTGTGAGTTTACGACAATAAAATAATAATTATGCATTTAAATTTTGAAATGTAGTATTGCATTATTAATGTTATTTATTTAAGCCATTAAAGACTCAAATATTAATTATTTGGGTCTTAAGAGAACTTCCATTTAAAGTACTGCCTTGTCAGAACTTAAAAAAGCCCCTTTTTGATTAGTCAGTCTCAATTATTTGACATGCGGCAGCTAAGTGGTCCAATGGAGAGATCACCCAAGCTGGAGCTGGGAAGAACTGAGTTCAAATTTGGCCTCATACTCTTAGTAGACAAACCACTTAACCTGTTTGCCTCAGTTTGCCCATCTGTAAAATGGAGATAATATTTACTGCCTACGTTGTAAGGAGGTAATATCTGTAAAGAACTTAGCACAGTGCCTAAACATTTTAAGTGCTTTTTGATGTTAGCTATTATTATCATGTAAGAAAGATAAGACTCTTAAAGGAAGGGGAAAAGCATTTATAATTGTGTATGTGTGTACAATACATATAACCTATATGACATATACATTAATATATGTATGTGATGTATACATTTATTATATATTAATATATAGTACATACATATGATTGCTACATAATATGTATATCCCTTAGAGATTTATAAAGTACTTTCCTTACAACAGCCCTGTGAGAGAGATTAAGCAGTTCAAGTATTATTTTTCTCATTTTTTAGATGACAAAACTGAGTTAAGTGATTTGCCCATTGTCATCCAGCCAGTAAACACTGGAGCTGGGATTTTAAAGTCCTCCTCAGCTCCCATAGACAAAGTCCTAGAGTCTGCTCAGGACCTGACCCCTAGCACTGAATCAGTCAGCAGGCCAGTTCTCCAGAGACTCTGGGAACTTTCCCTGAGATTTGACCTCTCCTGCCCTCGGGGGATTGATTTTAAAGGCAGGACCCCCTCCTCCCCACAATACACACACACCCTATCCCCAACCCCCTGTTTTCCTCTGGAAACCCAGCCATCCCTTGGGCTGCCTCAGCTAAGGGAAGTCTGACTTCCCCCTGGTATTTTTAACTTAGCACAATAAACATTCTATTCCTCTTTGGACTGGGCAGCACCAGTGGGTGAGACCAAGTCACGAGGGCCTGGGCAGCCGCCACCGCTCCTGAGCCCCGTTTTGTTATTAATAAGACACACACACACACACACACACACACACACACACACACACACACACTCGGCCCTCACTGGGCTGGGGAGGGCCACCCTTCCTAGAGGGACTTAACCTCCCCAAGTCCTCCCAGGCCAGGCCAGGCTGGGCCAGGAGCAATTTGGAAGCCTGACTTGGGGGAGGAAGGACTGGGGCTGGGAGGAGGTGGGGCAGAGTGTGGAGGGGAGCCAGGCTTTGGAAGAAAACCTCAGCCTAGGGAGAACAATAGGCCCCATTGCTGCCTTTGGATTGTTCCTGGAACAGGGCTCTGCCACCCGTGGATCGGGGCCACGTCAGTGAGCCTTTGTCTCTGGCCAGGGCTGGCATCTTCTGGAGGGAGGCACTGGAGGGAAAGGAAGGAGGAGGAGGGGGAACAGGACTCAGCGTTCCTGCTGAGTCTCTCACTCTAGCTGGGGGCACATCACTAAGAGGAGGAGCCCCTTACCCTTCTCCCTTGCCTCTGCTCTTCTCAGAATTAGGCTTATATTTGGGAAAGTCCTTTGGTATCATCAAGTGCCTTATCCAGAAGTGGACCCTGAGGTAAGGGGAGGGAAGTCACTTAATCTAGTCACAGAACCGGATTTTAAAACAAGCTCTGGCTCTGGTGTTGCTCCAGCTGCTTAGAAGACACACAATTTGGGGCAGCTAGGTGACACAGTGAATGGCGAGTGGCCCTGGAATTGGGAGGACCCGAGTCAAAATCCACCCATAGACACTTGACATGAACTAGTCAAGTCACTTAACCCTGATTGCTTGCTCCACCTCCAAAAGGCACAAAGCTTCCTTTCTCCCTTTCTCCATTCCACCTTGTATTTCTCTTCTTCATCTTCTCCCTTCCTGTTTCTTCCCTCCTCTTTCTCTATTCCTCTTACCTTTATTTCTTATTTTTTCTTGTCCTCTCCTTTCTCCTCCCTCTTCGCCATTCATCCTCCCTTTTCTCATTCTCCTCATCCCCTACTTCATTTGTTCCCTTCTTTCCCCTCTTTCCCCTTCCTCACCTTTGTCTCCCACTTTGTTCCACCTTGTACCTCTCTTCTTCATCTGCACTCCCCCTGCTTCTTCCTTCCTTTTTCTCTCTTTCTTTTACCTCTATTCTTTATTTCTTCTTGCCCTCTCCTTTTTCTTCCTCCCTCTTCTCCATTCTTTCCCCCTTTTCTCATCCCTCACTCCATTTCTTCCCTTTTCTTCACCTCCTTCCACTCCTTCTCTTTCCTTCCCACTTTACTCCCTCTCTTCAATTCCCTAAGGTCTTTTTCTAAGGTTTCCCTTTTCCCTCTTTCTTCCCACCTCCTTTCTCTCCACATTCCTCCCACACATTTATTTCTATCTCCTCTATGTTGTGTATTCCAAATCCTGGAATTAGAAACTATCCCTGCCCTCAAATAACCAAAATTTTCTTCTCCCTTCTCCCTCCTCTCTTTTTCCTTCTTTCCTTCCTCCCCACTCCCCCACTTTATGTTGTACTTAGAGTTAGGAGGTCAGAATCATTATACTTAAAAAATAATTGTCCAGTTTCAAAGTACTTTCACACTTAGATATAATTATCATCATCATGTAATTCCTGCTTTCCTTTGCCCCCCAAAAATATCAGTATAAGGTCAGCAGGGCAGGAATTAAGAAATGATTTTTACAGATATAGAAATAGTAATTATTTCAACTTCTTTCTTACACTCCACATATTTTCTGCTACCCTGTCTCCAAAATAAAATGAAAAATAAACAAACAAGCAAAACAAGTCACCCCATTTATACTGGAAGAAGAAGCAGTCTCTTACTGAGTAGTACTTCATGGAAAGTGCTGAAATTGACATTGGAAGACTTTTATTGGATTCTTAGTTTTGCCATTTATTGCCCTAACATCCCTAAGAATTAGTTTCCTCATACACAAAATAAAAATAAAATTTAGAATTATATAATTCTATGATAGGCAATTTGGTTTATAGTAGGGAATTTGCATTTAACAAATATTTACTGTGCAGTCATCCCCATTTTTGCAAATGAGGAAACAGAGATTAAGTGAATTGTCCAAGATCACAAAGAAAATAAATGGCAGAGATTGGATATGAACTCAAGAGTTCTTGATCATGAGTCCAGCACCTAATCCATTAGACCATCTAGCAGCTGCTTCAGAGTAAAGATAATTTGGCTTCAAGTTCCTACCTCTGACACATCTTGACTATGTGAATCACTGAACTCAGAGCCCTTCCAAAATTATCTAATATTATATATTTGCCTAATTGTTTCTGATTTTCCTTATCCATCCTGACATTAATTATGCAACATTTAGCACAATTCCTGGCACATATCAGGCACTGAATTCATCTGAATTAATTGATGGATGGATTAATCTTTAATAATAGAAGGAATTTCTTAAACCAAATCCAGTCCAACTATATTTAAATCTAAAATATGGCATTCTTTTTCTGAATGATAGTTTAAGCCTTTATGGTTTTGTCTTGTCCTACAATCATTACAATAGCTACCATATTATATGCTTTAAAGTTTGCAAAATATTTCACACTTATTATAGTTTGATCTTTGACAATAATCCTGTGAGGTAGATATCATTGGGTTGTTCCTGGAACTGGGGTCTGCCACCTGTGGATCGGAGGCTTTGTCTTTGGCCAGAGTTTAGTTTTCAGATAGGGTTACTGAGGCATAAAGAGAATAAATGACTTGTTTAGGGTAATAATGCTTTAGTAATGCTCAAAACAAAATGTCTCCTGCCCAGTAGCTTATTACCTCATTTTTTCTAGATAGAACTGATCATAGCTTCTAGGTTTTAAAGATGGTGACATGTCAAAATACTTTATTAATCCCTGAACATGCCTAGATGACATTGAATTTATACATCTCCAGTGAAAAAGATATCAAACAATTTTTTCCATTTCATGGACTCTTTCTCCAATGATATCATTTAGTTTAAAATTCTTAAGTATATCAAGGGAAGCAATAAATTGAAAGCTTTGAGCTTGAATTCAAAGGTCAAAGAGAGCCAATGGACAAAGGCAAGACTTACAATATTTAGCATCCTCTAAGTAAGATACCTCGAGCATGAATCTATCAAAGAGAAAGTTGTAGTGTGTCTATGAGGTGTATCTAGGAACTTGTTGGCATCTTGAAACTAAAACCCAATAGAAAGAAAATGTTTAAAACATTTAATAATTATGAAATACCAGTTTAGTATATGCTTTTGTGATGCAAGAATCTAATAAAAAAAACTATACTGTATTAATAAACATAGGCCTATCGTTTTATAGCAGTTTTAGAGATTTTCACACTTCCTCAACAAAAATAAGAAAAGGATCAAGAGATATTCTCACAAAACATGATAAACACGTTAAAGACAAAAATACTTTCAAAACAAGTGGCCATTACTTTACAAAGCAAGAGTAAAGTCTAACAGTAAACATATGCCATTGGATTTGTTGAATGAAACAGAACCTTTGAAATGGCTAAAATAGGTAATCTCATCTTCAAACCTATTCCTATAGGACTCTTTTTTTCTTGGTGGAGATCAGCAGGCCAATCCTATGTAAAGAAAGGTTGGAATTGTGAGAACTGGAGAGAGAAAAGCTCTACAATCTTCAAATCCTATTCAACCTTCCAATCTTTTTGACTCTTCAGTTTTGAGAGAGAAGATGAACAAGACCAATTCTATCTCAATTTGCTGAAGAAAAAAACTCTGATAAAACACAAGAAGAGAAGGAAGTTTCCATTATGTTAATATCATCAATTTGCTACATACTTCATTTGTAAAACTTTTTCTTGGTTGAGCTGAATTATCTTGCTCCCAATGGGAGAGCTCCTTCACTCTTTATTGTCTGGTATATATCCTCCCAAGTATACCTTACCTGATTCCTGTTTTCTTGCTGATTTAGATAAATGAGTTTTCTTTATTATTTGCTATGACTATTCATTGTGGTCCTGCTGTTTGATGGGAGGGAAATCAAGCCTTAGACATAAAGATCTTGCTGCCAATAATGAAGACACCAGAAGTTAGTTGAAAGTTGAAAACATCACTTAGACTACTAATACATAAGGAAGCAGACAGATATAGTTCTAGCCTGGTACCGCATCTCCCTGAGAAGGCCAGAGTGAAGGCCTCTGGTTCTAATTTACTGCTTCTCCTTAAGGTCTTCCTTGGACAAGGGCTGGAGTTGTAGATCTTGAGGTGTCGATTTTATAACCCTTCAAGCTACATGATGCTCCTATGGGAGCACAACTCTTGCTAGACATAGGACCTCTCTATGGGATTTCCCTACTGATACAATTCAACCAATTATATATCAGCAAAGAAGCATCAAATGGTTGTGTCCTAAATTTTTACTTATTAAAAAACAGAGGACTTTATAATATCAATTTAGAACTAGGTCATCACCACCAAAAATTATTAAAGGGTTATCCATAAGGAGCTTAAATAGCAATTAATTCAGATTATATAAGGAAAAAAATATCACTTCTAGTTTCAAACATATAGTGTCTTCCAACTTTTCCTAACAAGATACAAATGGCTAGAATAATATATCAGAACCTCATTGTCTTTTATTTTAAAGTTAAAAATAAATTTTATTTTAATGAATTTAACAAACATGAATGTTTTCACAAAGAATAGAAAAAAGATTTTATATGAAAATATGAAAATCTATTATATGCAATCTATTTTTGAAAAATGAATATTAAATTTAACATAAAAGGTTTTGATGTTTCTCTGGTCTCTGTCCCCTTATGAACTTTATTTTTTTCTTTTCTGAATAGTTCTTGAAGGTGCTCTTTTCCTTTTTTGGCATCACTATCATTATCCTTATCCTTCTCTCATAATTCTTCTAGCAAAAAATAAAGTAAAACAAATGAATGAATAAATAAAAGCTCTTCCTTGTAACAAATAAGTGAGTTAACCAAAATGAATTTATGTATTGGCTATATTTGAAAGTGCTTGTCTCATTCTATTCTGGTCTATCATCTCTCTGCCAGGAGGTAAAATGAATAATTATATGTGGAATCTGAGGGCTTAAGTAAAAATCCTGGCTTTGATCCTTAGGCAAATACCTTCCTCTCTCTGGGCCTTAATTTTCTCCTCTGTAAAATAAGTCTCTAGGGTTCTTTTCAGCTCTATGATCCTAGGAAGGGCAGAGGAGAAAGAGAGGTTGAATTAACACTGTTTTGTGTTCTTCTGAAGTTCAAATGGCCAAAACCCCAAAAGAAAACCAGCCCTGTTCTCTCTTCATCCTTTACTCACCACCCTGTCCTTTCTTGCCTCTTGTGCCTCTGAACTCCAAGTACAATCCTTTCAGCTGCTAGTATCTGACGTTACCTTCCATCCATTCTATACTTATCTTGTATATTCTGATTGATATTTGTTGTCTTCCTTATTAGAATGCAAGCTTTTTGAGGGTAGAATTGTTCTTATCCTTTCTTTGTATCCCCAGTCATTAGCATGATATCTGGCTCATAGTTGCTTGTTGATTAGTTGACTGGTTGATCATACTTCTTCTGGAGTCATGGCTAATCATTTCATTGATCACAGTTTTGTTTTGTTTTGAGGCAATCAGGGTTAGTCCACACAGCCAGTAAGTGTCAAGGATATGAAATCACATCGGAACTCAAGTTCTCTTGACTCCAGGGCTGGTAGATACCATATAACTACTCTCTAGAGGATTTTAATCTTCTATATTGATGTTTTCTCAAACTCTCAAACCTTCTATTCTTCAATCTCTTTAAATTCTATTAGCTAATGCCTTTGCTTCAGCTTAGTTTCACATAGAGATGGTCTCAATTTTATTCACAATCAAGAACCAGGATATTTCTCTATCTGACTGTAATTTGCTATCATTCCATATCTCCCCACCTCGTGCATATCTCCTCTTAAATTTAGTCTTCACATTCATCATGAACTCTAATTCATCTATTCCTCACTAGTTTCTCAAGCCTCTGCTCTTATTTTACAATCTTCCCTTTCCAATCTTGACCAAAAATCAGCTATTTCAATTCTATACTGACCTCTCCTCCTGCATCTTCCACTCCTTTGCTGTATAGCTGCACACCCCTTGCCAGACCCTTAATCACTTGGCTCTCTCTCTTATTCACATGCTATTTTAAAGCAAACTTTGAAAAACTGAAGGAATATATTCTAAATTTATGTTTTCCAACTTCAATTGGCTACTCAGTTCAGCAATGCAGTTCTTTTATTCCTCCCTAATGGATTCCCTATCTCACTCCTTGAAGTTATTCCAAAACTTTTCTTTCCCCCACATTTCCCTCTTCCCCACTTTCTCAGCCTCTTACTTTATTGAGAAAATTAGGTCCATTGGAACGTTCCCTCTTCTTTGTCTTCATTTAAAACTCTCTTAATATCTTAATCCACTCTTTCTCCTTGTCTGTCAATGAAGTGATCATTTTCCTTGCCAATGCCAGTCTCTTTACATGTGTTCTTCTTCAGAAAATTGATACTTTGTATATTTCTACTTCCCTCTCATCATCTCCCTTTCCCACAGTTTTCAAACATTTATTAAGTCTTTACCATCTTTAAAAAAATTTCATTAGAACTTACCATCCCCTCAACTATACTGAATATGATATTTTTCTTGTATTTCTCAGTCAAATTCTTAGAAAAAGCTAGATACACTGATTACCTTTTCATTCAACTGAAATTGCTTTATCCAAAATTATCAGTGGTCTCTACATTGCCACATCAAATGGTCTTTTCTCAGTCTTTACTCTACTCTTGTCAACTTACCTTTTGTATTTGATGCTATTGATCACTTTCTCCTCTGGGATACTCTCTCTTCTCTAGGCCTTCATGACATTGCTCTCCTTTGATTGTCTCCAATTTGTTTAATTGTTCTTTTTCAGTCTTCTTTGTTGGCTTTCATTCATGTCATGTCCTCTAATTGTGGACATTCCTCAAGGCTTTGTCCTAGATATTTTTCTGTACTCTCATCATTTCATCATCTGCCATGGGTTTAGTTATTATCTCTATGTAGATATATGTATATATATGCACATACATATATACATGTATATACATGCACACAAATATATTTGATTGTTTATTGTTCAATCATTCCAGTTGTGTCTAGCTATTCATGGCCATATTTGGAAGGGATCCTTAAGTGGTTTGCTATTTCCTTCTTCAGCTCATTTTACAGATGAGGAAACTGAAGTCAACAGTATTAAGTAACATGCCAAGGGTCACACAGCTAAAATATGTCTAAGACCAGATTTGAACTCAGGAAGATGAGTCTTCCTGACTCCAGATATAGCCCTCTATCCCCTGTGTCATCTAGCTCACACACACGCACACACACACACACACACACACACACACACACACACACATATTCTGGTCTCTTACATGAATTTAAGTCCTGCATCCAAATAGAACTATTAGACATTTCAAACTTCATGTCTTGGAAACATTTTAAATTGAGCAAATCCAGAATATAACTCATTATCTTTCCCTTAAAATTCTACCCCTCTCCCAAATGTCTCTATTTTTTGTTTAAGGAAGAAGCTCATAACCTCAGTATTATCATTAATTTCACCATCACCCCTCATATCCAATTAGCTACCAAATATCACAGTTTCTCTCTCAAACCCAAGCCCCTTTTCTTTATTCCCATTTACCACCTGAATTTAGGCCCTTGTTTTTGGTTGTCCTAAATAAGGGAATATTAGTGAGAGCATGTACACTTTGGAAAACAACACACATTACAAATCAGGTCTTGGCTTATTGTTTTGCTGATTATCTAGATTTAAGAAAACAATAAATAATACAGATTAAACATAAAACTGTGTCTTTTTCCCTGGTAGCTTTTTGTTAAACACTTACTAGCACACTTTTGCCCTTTGTACAACTTGCCTAGATTGTTGCAAAGGCCTTTCTTTGGAATGTCCTTACTTCAGACTATCCTCAACATTACTGTCAAAGTAATTTTTATTACTTTCAATTCAAACCATGTTATTCCTTACTCAACTGTCTCCAGTGATTTATTTCTAGTATAAAATATAAATAATTTCCTCTCTTTAATCTTGAAAGCCTTTCCCAACTTGGCCCCAATTTATCTTTCTAGAGTCACTGTCCATTACCCCTCTCCCACACTGGGCTATTTTAGAATTCACTCCTTATTCCTTGCTGTTTCATAAAATCTCTCTCTATGGGGCAGCTAGTTGGTGCAATAGATAGAGTATCAGCCTTGAAGTCAGGAAAACTTGAGTTCAAATCTAGTCTCAGACACTTAATACTTCCTGCCTGACTCTGGGCAAGTGACTTAATTCCAATTACCTCAGGGGAAAAAAAAAATCTCTCTTTACTCTCAAGAAATAGAATAAAATTTACCTTTACATGATATTTTTCTTAAACCCTTCAACTGCTAGTGCCTACCATCCCAAACTACTTTCTATTATTCTGCATTGTTTTTATTTGCATTTATTCTTCTTATACTTACTCAATGTACACTAAGATTCTTGTCATTTCTTCCATTAGAACATAATAAGCAACTTGAGAGTGTGGATTATTTCATTCTTTGTATTTGTATCCTAGGACCTACTACAGCGACTGACATAGTAAGCAATATGTGTTTAATAAATGTTCATTGATTAATTTATTATCACAATCCAATAATTTTCAATTATATTTGCATATTATAAGTTGTTCAGCCATCCTCTAACTGATGAGCACTCATTTTGTTTTTAATTCATTGCTGCCCCCTCAAAAAGGTACTTCTTATTTTATTATTATAGCTTTTTACTTACAAAACATATGCGTGGGTAATTTTTTCAACATTGACCCTTGCAAATCTTCTGTTCCAGATTTTCTCCTCCTGGACCCTACTCCCTCCTCTAGATGGCAAGTAGTCCAATATATATTAAATATGTTAAAATATATGTTAAATCCAATATATGTATACATATTTATACAGTTATCTTGATGCACAAAAAAAAAAATTGGATCTAGAAAGAAAAAAAATCTGAGAAGGAAAACAAAAATGCAAGCAAACAACAGAAAGAATGAAAATGCTATGTTGTGGTCCACACTCAGTTCCCATATTTCTCTCTCTGGGTGTAGATGGCTCTCTGTATTATTGAACAATTGCACCTGGTTTGAATCATCTCATTGTTGAAGAGAGCCACATCCAACAGAATTGATCATTGTATAATCTTGTTGTTGCCATGTACAATGATCTCCTGGTTCTGTTCATTTCACTTAGCATCAGTTCATGTAAGTCTCTCCAGGCCTCTCTGAAATCTTCCTGCTGGTCGTTTCTTATAGAACAATAATATCCATAACATTCACATACCACAATTTATTCAGCCATTATCCAAATAATGGACATCCACTCAGTTTCCAGTTCCTTGCCATGACAAAAAGGGCTGTCACAAACATTTTTGCTCATATGGGTTCCTTTCCCTCCTTTAAGATCTCTTTGGAATATAAGAATATAAGCCCAGTAGTAACACTACTGGGTCAAAGGGTATGTACAGTTTGATAACTTTTTGGGCAGAGTTCCAAATTATTCTCCAGAATGGTTGGATCCATTCACAGTTCCACCAACAATGTATCAGTGTCCCAGTTTTCTAATATCCCCGTCAACATTCGTCATTATCTTTCCCTGCCATCCTAGCTAATCTAAGAGGTATGTAGTAGTGTTGTCTTAATTTTCATTTCTCTTATTAATATTGATTTGGAGCACCTTTTCATATGACTAGATATAATTTCAATTTCTTTATCTGAAAATTGTCTATTCATATCCTCAAAAAGGTACTTCTATAGATATTTTTGTACATATTGATTTTTTTTCTCTTTCTTTGATCTCTTTGGGGTTTTATACATGGTGATGGTATCATAGGTCCAAATGGGTATATTCCTTTAGCATGGATTGGGTTGGGGGAGAAATAATAGTTCAAAATTGCTTTCTAAAATGTTTGTATTGATTCATAGTTTCCCCAAAAGTGCATTAATTTGCATAATGGGACTCAGTCAGTAAACAAACTTTTAAACAATTGCAATGTTCTAGGTGCTGTACTAAATTCTGGGGCTACCAAAAAAGACAGATTCTCTATCCTCAAAGAATTTGTATGATAATAGAAGAGATTACAACCAAAACATTTATTTTTTTAATTCAATAGTATACTATTTTTTCCAATTACATGTAAATATATTTTTCAACATTCATTTTTGTAAGATTTTGAGTCCCAAATTTCTTTTCTCCCTCCCTCCTTTACCTGCCCCCTCCCCAAGACAACAATACTATTGTATTTTGTTGTTGTTGAATTGTTATAAACAATTCTGATGTAGTTTATACGTGCACAATCATTTTAAACACATTTCCATATTAGTCATTTTGTAAAAGAAAAATCAGAACAAAAGGGAAAATCACAAGAAAAAAAAGTAAATAAACAGCAACAACAAAAAGGCAAAAATAGTATACTTCAATGTGCAATCAGTTTCCATTGTTCTCTGTCTGGATATAGATAGCATTTTCCAATCCAGATTTGTAATCAATACATTTATTAAAGCCTACTATGTGCCAGATACTGTGATAAATGCTGGAGATAAAAAAAGAAGTAAAAAACAGTTTCTGCTTTAGGAACATACAAGTTATATACAGAGCAGATAGTTCCTATATACAATGTAATTTCCTCTTCTTGTCAAGTTGGACATGCTGATGGATGTGAGATTGATGGGCTTATAGTCCTGAATGATGTGTTTCAGAAGAGCACCAAATGTTGAGAGTGAGGTTGGTGCACAATGTTGGGGCTCGGTAATGTGATGAATTCACAATGGCCATTCTCTTTGGCAAAAGCCTGATTTATTTAGAAGTTCCAGACAAAATGAAGAAATGCAATAGACACCAGGATTGGTAAATATGAAATAAAGTTGGGAAAGCATGTGTTAGTAAGGAAAGGAGTTTTAATCATAGTGGGAAATAAAAGGAGAGACATTATAAGGCATAGTGGGGGAATAAGAGGATAGATACCAGGCAACATGAGGAGGGGTGAAGGGAAAGAGACCACCAGGCAGAGTAGTGTGGACTTCAACTAAGATAGCGTGAGCCACGGGTAGATTTAAAGGGGAAATTTAATCTTGGGAGCTTGACATAACTTGGATTGCTTGGCTAGACTGAGCAGGGAGGGGTTACCCACAGGGAGACCCCCACAGAGGGTGGGACCACAAGGTTAAACTGATTCCTATCAGTGCTCTTCCCTGTCTGCCCCAGGGAGTAATTCCATAAAATTTCATTCTTTCTCTGCCAACTGCACCCAGAACCTTATCAAGGTGAACCCAGAATTATTTTAATTTGTTTTCCTCTTGTCAATGATTTGAAATATTTTTCATATGGTCATTGATAGCTGATATTTCTTTCTTTTTTTTCCTTCTTTCTTTTTTTGAGAACTGTCTGTTCATATCCTTTGACTATTATCTTTCACATTATTTTTCACAAATTAACAGATGGCAAATCCCAGCATTCATCATACAGACCTCACAATATAATCGAGAATACTACAGAATATTCAGGAGTATTATCATAGACAAAACATTTATCTACAATCACCAAAACATAACCTTAATCCATAAAAATTCAGGAACAATTTGTAAGATTAATTTTACCAGACCAAATATTCAATTTCCAGGCTGCATGGAATAGAAAGCTTTCAAAATAGTAAAGACTTAGCTGAAGAATTAAGGTTAATTTTTACCAGACTAAATATTCAATTTCCAGGCTGCATGGAATAGAAAGCTTTTAAAATAATAAAGACTTAGTTGAAGAATTTTTTAAAATGTAGGAACACTATGGAGTATATATAATATCTTTCTAGTCCCAGTCTTGAAGTTGTCTGGAAAATGCTTTAAATCAACCTGTAGAAGATAGACTTAAATCACAGAACTTTTACTTAATTAAAAAAGTAGTTCTTTTATCTACCTATATAATAGTCCACAGAACATTAACTGTAAAAGAACAATAACAGAATTGTAAGTGGTTCCAAGACTATTTCAATCAGAAAATTTAATATTAAATAAGATGAGAATAAAAATTATAATCATGATCATGATCATGAGGGAATATTCTCCTGACTCTGAGAATCTAGATCTACATTGTTTAAAAAATTATTTTGAATTCTGTTTGGCTCAATGAAAATTGAGTCTCTGTCTCTCTGTCTCTCTGTCTCTCTCATTAGGGTTAAGTGACTTGCATAGGGTCGTATAGCTAGTAAGTATTGGGTGTGAGAGTTGGGATTGACTTCAGGTTCTCATGGTTCCAGAGTTACAGGTACTCTATACACTGTGCCATTTAGCTGCTCTTATTCTTTCTTTCTCAATAAGACTAATAGGAAAGAATTGGGGCTGTTGAACATAGAAAAGAATAGACTTATTGGGAATAGGATATCTATTTTCAATTATCTGAAGGCATGTCACATAGGAAAGGGACATGAATTGTTCTCTTGGGCCTCAGAAGACAGATGTATGAGTGATGGGGGGAAATTTAGGCTTACTATAAGAAAACAACCAAACAAAAACTTTTTAACAACTAGTACTATCCAAAATCAGAATGGATTGAATTGAGAGGTTGCAGTTGCAGTAGTAGTAATAATAGTAGTAATAGTAGTAGTAGTAGTGTAGTAGTCATAGTAGTAGTAATAGTAGTTGTAGTAGTAGTAATAGCAGTAGTGGTAGTAATAGTAGTAGTGATAATAATAGTAGTGATACTAGTAATAGTAGGAGTAGTAGTAGTAATAACAATAGCATCATTAGTAATAATAATAGTAGCAATAGAACTAGTAGTAGTTGTACTAGTAATAGTAGGAGTAGTAGTCATAGTAGTAGTAATAGTAGTTGTAGTAGTAGTAATAGCAGTAGTGGTAGTAATAGTAGTAGTAATAATAATAGTAGTGATAGTAATAGTAGTAGTAGTAGTAATAATAACAATAGCATCATTAGTAATAATAATAGTAGCAGTAGAACTAGTAGTAGTTGTACTAGTAATAGTTGGAGTAGTAGCAGTAGCAGTAGCAGTAGCAGTAGCAGCAGCAATAGCAATAGCAGCAGCAGTAGCAGTAGTAGTAGTAAATATATTCAGACATTTATATAATGGTTTAAAAATAGACTCTGAACTCCAAAACAACCATATGAGAGCTTTCCCAAGTATCATTATCATTAATATGAATATATTAAAAGAGCTTAGCACAGTGAGTATTCTATAAATATTAGCTATTATTTTTATTATCTCCATTGTCAGATGAGGAATCTGGGATTTAGAGAGGTTCAGTGATTTACCTCTCTTCCCATAACCTGCCTTCTGGTCTCCGGATCTAACCCTCTATCCACCATTCCACTTTTTTTCCAAAGGGAGCAGGCTGCCTCTCACTGAAGATCTTTGAGCACAAACTGGATAATTGTTTGTTGGTTATATTACAGGATGGATTCCTATTCGGGCCTTGCTTGGACTAGATGAACTTTAATAACTTTTCCAGCTGTGCGATTCTATATGTCTGCCTGCCTTATACCCTTTTGAACCTACTGTACCCTATCGTACCTTATTGAAATTCTGCCCCTGAGAACACAACTCCAGTGGGTTGACCATGGTGTTTGAATGCCAAATGTACATTTGCTTATGAGACTGTTTTACACAGAATTCATACAAAGCATGTGCTCATTAGGAGATCTGAAGAAATGATACAAGAATACTCTCAAGGTCTCTGAAGAACTGAAGAACTTTGGGATAAATTGTGAGACATGAGAGACACTGGCATCTAGCCTGGTGTATCTAAATCAAAGGAAGTGCTTGAGCAAATATGAGCAAAACAGAATTACAGTCGCTCAAATACATATATAGAAGCTTATTTTCACTCCAGGTATTTATATGGAATATCTGTGCCTGATATGGGGTAGAGCCTTCCAAGCTTACACAAGGAAGAGATATTGTCTTTTAAAAAATATCCTTTGCATCTAGTATAGTCTTGCAAATAAATGTTGATAAATACTTGTTGGATTTAACTTAACTTTATCAAATCAGAAGAAGAAAGTGCTTCCTAATGCCCTTGTGACTTCTCCCTAATTTCCTCCAAACAAGGGCATCTAAGTAAATTCACTAAAAACAAAACAAACAAACAAAACAAAACAAAACAAAATAGGAGCAAAATTCTCCCTCTATTTCCCTTAATGCTAACAATAGTTCTTAGGAAAATTATGAAGTAATCTATCATATTTTTAAAAAATATTTTCCCTTTCACTTTCTTTACCCCAATGTTACTCCCTTGTTATTTTTCTGTACCCAAAGCTCAGTATCTTGCTCTCATTTCCCTCTTCAAAATTTGTTTTCAGGAAAGTAAGTTCTGCTAAAATGATTCACACAATGATGTGATTATTAAATTTAGGTTTATAGGTAACTAGAAATAGATAGAAAAAGAAAGATTGATAGATGGTAGATTAAATGATAGATAAATAGTTAAATGATAGAAAAAGAAAAATAGATAGATAGATGATAGGTAGCTAGATGGCTAGATAATACTTAGGAGGTTCCACAGATTGTGCTAAAAGTTGGGGAAACATGAAAATAAACAAGATAGTCCCTCCCTACAAAAAGAATAGATTCTCATGGATAAAGATAGCTGGAGGGAGGTGGAAGGAAAGGTTACCAATAAGGGCATTGTAGATATTTAAGGAAGTGACTTGATGTTCTGATTCCTGGCTAGAAAAAACAAAAAGTTTTCCTGGGGGTGGGGGTGGGGAGCCAAGAGCAATGTCCTAGATTTAGAGCTAGTAGAGTTCTTTACAGAGCCTCTCATCTAACCTCTTCATTTTGCAAATGAAGATTTCTGGACTCAGAAAAAAGATGTATTTTGCCCATGGTTTCATTATAGTAATTGTCACAGCTAGGAGTTGAATCCTTGTCATTTGCTTTGGATTTTAACTTTCTTCTCACTGTACCATGTTTGCATCTCTCAAATGTGTTTGCTTGAAAAGTTGTTCAGGGTATTGTGGGATCCTTGTGTAGGATGAAAGGTAGGGTTAGGATTATTCCAGCTCTAATATTCTTTGTTCTAGTGATTTTCCCCACTCCAGCATTCTGTGTTCTCTGGTCTAAAGCCCTACATTCTAAAGAATCTTCCAATGCCAGGTTTCAATTATTCTGTAAATGAAGCCCTAATTAAGGAATTTCAGACATCAGTAAACAAGGACTGGGAGGTATTAAAGGTATGTGGGGCAAGGAAGGAGTGGAGGGAATCAGGACAATTTTCCTAGGAGTCCCTAAAATCCCTCAAACTCCTCCACATTTGGATGTTAAATGTAGTAACTTATGACTGTTAGAAAATAACATCCAGAGTGGAAATACCAGAGAAGAGCAAAGTCGAGAGGACACCAGGAAGGAAAAGCTTCTGGCTGAATTATATCTGGTGAATGGGGTGCGGCTGTACAGTTTGCTTTGCTGCCCCTAGGACTCTGGGAATGGTTCCAGGTCTGAGCAAGTTTATCAAATTCCTTTTACTACCCACCCATCCCTGCATTTCATGGAAAACAGAGACAAGAAGAGGCTGGTCTAACACCCATGCACTTCTCTTAGCAATTTGTCCCATAATGCATTGGATGTATTGTTCTGTAATTTAGGAGCTCAATTTTGAGCCAAATCTCATTTAAATAGAATCTAATCCACTAGGACCCCTGTTTAATTAATTCAATTCCCCCTTTCACTGCATTGACATAGCATTTATTGTCTATATTTCTCTTTTGAGTTCTTACTAATGAGACTAAGAGACAGAGAAAGAGTAGAAGAGCAGGTCTCAAAGCGAAGATCTGAGTTCAAATTCTGCCTGAAAACACATACTAACTGTGTGATCCTAGGCAAACCCTTAAAGTCCCAGTCTTGTCTCTTCAATAGATTGTAAATTCCTAAGTAATGATATTTTATATGTCTGCATATTATAGTTTGTCCACCCATTACCCAATTGATGGCAAATTTCTTAGATTCCCAATTTCTGCTAGTGGTATATATATGTATGTATGTATATATATTTAATATCCTTATACTCCCTCCATTTTGTATGTGGGGAGAAACAGAGAACCTGGAAACACAGGACTTAGGTTGAGTCTTTGTTTAACTAAACAACAACAATTATTATATTTTATTTTACTATATTAGAATAAATAACTATTTTAACTTACATCTATATAGTACCTACTATGTGCTAGGACACTGTGCTAAGGCCTTTATTCTTATTTAGTCCTTGGCTATTATTATCCACATTTCACATATGAGGAAATTAAAGTTAAAAGACTTGTCCAATTTGTAATTGTCTTGAGGATTGATATAAACTCAGATTTTAGAGAGTAAGGATGAAGCTCGAGCTACTGCATCGCCTAGCTATTTTATAGTGTCCTCAGGACCTTGGACAATTCAATTCAACAAACAACTCAATTTCAATGATAGCTTTAGGGTTTACAAAGCACTTTCCCAAAACAACTCTTGAAAGTGGATTGTATAACTATTATCAGTCCTGTTTCACAAATGAAGTAATCGAGCTTCACGGAGGTTAAATGACCTATACAGAAGTTATCCAGCTGGTAAGTGTAACCTGAAATGGACTGGACTCCTTGTCTTCAAGCTAGACTTTAAACTTAACCCTTTCTATTGGACTAGAGTTTTTGAACCCCTTGCTAAAGAGCATTCCAGATTCATCAGCTTCTCATTGACTAGGAATTTCTTCAAAGATTTTAGGAAGCCAGGAAATACCTTTCACTAGGCCTAGAGCTATATATAGAAAAGCTTCACTTCCCTCAAAAAGGGGACTTGCCCTTTTCCACATAAGTATTAACCAGTTTTAAAACCAATGTCTCCTAATACTAAGTCCAGTGTTTTTTCTGTTATTTACACTGTTTAGAATGCTCAAGGGGACAGGGGATAGTAGATAGTGTTCCAGATCTGGAGTCAGGAAGACTTGTTAGCTGTATGATCCTGATCAAGTTACTTACTGACTGTTTGCCATTTAATAACCCTGTCAAAAGGACTGGAAAAGGAAATGGCAAACCACACCAGTATCTTTAACAAGAAAATCCCAAATGGGGTCATAAAGAGTCAAACATGACTGAAAAATGGCTCAACAGCAACTCATTGTTTAAGGCAAGATACCAAGAATGCCCAAGACCAATAGAATCCTTAGGGTGAATGTATGGAAGAAAATGTACAAGAATTGCAGACAAGGCAAAGAAAGAACTGGGGCAAGTTCTTTGGGCAAGGCCCTTAATTAACCTGTTTCCTCAGTTGTAAGATGAATATAATTATAGCACTTGTATCTTCTAGGTTTGTTGTGAGGCTCAAATGAAATAATATTTGTAAACCCTTAGCACTGTGCCTGGCACATAGTACGTGCTATGTAAATGCTAGCTCCCACTAATATATATTATAATAGTGGTGACGATTTGTATTTTTGGAAGGGATTCCTGGAGTTCCCTATATTAATAAAGTAATATAATTTACATATTCAGATTTTCAGATAGCTGGCCTAGTGTGAGAGAGTAAAATGGAAAGATGAGGCTCAGGTGGAATATTAATTTTATTTTATTTCAATTCCATAAACATTTGTGTGTGGGGAGAAACAGAGGACTTGGAAACACAGGACTTGGGTTGAGTCTTTGTTTAAGTATTTACTTTAATTATTTACTATGTGCAAGACCATGTTTGTAAGGAAAAAAAAATACACGTTGGAAAGAATGTGGGAAAATTGGAACAAGTAATGAATTGTTGGTGGAGTTGTGAACTCTTTCAACCACTCTGGAAAGCAATTTGGAACTATTCAAGAACTATAAAACTGTGCAAATCCTTTGATTCAGCAATACCATTGGTATTTCAAAGAGATTTTTTAAAAAAGAAAAAGAAGGGAAAAGGACCATGTATACAAAAATGTTGTTAGCAGTTTTCTTTGTGGTGGCAAAAAATTAGAAATTGAAAGATGCCCATCAATTGGGAAGTGGATGAACAAGTTGTGGCATACTAATATAATGGAATATTATCATTTTATAAAAAAAATGATGAGTTGGCATACTTCAGCTGGAGTTACATGAACTGATGCTGAATGAAGTGAGCAAAACAAGAACATAGTACAAAATAACCAAAATATTGTGTAATGATCCACTTTGCTAGTCTTAGTTCTCAGGAATACAATGATTTAGGAAAATTCCAAACAACTCACAATGTAAAGTACCATCTACATCTAGAGAATGAACCATAGTCTGAATGCAGATTGAAGCATACTATTTTCATTTATTTTTCCTTTCTTGTGGTTTTCTTCTTTTGTTCTGATTCTTCTTTCACAACATGACTAATATGGAAATATGTTAAAAATAAACAAACATGGTTTGTAACTTAAGTGTCATAAAAAATATCGAATTGAATTTGTATCCTGATGGCTCCTATTTATTATTTATATAAATAATTATAAGAGAAGTTGTTCAACAAATATGCATTAATAATCACATGATAGAGCTGTAAAAGACCTTTAAACATAAAATGTTATAAATATAATGTTAGCACTGAAAGAGACCTTCAGAATCTCCTATGACTACCTTGTCTTTTAAATAAATAGATTCTTGATCCTCAATTGAACTCTGCCCTTTACTGAATCATAGAATTCACCTCAAAAATCACTAGTAATTCTAACTTTTTTGAATCCTCTCCACAACATCTCCAAAAAAATGATCACCTAGCCTTCTCAGAAATGATCTAACTTACCTTTATAAAGTGATTAACCAGCTTTCTCTTTAGGAAGATCCATTATAGAGAAACTCACTCTCTCCCAAAGTAGCTGGTTTCTCTTAGGGGTAATTTCAATGGTGAGGAAAGTATTTTTTACAGTGATTCAAAGAAGTCTGACTTTCCACATTCTACCCACTGCTGCTGGTTCTTCCCTTGTCTGACACCGTGGGTTAAACACAAATCCAAACCTACTTCCACAAGACAGTTTAATGTTTTTAGATATGTCTTCCCTAATTCTTGTCTCCGAAAGACTCCTGATGAAAAATGCTATCTGTATTCAGAAAAAAGAAATGATGGGGTTTGAATGCAGATTGAAGCATATTATGTTCACTTAATTTTTTTTATGTTTCTTCCTTTGGCCTATTTCTTTTTTACAACATGACTAATATGGAAATATGTTTTACATGTTTTCACAAACATATAAACATATATACTTACATATATTACATGTACACAGGTTGGAGGAGGAGAGATAAAAATTTGGAACTCAAAAATTTTTTTAAATTAATGTTAAAAAATGTCCTTATGTGTAACTGGAAAAAATAAAATACTATTTAAAATAAATGAAATAAAATACAATAAAATCCAAGTGTAGAGTTTACATTTATCTCCAAGAAAGTTCATCCTCATAATTCTTCATTGGTTATGGCTTCTGACTGATTCTGTTCTCTAGCCTACCAGGCTAGACCCATAGACTAGACATCACCCACAAATTGGAGAAATGTGTCATTGTTCTATTCTATTTAATTTGTCTCAATATACACCTATTAGGTATTTGTTATATGCAAGATAATGTTATTATGCCTTGAGAATACAAAAATGAAAATGAAATCACTTCTGTCTTCAAAAAATCCTTTTTACAAGTAGAGAATGGGAAGTTAACAGAAATAAATATGCAGAGGTAAGAAAATGCAAAACGTATACAATTAGATAAAAAGACATTTCCAGTAGTGGGACAGAACATTGACATTATTGGTAAAAATGTAAAACAGCACTGAGCCAAAAAGAGATGAGATATCCCTTCAAGTTTATTGCTTCATGAATTACTTCTTTTGGCATCAAAACTTTCAACTAGTTCTGATTCTACCTAATATGTAAGCCACATCTTCCTACCTTTTCTTCAAGTCTTCTTCAAGACAAAGACAAACTTTGTCTAAGACTTTTTTGAGATTTGGGTATTTTATAACTATAGTCTTCCTTAGATCTACATGTCTAATCTTACATACTAGTAAAAAAGAAAAGCAATTGAATTTAGTTTGCTATGAATTTAGATGATCATTTATTTTCCTTGATAAAATTGTGCTCACCTACTGATCATAGCTCCCTTTTCTAAATGCTTATAAACCATCCCTGTACTTAAATTTTCAATGATTTTCTGGAGTGGGGGCAGAGAAGTCGAATTCATTAACTCATAGTCTGAAAACTCTACTCTTTCCTTAAAAAACAAAATAAAACAAACAGATCCACACCTGCCCATCTCCAAATCTTGCAGCTTCTAGTTCTTCAAAGATCATGGAAAGGGATTCAGCAAACACACTGTGGATTCCCTAAGATGTGGTTTTTGACCAGGCTTATTTACATAAGTGAAGGTTGCTAAGTGGTCTCTTACTGTTATCTCTTTCCTTGTCTTGGGGTTCAATTCAATACTTGCCTCAGGTCATAACTTACCATTTTATTTTTATTTTTTTCAGTCTAAAGATTGGCAAAGAAATAAAAAGGAAATAAATTAAGGAATTCTGCTGTTTGTCTATCGTTTATTACTTTTCCATCTGTCCTGAGCAGCAGTTCTATTCCTTTTTTGACTCTCCATTTTTTCCAATATAACTAAAATGACCTTTTTTGTGCTTAGCATTCATTACCACTCTTAACTAATTCTGACCTTTAGCATTTCTGACATTATATTTACTCAATCATATACATGTATCCATCTACCTTCTGTCATACATTTTTATATCCCTTGTATTCATCTACCTTCTGTCATACATTTTTGCTTCATCTTCTGTACAAGATTTTTTAAAAATCTGGGTTAAATGATGCATCTACTTCTGTTTCTTTAAACAGATGTCCATTTTCTTCTTCATTGGAGTTGTTCCATTTTGGATTTTTAGTATTTCATTACTGAGACTTTCTCATTCTTCTTTCACTGACTGTCCCTATAACATTTTAGGACCTGGAATCTTATCTATTTTCCCTCTCTTCTCCCCAAGTCTGTTGTGCATGTAGACTATTCCTGACCTTCTTTTCCTTTATCAAAAATTCATCCTTACCTTTGTAGCTGGGTAGATAGGAGAACCCCTTACTGATTTGGTAGATCTCCCACTCACCAAAAGAATAGGATGCTTTATCCCTTGGATGATACTATAGAGTGTGGATCTTTGTTATATTGGAGTGCCTCCTAAGGAGTTGAACTTGAACAGTTAATGTTTTGTTAAGGGATATGTGCCTTGTTGGAAGGATACATAATTTGGATCCAGTGGGCAGCACTATTACCTCTAAGTTGATTAAATGAGGTCCAGGAGAATGGAGTTTTTTCAGAGGAACTTTCATTTCTGTGACCTAGGAAAGCTTTTAGGAAAAATAATTCCATCCAATAATTTTGGAAGCTCTCAAGCCTATTATCTCCCTTGTATTTCAAAGCAGATTGCCTTCAGTAGAAAATGGCTGCTTCTAAAGAGACTTATATGAACTGATGCTAAGAGAAGTTAGTAGAACCAAGAGAACATTGTATACTGCAACAACAAGATTATGCAATGATCAATTCTGATGGATGTAGCTCTTTTCAATAGTGAGGTAATTCAGGTCAGTTCCAACAGTCTTGTGATAGAGAGAGCCATCTACATACAAATGAGGACTTTAGGAACTGAATGTGCATCATAACATGGTATTTTCATTTTTTTTGTTGTTTGCTTGCATTTTTTTCCTTTCTCATTTTTCCTTTTTGATCAGATTTTTCTTGTGCAGCATTGATAATTGTGGAAATATGTGTAGGAAAACTGCACGTTTAACATATTTTGGGTTACTTGCCATCTAGGGGAGAGGGTGGGAGAGAGGGAGGGAGAAAAAAATTGGAACATAAAGTTTTGCAAGGGTGAATATTGAAAACTATTTATACATATGTTTTGAAAATAAAAAGCTTAAAAAAAAAAAAAAAGAAAATGGCTACTTAACATGTATAACCTTTATCGGATTGTTTGCCATCTTGAGGAAAGGGAGTGTAAAGGACAAAGGGGGGGGGGGGAGTAAAAATCAAAATTTTATAAAAATAAATATTGAAAACTCAAAAAAAAAAAAAAAAAAAAAAGAAAATAGCTACTTGGAGCAGATAGCCATATCTCCACTTAGCCTGAGGATAGAAATTCTTAGACTTTTGAGTTGCTAATAATTTTATCTGCTTTTCTTTCTCTGAATACAGGTTCACAAGAACACAAACTAAGAAGTGGATATTTCCAACCTTGGAAATTATCTCACTAGTACTGAATTTTAAATTACTTGAGAAGTGAAAATTAGTAGAAGATTTCAGAAAAACTTGGCTTCCTCAGTGGCATATTCCTTGAAGAAAACCAGCAGCAGGACTAGCTGGGGGACTAAAGGAAACCATGACTTGCCTGACTAAAAGAATTGAACTTTGTGAACTTTTTGAATATATTGTGTTTTCTGTATTTGTTCATGTATGCTACTGAATGTTTTGCATCTTATGTAGTTTTTGTGGTGAAAGAAATAAAAATACTTTCTCATGCTTAATACTTATATTGTACATTGAGAATATTTTTGTGGAAAGGGATCCTAATGTTTGCTTTTGTGAAAATTCCAGACATGAACCCTATTTAAGTATGGATTTTGGAGATTTTCCTGGAGTTTGATTCCACAATGGGGACAGAGTTAGGAGAAAAACTTGACCTTCTTTGACATCAAGTTCCCCCAAACTGAATCAATGGGTCAGAGCCCTCCAGTTTTAATGAGGGGCCGCAAGGTATTTATCTACATTTCTGTCCCTTTAATTGTCTGAGTTCTCAGAGATTGTAGGTTTCTTAAAGGCAGGAGATGGCTTTTTTATCATTAATGTGAAGAAAATTCAGTCAACACTATGGCATTATAAGATAAGTAGATGGCCCATAGGATAGGATGCCTTGCTTGAAATCAGTAAAACTCATCTTCCTAAGTTCAATCTGTCTTCAGACACTTATAATTTGTGTGACAGTGGGCAAGTCACTTAATTCTGCTTGTCTCAGTTTCCTCTTCTGTAAAATGATCTGGAGAAGGTAATGACAAACCACTTTGTTATCTTTTCCAAGAAAACCTCAAAAGGGGTCACAAAGAGTGAGGTCTGACTGAAAAACTTAAACAATAAATGACAATAACATATCTTGCTCCGAGGATACAAAGAAACATAAAATAGCATATAATTGTCCCAGAGGAGCTTCTAGTAGAAAGAGATAATGTTCATACAAATATATATATATATATATATATATATACATATATATATATATATATCAAAGGAATACATGGCGAGGACAGAAGTACAACTGTCTAAGGGAGTTCATAGGTAATGTGGGCTACTTCTGCTGGAAGCATCAGGGAAGACTTTTCTCTAGGATATTATTTGATATGGTTTTTCTTTAAAAATGGCTAAGATGTCAAGAGGTTTAGAATGAAAGACATTCCTTACGGAACATTAGCCGTAAAGGTGCAGCAGTTGGAAAACTTGAGCTGTATTCAGGAAATAGTTTAATCTATTTAATTTGTTTGAAACAAAGTGTGGGGAGGTCAGCAGAGAGAAAATTCAAAGTATAATGTAGCATTTTATTGTGGAGGGCCTTGACAAAGACCAAGAGATTTAGACTATATTTGGTAAGTATGAGGAACCATTGTATGTCTTACTGAAATAACTATGTCACAAAATAAGTCCTTAATAAATGGTTGCTGAATGGGTGCTGGCCATAGTGAAAAATCCAAGCAGGAAGTTGAAGTAGAAGAAAAACATATTACAAAAGAATAAAAGTGTTACAAACACAAAGTACTTGTAGACACCCTACTTTAATTGTCCATGGATATAGAATTTCAAGTTACTTGAAATCAATATATATATGGTTCTGATTACAAACTTAATCAGGCTATACACACTCCTTGTTTTAGACTCTTATTCCAGAGTCTTCTCTTTGGCACAAGATAATTATACTTTTCTTAAGCAAATCCTTTGTTTTAGTGTTAGGGAGGGGAATAAGAGGGGAAAGTAGAGTGAGGGGAGATGTCATGTTTGTAATTCCCCTTATTCTAGCCTTGTTCTTTTGTTCTAGTAGGAGGCTGCACTGAGGGAAATAGAAGTTGTCAAGCTATATAACCCTGAGAAAGTCACTTAACCTCTTTCATTCTCACTTTCCTTATCTGTAAAATGGGAATCATAGATATAGCACCTACCTCAAAGGATTAATGTGAGGATCAAATGAGATAATATATGAAGAGAGGGCTTGGTAAATCTTAAAGTGCTACATAAATACTAGTGATTATTATCATCAATTAAAGCTATTAAAAATGCTATGGGCTGTTTTAGGAGGTTGTAGGTTTCACTTTACCAGAGATTTTCAAATAAAAGTTTGGATAACTGCTCAATGGGGATATTGTCAAAAGAATTCTCAGTCCAGTTATGATTCTATCTGATGGCCTTTGAGGACCTTTCTAAATAAGTCTTTATGATTCTGTCTCTATTCTTTTATCATGTATAGGCCATTATGATCAAAGTTATAAAAAAAAACTATTTGAATAAAAATACCTGCCTTACCTATCCTGCAAGATCATTGTGAGGGAATTGTTTTGGAAGCTGTAAGATACTTGCAAATGTGAGCTGTCTCTTTTTTCTCTTTTCTCTCTTCTTCCCATGAGCTATAACCACCCTCAATTTTCTCTGCCAGTCTTCTTTCTTTAGGAACATTTTAGATGTCAGCCAGGGGACGACATTATTTTGATTTTAATTGTGAATCAGGATACTTTATGAGCGCTTTGGTTGGGGATTTAAAAATGATTATTGCACTCAAAGGACATTTAAAGGAAGGAGGGGAAAAAGAGAAGGGAGCATGTGATTCCTGTATTTCTCCATAGGCATAACTTGGATTGGAAGGATGGGCAGGCAGAATGAATTGGGAATCAGTTCTTTCATTTGGGAAGATTCATGATGTTTTTTTCCAACTTGTTACCCTTAATTTGTTTTTGTTTTTTTCCCAGTGTAATTTAAATATGATTCAAACCCCTGTGTATTGATATATGGGAGGTGGGGTTTCTAACTGCAGAAATCAGTGGCAGTGGCTGAGTTTTCTCACAGAATTCCAGAGTCATCATTAAAAGGCCAGTGGTCTAGATTTTACCTGAAACAAAATCTCTTCCACAAGATCTCTCACAAGTAGTCACCCAGCCTCTACTTGAAGATCCCTAATGATGAGAAACACTATTGTTAGAAAGTTTTTCTTTAAATCATACTGAAATATGTTACTTGACAATATTCTTTGCCGGGTTAAGGAATTCCAGAGCCCAATCTAGAGGCCATGCAATGAATTTTGTCTTGCCAATAATTCTGGGTTAGTGAATGACACAGTTTAGCTAAGAGTGATGTGGAACTTTATTGATTCCTTCTGGGTCAGCAGACTTGGAGGTCATTCTTAATTGAGGAAAACCAATTAATTAAATCCAGAAGTGTTTCTGATCAATGTAAGAGAAAACAAACAAACAAATGGAAATAAACCTTTCCTATTTAAAATTATATAAAAGGAGAAAGGATTATAACTCATGGAAGGTCTTTAAGCAAAGATTGGTTAACCGTTTGTCAGGTATGTTGTTTTGGAGATTTATGCTCAGGTGATTGGATTAGATGGATGATCTATGAGACTAACACATTGGAAATAATATTGGCTCTGAAATAAGACACCTACATTCAAATACCACCTCTGTCATTTGTTATCAGTGTGATCTTATGCAAATCATCTTTCTATGACCCAGTTTCTTCTGTAAAATAGAGTTGAATTGGTACTCTCTGCAGTTCCTCCCTTTTTAAATCTATGATTCCAACCAAGAAAAATTATTATAGCCTTATCGATCTTGCCCTTTTCTCTTTGCTGTGATAGAAAGGATATTGTCCCAGGCAATAATTTTCTTGTATCTCTGATTATGCAGTTCATTGTCCATCCCATGGTCATTCTTCTCTCTCTTCCATTTATCTTGAAATTTCCTTCTTGGGGCTTCTACTCTTCTACTTCTACCATGCTTTTACACTTTTCTGGGTATAAATTGCTTCAAGAAGTTTTGATTCAGCTTTTCCTGAATGGTCTCATTAAGTATTTAATCTCTCTATCTTCTCTATCTCTATTTTCCTGCCTTCTCTTTTATGTTATCTCCTATTCTGTAATTTAAACCCATAAAACATAATTATTTACCTGTAAATAGAGTACTGTGAGATATTGTATATATTGTTTTAGGCCTGTTTCCCCATTCTTCTCTTTGACTTCTGCTAATTCCCTTGTTTTCTTATATGCATTTAGAAATAAACCTCTTAATGGTATTACTTTTGCTATTTTCTTGTTGTTGTCTTTGATTTTTTTGCTTATATTTCTTGATATTTGATATTTACCTTTCTTGTGCATCTATTGCTTGAAGTATTTGAAAAGTAAATGTTTTCTTCAGGTCTGATTTTCTTTCTAGGAGTGTTTTGAATACTTTTTTTGTTTTTAGGAAAATTTAAATTAAATTGAAGTATATTTATTTTTTATTAAAGTTTTTTTTTTATTTTCAAAACATATGCATGGATATTTTTTCAACACTGACTCTCACAAAATCTTGTGTTACAAATTCCACCCCCCCTTTCCTCTCACCCCCTACCTTAGGTGAAAAGTAATCCAATATGTATTAAATATGTGCAATTCTTCTATACATATTTCTACAATTATTGTGCTGCACAAGAAAAATCAGATCAAAAAGGAAAAAAAATGAGAAAAGAAACAAAATGCAAGCAAATAACAACAAAAAGAGTGAAAATACTATGTTGTGATCCACACTAAGTTCCCACAGTCCTCTCTCTGGGTGTAGATGGCTTTTTTCATCACAAAACCATTAGAGTTGACCTGAATGACCTGAATGATCCATCAGAATTGACATTGTATAATCTTGTTGCTGCCATGTGCAATGATCTCCTGGTTCTGCTCATTTCACTTAGCATCAGTCCATGTAAGTCTCTCCAGGTCTTTCTGAAATTATCCTGCTGATTGTTTCTTATAGAACAACACTATTCCATAGCATTCATATACCATAACTTATTCAGCCATTCTCCAACTGGTGGGCGTCCACTCAATTTGAATACTTTTAAAGAATATTAAATAGCCATCTTTTTTTTTTTTTTAACTTATGATTAGGCTCAGATTTTCAGAGAGGTCACTTTGGCTAGTATCTTTGCCTTCTTTGTTCTTTGGAATGGGTTATTCCATTCTTTCCTATAGTTTCAGGTGAGTAGAGGATAGTCTTGCATTATTTGAATTTTCTTTCCTTTACACTTAAAGGTCTGTCTCCTGATCATTTGAAGGATTTGTTTGTTAATGAAATGTAATCACTATGGCTTGGAATTTGCAGAATAAGTTTTTTTTTCCCTCTAGAAGCAATCTATGGATTCTTTTGATTAGTACTTTATTTTCTATGTATTGAAGATCTGGGGAGATTTCTTGTGTGTGTGTGTGTGTGTGCATTGTGGAGTTCAACATTTGTTTATTTTTTGTTTGTTTGTTTTTGTTTTTATTTTATGTAGTATATTTTTCTGGAAGATTTATAATCCCTAAGTTGTTTCTGTGCATCCTGACCTCAAGATCAATATGTTTTGAAAAAACATTTATTAAGTGTGAATTGTGCTAAGCATTGGGACACCAGAAAAGAAGCAAGATAGTCCTTGTTCTCCAAGACCTTACATTCTGTGATAAGAAAATTCATGACTTAATTTTCTTACTGCCACATATTTAGAATATATATATCATGTAACTGAGTAATTTTTGTTTTACCTGTCTGCAAAATTCAAATTTGAGATACAAGTATAGCTCAAATGTTCACCTGCTTGTTTCCTGTTTTACCTGATGTAGGTATTTGTCTTCTGTAATTTGTTCTTTGATCTATAATTTATTATATATTCCCTTATTTTTCTTTGAAATTCCATTTTACACAGCTTGATTATGTAACCAAAGTATATAATACAACTTAAAACTGATATTTGGGAAATCTTAAAGAAAGGAATGGGACCTGTACATGCACGAATGTTTGTGGCACGTCTCTTTGTAGTGGCCAGAAACTGGAAAGTGAGTGGATGCCCATCAATTGGAGGATTGCTGAATAAATTGTGGTATATGAATATTATGGGATATTATTGTTCAGTAAGAATGACCAGCAGGATGATTTCAGAAAGGCCTGGAGAGACTTACATGAACTGATGCAGAGTGAAATGAGCAGGACCAGGAAATCATTATATACTTTAACAAAAATACTATGTGATGATCAATTCTGATGGACGTGGCCATCCTCAGCAATGAGATGAACCAAATCAATTCCAGTAGAGCAGTAATGAATTGAACCAGCTACACGCAGCGAAAGAACTCTGGGAGATGATTATGAACCACTACATAGAATTCCCAATCCCTATGTTTTTGTCTGCCTGCATTTTTGATTTCCTTCACAGGTTAATAGTACACTATTTCAAAGTCTGATTCTTTTTGTACAGCAAAATAACTGTTTGGACATGTATACTTATATTGTATTTAATTTATACTTTAACATATTTAACATGTATTGGTCAATCTGCCATCTTGGGGAGGGGATGGGGGGAAGGAAGGCAAAAATTGGAACAAAAGGTTTGGCAATTGTGAATGCTGTAAAATTATCCATGCATATAACTTGTAAATAAAAAGCTATTTAAAAAACCTGATATTTGGTACTCACTGATCATTTTAAAATAAAACCAGTATAACCTGTGTTTTGGGGATAATAGTCTTCAGATCCTATTCACTGCATTATTACTTGTATAATTGTTGGTACCCAATCAATGCACCTTTAGACATTTTTTGGTCAGGTCTAAAAGGGGAAGATCTCACATAGAGGGGAATTGAAAAGAAGGGGATTTAAAAATCTTGAAGGAGCAGATAAACTATGTAATACAATACAATATAATAATTAGCATAAAAGAGTGCTTAGATAGAAGCTCATCACTACCATCAGCACCAGCACCAACATCACCACTATCCTCAGTGTGATAATGTCCATAAAGGCAGACTTGACAAATGTCATTTAGTAGAAAGAGTAGGGGTGCTCAGTCAATATTTGTTAAAAACTTTTGGAAAAACTTAAAAGCAGTATCGTAGAAATTGTGCATAATTTGCCAACATAAGATCAAAATGAATAGATGATCAGATATAAAGAAATAAATTACAAGAAAATTTGAAAAATATGGAATATATTACTTATCTGACTTATGGATAGATGAGCAATTTGTGAATAAGAAAGAGATATGGATTAGAGTGTGGTATAAAATAGATAGTTCTGATTACATTAAATTAAAAAGGTTTGTATAAATAAAACAAATATAGCCAAGATCAGAAGGAAAGTAGAAAATTGGGGAGGAGGTGGGGAAGGGAGGAATTTTATGGCAGTTTCTCAGAAAAAGACCTTATATCTCAAATATAAAAAGCACTGTGTCAAGTCTGTAAGAATCGGAGTCATTTCCCCAATTGACAAAGTGAAAGAATATGTACAAGTAGTTTTCCAATGAAGAAACCAAAATAATTTATAGTCATATGAAAAAATGCTCTAAATCATAAATTGATTAGATAAATGCAAATTAAAACAACCTTGAAATATCATTTTACACCTATGAATCAGATTGACTAAAATGATTGAAGTGGAAAACAACAAACGATAGAGAGGATATAGAAAAATTAGGACTCTGATTCATTGTTGTAAAATTGTGAACTGATCCAATCATTTTGAAGAACAATTTGGCTTTATACCCAAAAAAGTATTTGGTTTTTCTGTGAGATTTTATGATTGTAAGGATTGGGGAAGGGGTGATTCTAAATTATGTCTATGCTTTTCCAGTATCTGGCTTTTTCTAAGATTGTCAGGTTATTCCCACTGCCTCATTTGAATCTGGGAATTGGGTTGGTTTTTTTTTAGTGCTCACTTTTCTTTTTCATCCAAAGTTACTTTACCTCAGTCCTCACTCATTCCTACAAGAAATTCTGTTAATATGTAGTTAACAAAATCCTTCTAAAGAAACAGTGCCCCTGGGTTTGTATTCCAAAGAGATCATAAAAGAGTGTGCAAAAATGTATTTGTAATAGTTCTTTTTGTATTGGTAAGGGAATAAAATTTGAGTAATGGATGCCCATCAATTGGGGAAAGGCCAAATAAATTATGGTATATGAATGTAATAGAAAATTGTTCTGTAAGAAATGAAGAACAGGCTGATTTTGGAAAAGCCTGAAAAGACTTATGTAAACTGAATCTAAGTGAAATGAGCAGAATGAAGAGAATATTGTACACAGTAACAAGAAGATTATGTGATCAACTGTGATGGACTTGTCTCAACAATGAGGAGATTCAAAGCAGTTCCCAGAGATTTGTGATGAAAATGCCATCTGCATCCAGAAAGCACAACATTTTCACCTTTCTTTTTTGTTTGTTTTCTCTTTTGGCATAATTTTTCTTTTACAACATGATAAATATAGAAATATGTTTAAAAGGATTGCACATATTTAATCTGTATCACATTTACTTGCTGTCTTGGAGAGATGAAAGGTAAGGAAGGGAGGGAGAAAAACTTGGAACACAAGATCTTACAAAAATGAATGTTGAAAATTATCTACACATGTATTTGGAAAAATAAAATACTATTAAACTTTTAAAAAGTAAAGAAAAAGTCCCTTAGCATTCCAGGGATGGAAATTTCATTGTGACATTGTGGCAAGCTTATATAAGAGATATTTTGGAGTCAAGAACTCTTATTGTCTCAAATCATAACCCCTAAGTAGACAAATGGGATACAGTGGGAAGACTGCTGGAGTTGGATTAAGAAAACCCATCCCCACTTCCCTCAATATATACAACTTGATAGTATTTAGTTGTTCGAATGCTGTCTTCCTCATTAAAGAAAGGAATTATATATTACTCATCATCTTTGTACCCCAAGTTTTAAATCAGTACCTATCACTTAGTAAGCACTTAATAAATCTTTATTGACTAAGTGACTGAGGAAGAGCTGTGTTTTAAGTCTTGCTGATTAGTGAGTTGGGGGAGACTTTCGATAAATCAATTTCTCTGAACTTGTTTCCTCAACTATTAAATGGACATGATAATGTTTGTATTCCTTGCATCATAGCTCTTTTATGAAGAAAGCTCATTTTTGTAAATAATGAGGTGCTTTGTCTAAATGGAATAAAGATTAGGGAGTTCCAGACTTGTGATTTCAGTGGTGTAAGAACTTTTGGGTCTGGGTGAGGGGAAACTAACTCTACTAATGCAAATTGCAGTAGATTCTGCAGCCTGCAGTCTTAAGAGAGAGTTGGTTGGGGCTTTGAGAGGTTAAGTAGCTTATTCCAATGTCTCAGCCAGAACTTGGAATAGTATCTTCCCAAACCAGAAGCTGGCTTTTTATCTATTCACTACTATACTGCTATGCCTTTCAAATTATGATAATAATAATCAATATTTATAAAGGACTTTTAATATATATTTTCTTATTTGATTTAAGCCTCAAAGCAACCTTGCAAAATATTACTTTTTTTCTTTTTCTTTTTTAAATTAAAATTGTTTTTTTTCTTGTTGTTATACATGTACATTAATTTTTTAAAAATACACATTTCTTTATGAATCATCTTGGGAGGGAAAAATCAAACCCAAAGGGGAAAACCACAAGAGGAAAACAATAGAAGAAAAAGAAAAAAAATTATAGTATGTGTTAATTTATATTCAATTTCCATAGTTCTCTCTCTGGATGAAGGTGGCATTTTCTGTTCAAAATTGGTTGGGATTGTGTTGGATCATTGAACCACTGAAAAGAACTTAGTCTTTCATAGTTAATCATCACACATTTTTGCTGTTATTGTATACAATGTATTCCTGGTTCTACTTGTTTCACTCAGCATCAATTCATGTAAATCTTTCCAGGCCTTTCTAAAATCAACTTGTTCACCATTTTTTATAGAATAATATTCCATTATTTTCAATTATTATAAATTATTCAGCCATTTCCAAATTGATGGGCATCTACTTGTTTTCCAATTCTTTGCCAAAAGATACTATTAATGTGTTCATTTTATAGAAGAAATTGAGAGCAGAGAATTGTGATGACTGCATATTTTAAAATCGGCCGGAGTCAGGAATTCAGGTTAAGGGAAAATCTTCAATCTTTATTCTTTTTGAGGTGAAGGGGGATTAGCAATGTGAGCAGCTGCAACAAGATGCCAGCCAGCTTTCTCTTTCTGCTTCTCTCTCCGCCCCTTTGCCTCCATCCACCAAAATCGTCATTTCCTATACAACACATCAGGACTTGCACAAAGAGTGGGGGGGGGGGAGCATTCTTTCTCCAAGCATATATATTAATAGAGTATGGTCCAATTACTATTTAGCCTCACATGCTTGGGACTTCAGTGCATCAACTCGAGCTTCAGCCCATTACAGAGAATGTTTAAGTGACTTAGCTAGTATGATGATCTACCATGCATGTGTTAGGGGCAGAACCTGAACAGCTCTTCTTGATTTGTAGGCTAGTCCTCTATCCATTGTCAAACCATAACATCTCTTATGTAAGTTGCATATATTACATTTTAGCTACCATAACATCTCTCATATAAGTTTTATATATCACATATTGGCTGCCATTGTATCTTATTAAAAACCTTGTTGTTATAGATACCTCATCTGATGCCTGTTACTAGACTCTTTTTATTTTTTATTTTTTTGCGAGGTAATCAGAATTAAGTAACTTGCCCAAAGTCAGACAACTAGTAATTGTCAACTTATCTGAGGCCAGATTTGAATTCCTCCTGGCTGCAGTGTTAGCGCTCTTTTTACTATGCCATCTAGCTGCTCCATGATCCTGAATTCCTGAAGGTCTTAACAGTGGCAACTCCTTTAACTAGAAAAAAAAGCTCTTCCTTCTTTCTACCATTCTTATTTATTATTATTTTTTAAATTTTTAATAGCTTTTTACTTACAAGTTATATGAATGGATAATTTTACAGCCAACCTTTTGCTCCAATTTTTCCCCTCCTTCTCCCCACCCCCTCCCCTAGATGGCAGGATGACCAATACATGTTAAATATATTAAAGTATAAAATAAATACAAAGTAAGTATACATATCCAAATCGTTATTCTGCTGTACAGAAAAAATCGGATTCTGAAATATTGTGCAATTAGCCTGTGAATTCCTATTTATTATAAATGAGAGAGAGGATCATCCAGAATGGAAATTTAGGCATTATCTTGGACTCCTCACATAGCCAATCTATGTCAAGACCTTGTGATTATACTTTGGCAATATCTCTCTCACATTGTCATCTTCTTTCCTTTGACATAATGGTCATTTTGGTATAGGTTATCATCATCTGTGCTACTGCAATAGCGTTTGGGAAGTCTCCCTGACTCAGAGTTCATCCTCCATTCAGATGCCAAAGTGATATTATAAGATATATCACTCATATCTCGTCCTACTCAATAAACTTCAGTGGCTCCCTATTACCTCTATGATCCAATATAAAATCACCAGTTAGGCTTTTAAAAACTTTTAAAGTCTGTTCTCTTCCTATATTTCCAGTCTTTGTCACACTTTATTCTCTGATCTACATGCTCTATGAGCCAACTGCGCTGATCTATTTATTACATCTGGATCCTTCTAAAAACATTCCACTTTTTAGCCTCTTATCTTTTCTACTACATGCTCTCCCTCCTTACCTCCATCTCTTAAGTCTTTGGGGCTCTTTCAACACTCAGACCTCAACTTCTCAATTCAGATTCTCAAATCCCATCTGAAAACAGACCTTCCCTAGCTTTTCTATCTATTGCTAGTGCCTGTGCTTGAGGATTAGCTTCCATTTATCCCATTCAAATCATGTATGTATAAGTAAGTATATAACTGTGTCCTCCATTAGAATGCTGGCTCCTAGAGGCAGCTTTCTTTGTATGTTTAGCACATATTTGTTGTTGAGTAGTTTCAGTCTTGTCTCACTCTGTGACCTCATTTAAGGTTTTCTTGGAAAAGATAATGGAATGCTTTGATTTATCATTTGCCAGGTTATTTTGTAAATGGGGAAATTTCAGCAAACAGGGTGAAGTGACTAGCCCAAAATCACATAACTAGTAAAAGTTATTTACTAGTAACTAGTGAAAGTTATTTGCTAGTAAGTAGTGAAAGTTATTTACTAGTACTAGCGAAAGTTATTTGCTAGTAACTAGTGAAAGTTATTTACTAGTAACTAGTGAAAGATATTTATTAGTAACTAATGAAAGTTATTTACTAGTAACTAGTAAAAGTTATTTACTAGTAACTAAATAACTTTCACTAGTTACTTACTAGTAAATAACTTTTAATAACTAGTAAATAACTAGTAAAAAAAACAACAACCTAGAAATCTGCTTAGCATACAGTAATCATTTAATAAATATTTGCTGACTGATGCTTTATTGATGATGAGTCTAGTGATAAACTGTATCTATTCAAGTCTATTCAAGGGATATCCAGATAAAATTCACAAATTGATCAATAGATCATCCATGGACAAGTAAAACAATCTAATCCCTCTGATTCCTGACAATCTTTCATTTTTACCTCAAGTCTTCAATTGATACTTGTGTGACATAGTTCCCAATCATCCTTCTTTGGATGTTCTCTAACTGATCAATATCTTTCTGAAAAATTTCCCAGAGCTAAATGCCACATTCTGGATATGCTAATGTTGAGGATAGAATGCAACATTTATTCTAGACTTTTCTTTATCACTGAAAGGAAGCTTGGTATTGGATAGAGTGCTGGGTTTGGAATCAAGAAGATACACCTTCCTGAATTCAAATCTACTCTTAGACACTTACTAGCTCTGTAACCTGGGCAAGTCACAACTTTGTTTGCCTCAGTTTCCTCATCTGGAAAATGAGCTGGATAAGGAAATGGCAAACCACTCTAGTATCTTTGCCAAATGGGGTAATGAAGAGTAAGACATGACTAAAATGACAGAACAACAACAAAATTGAATCTAGAACCAGGGATCTTGCTTATCATAGTATCTCAAATGAGACTTTTAACCTTTTAGGTCTTTGGATAACTCTGCTGATTACAGATTAGCTTCCTGAATGTTGTCAAATCTAAGTTCAGACATATGTATGTGAAATGTAACATATATATTGATGCTATGCAGAGCATCCCAAAAGTTAAGCTTAAAACTTCCCTAAAACTTTTCTAATGACATATGAATTTTATCTATCTATATATTTATATAATGCATATATATACACACATATGTACATACATATTTCTTTATGTTATTCTTCATAAAAGCAAGACTTACCCTGACTCCACTGACTTTTAATAGAATCCTTTACATAACTTTGGGAGTCATCTATCCAATCCTCTCATTTTATAGATAGGAAAACTGAGTCCCATAGATATGGAGTATCTTGCTCAAGGTTACACATATAAATTAGAAGCACTGGGCTTTTAAACCATATCCTTAGATTCCAAATCTAGCACTTTTAAAAAATAACAAGATTAAAGAATGTCAGCATTTTTAAAAGTTTTGGGAAAATCTAGTTAGCATTTATAGCAGAGAAAATCAGTTTACAGAACAGAGAATTCGACCCACTTTCCCCTTGTCCATCTTATTTTTTTCCCTCAGAGGATAGAATGCAGACCTAGCAAAGATCCTCCCAAAGTCATGGGAATCTGAAATCAGATTAGCACAGGGCAAACATGTATGGGTTGAACCTGAAGCATTCTCCCATTGAACAGACTACCTGCTGTTTAGGCTTACTCTTGTCTGCCAGGATAGGAAAGAGAAAGATACTAATGAGATCTGAGTTATTTGTAAAGCCTGACAAAGGGGAGAGGCAGCCAAGTATTACAGAAACAAGAATCTGATTCTGGAACTTAATTAAAGTGTTTAAACAAAGGGACTTTCCTAATTCAGAGAATGATATTCATGACATCTTATATTAACTTACAACTTACAGTGTACTTTCCAATGCATTATTTCACTTGATTATTGCAATAACCTGATGAGGTAAGCAGTTGTGGGCATTGTGACAGGAAGGCTTGTCATTGGCTACTTCTCAATTGGTGGTATTATCTGTTTTTTGTTCCTTATTGGGAACACTCTATAGAACTTCTTGTATTTCCTTATTTTCCCCTTGGTTGAGCAGGAAAGGGAATTGGCTCATTACAGGTAGGCATGGGATGGAGAATCACATGTAATCAGGAAACTTCCTGATCAGCTGGAAGTGAGCCTGGGATTACAGAATGGACCAGTACACTGAATCCAACAGACCAGATTGGGATATCCTAAATTGGTGTCACATCTTGTGTTTTAGAACTAAAACCTTTCATTCTCATCTATTGTTTCTGAGTCTAATGTTTAATAACCAAAAGAATCCTGGGAAATGTTAGATCCAGGAAAATGTCACTAGATAGAATAGAAACTAAATGTTATCTATTCTGGAGATAGGATGTTTTGGTTATTTTTTACCTTTGTGCTATTAATTATTTCTGAATTTCTATATTTTTATTCTAGTTAATAAGCCCCAATATCTGCACTTTTGTGATCTGCAATGTGTAGATTGGAAAGAGGGAGTTATGAAGGAAGAAGGAGAAGATACTTGATTAAGGCATCCAATTTCTAAGATAACATGATAAATAGCAGAAAAATTGAAGGAGAAAGGCAATATCTGGTGTCATAGCATATTAGATAGACTATTAAACTTGGAATCAAAAAAAAAAAACCCGAATTCAAATTTAGCTTCAGATATTTATTAGAAGTGTGATCTTGGACAAGTTGCCTAGGAGGCAACATAGTGGCTCATTAGAGAAAGCTTTAGGTTTGAAATCAGGAAGATCTTTCAAAACTGGTGTCAGAAATTTATCAGCTGTGTCACTCTGGGCAAGACATTTATTCTGTTTGCCTTAATCCACTGAACAACTAAATGGCTAATCACAATATCTTTGCCAAGAAAATCCCCTGGACAGTGTTAGTGTGCTATGGTTCATCAGGTCACAAAGAGTGGGACTTGACTGAACACCAAAGAACACATCAATCTGAAAGGAATAGGGACACTTTGCTCCCCACTGCCATTTCCAGACCCCTCTGTCACAATGACTCAGCAACCTGTCCTCCATTAATATCCATTTTCTACACAGATGCCAAAATAATTGTCTTAACCATGTCATTTCTTGCTCAAGAAGCTTCAAGCAGCTTTCCTTTGCCTCTAGGAAAAATGCAAGGTTCTCAGCTTATCTTTTAAAATCCATCTCAGCCTGGCTCTTAAATACTTTTCCAAACTTATTTCACCTTATAATCCTTTATGTGCAGTATACATTCCAGCTAGACTAGCTTGTTTGCTTTTTTCCTTCTCCTACCCCTGTGTTGTTTTTACAAAGAATATCTACTCCACATGCCTGGAATGATCAAACTCCCTCCTCATGACTGCTTCTTAGAATCCATAATTTTCTTCAAGATTCATCTCAGGGGCTACTTATTATGGGAGTCTTTTCTTTGCCCCTCTATTATTTTTTTTAATATATTTATTTAAAACTTAAACATAAAATAAGAAAAAACAAAATAAAAAAAGAAATAAAGGAATAAAGACAGAAAAACAAAAACAGAAATAAACATTGTCATATGACTAGGAAAACATCAGGATGGAATTAAAATATGTAACAATAAATTTCCGTTTCTAAAAAGCATATATAATAATTGAAGACATTGTATTCATAACTATTTTTTTTCTTTGCTTCCTTAGGTTTTCTTTTGTTTTCTGCTATGTACTTTTTACTTTATTCTTTTTCCTCCTTTCCTTCTCCTACCCCATTTCCCCCAAGCAGCCTAATTGCCAATGTAAAACAATTAGTATAATAAAGAAAAAAACAAACCAAAACAATCTAATCCCTGAATAGATGATATTTAGTATCTATTCTATCTAGTGACATTTTCCAGGGCCTAACTTTTTCCATGATTCCTTTTAGCCATTAAACATTTAACACACACACACACACACACACACACACACACACACACACACACACACACAATTTGCCCTTAATAAGTTCCTTGAAAATAGTGTTGGTTTCCAGGCAAGTCACTTAACCCCAATTGCCTCAGCCAAAAAAAAAAAAAAAAGAAAAGAAAAAAAGAAAAGAAAAAAGAAAATAATGTTGGCTCTTATATGTTAAAATTTCTATTGAGTTCATGTTTGTTTGAAACAAAATCCTGAAAATCTGACAGTTCATTGAATGCCCTTTTTTTTTTTTCATTCAATACCATGCTTAATTTTGCTGGATATAATATTTTCAGCTGTAACCCTAGTTCTTTTAATTATCAATATAAAGTATTCCAGGACCTGTAGGCTTTTGTTGTAGTCGCTGATAAATCCTGTGTAATTCTTATTATAGCTCTAGCATGTTTGAATTGTTTTGGTGGCATTTTTTGCTTGTAAAATTTTCTCTTTGATCTGGGAATTCTGAAATTTAGTAATGGTATTTCTATATGTTTTCCTTGTAGGATTTCTGTGAGATGGTGATCAATGAAATTTTCTATTACTATTTTCCCTCTTGTTCTATCACTTCAGGACAATTTTCTTTCTTTCTTTCTTTTTTGAAAAGCTTCTTGAAAAGTTTTATTTTTTAATTTTCATAATAGCTTTTTATTTTTCAAAATATATGTAATGCAAAGATAGTTTTCAGCATCTACTCCTGCAAAATTTTGTGTTCCATTTTTTTTTTTCCTTTCTTCCCCACCTCTTCTCTCTCTTAGACAGGGAATAATCTAACATAGGTTAAACATATGCAATTCTTCTGAACATATTCCCACATTTATCATGATATACAAGAAAAATCAGGTCAAAAGGGAAAAATGAGAAAAAAACAAGCAAACAAACATCAATAACAATAACAACAAAATGAAAATACTATGTTGTGATCCATATTTAGTCTTCATAGCTCTCTCTCTCAAAGATGGCTCTTTCCATAACAAGCAAGACAATTTTCTGTAATTATTTCTTGCATTATTATGTCAAAGTTATTTTTTTTTGGTCAAATTGAAATTTGGACTTTCAATTAGTCCAGTTATTTTTATGTTTTCTATTCTTGATCTGTTCTCCAGATCTGTTGTTTTTCTTATAAGATGTTTCACATTCTCTTTTGTTTTTCATTCTTTGTATTTTGTTTTATTATTTCTTGGTCTCTTATAATTTCACTAGTTTAGCCTTGTCCAATTCTAATTTTCAAAAAGTTATTTTAAGACTCTGGATCTCCTTTTATAATTGTTGACTTTCTTTTTGTAGTCTTCTTGTTTTTCTTGGATTGTTCTTATTTGCTTTTTTGTTTTGTTTTGGTTTTCCTCAATCTCTCTCATTTGATTTGTAAGTCTGTTTTGAGTTCTTCTATGAATTATTTTTTGGGCAGCTATTCATTTAACATTAATCTTTGGGGGTAGGGAAGGTTTTTTTTTCTACTTCAGTATCCTCCAATGAAGACGAATCTAGATCTTTCCTATTTCTATAGTAACTTTATATGGTTTGATTCTTTCTCCTTTGCCTGCTCATTTAAAAAAAGAAGAAGAAGAAGAACTTAATAGTGTAATCACTTCTAATCCTAGGGTAGGTGGGGAGGATGTTGTTCTGATTTTAGGTCTCTCTTCAGTTCTTCCTTTGGAGCTGAAACCCCCAAACAAGAATTCTACCCTTCTGTAAGTGCCTACAACCAGTAGTGTCCCTGCCCCACTGCTTCTGCATCCATCTGGCATGTGCTGGTTCCTTCTCCTGCAGGTCCTCCTCTCACCAGCACACCTGGTCTTGGGATTCTTTATCAACAGAAGTTCCCTCAACCTTGCTTTATTCAGACCCCAGATTCCCCACACTGGGAAATGAAAGTTCCTGTGGTTGGGATTGAGACTACCTCTGGATCCAGCTGGCCCCAGGGGCTTCCCATTTGCTGTTTCTGTTGAGCTATCCTGGAGGTGTTTACACTTCATATAAATTAATCCTCTGTCTTACAGTCTTTCTTCTAGACTTCTCCAGTAGTCCTAGGAGCACTCTGTTCTGCCCCAAGAATTTGTTGTTTATTGGTCTAAAATTCTCTCTGTAGGCATAATTTTGTTTGCTGAAAACTTGGATTTTTCTGACCTATTCCATCATCTTCACAGAATCTTCCCTGTATACTCCCCTCTATTTGTTAATGCTATATTCTTCCTTAATTATATTGTGTGTATCACATGTAAATGCTACACTTCTTTAGTAATATATAATCTTCTTCAGGACAAAGACTATTTCATTTTTGTTTTTTAATCTCCAGTTTCAAGTACAATATAAATGACTATAAAATTGAATTGAATTGAGTTCATTTGGATCCCTGTATGAGTTATTTCATCTCATTTAAATCTATGGGAAATGATGATAGTTTACATAAATGTTTTGTCCTTGTGCCATTTTTCATTTTTAAAAAATTCAGTAGTTTGAATATGTGTAGTTGGATCTTTTTAATCTTTAACCTATTTTCTATATTTGGCATTTTTATTTTTTTCACTAATAAGTTTGTTTCCTTATTGTAAAGAAATAAATGAGTCAGAAATAATACCCACAGGGAAAAAAATATCAAATTTAAAGTCACTGTTAACATAAAATCATAGATTTGGTGATAAGAGACTTTAGTGGCTTTCTAGTCCTTCCTTATATGGAGCTAAAACCAAAACTCAGGAGTAGTGCAGAGGAAAGAACATGTACTCTGGAGTCAAAAAATTATGTTAGAAATTCACAAGGGATACATATTGCTTATTTTCTCAGTCTTAGTTTCCTAGTTTGTAAGATGAGGAGGATGAACCAGATGACCTCTATATAGCTAGCACTGACTCTATGGTCCTATGATCTTAAATGATTTCATCTATGTTTTTTAACTAAAAGTCCTAAATTAAACATTCTTTCAATTCAAAAAAAAAAAAGAGAGAAAAGAAAAGAAAAAAAGAAAGGATTCCCACATAGGTAACTATTTATTTCCTCTTTAAGATACAATATATATCTATATCTATAGCTATATGTAGTCAATTATATTGAGGGGAGGAAGGAGGAGGATGGAAAAAAAGGTGATATTTAGTGCTCCCTATAGCTAGCACTTGGGATTCATATTTTGATAAGGAGGGAAAGTTATACATATTTCTGAGGTTTCTGAATAGTATATAGACTTTTCCTACTTCTGAGGTTTCTGGATAATATATAGACCTTTCCTATACTTGGATTTTTTTTTTTTTGCCTTATTTCCTTATCACTTTCTTTTCACTGAGTCCTCAAGTGTTAAGGTCCATGTTGTCTTAGGAGGGTCTTCATGAATTCTTCACAGAATTTCCCTACCATACTTCTCAATCTTAGTCATTGATTTTGGTGTATAAACTGCAGCGAAATAAATAATGATATAGCAGTTAAATAAATAAATAAAAGAAAGATATTCTTCTTGCTCATGTTTGTAATGAGTACTGCAAGATGGGACAACCAACATCCCATGAAATCATGTTTTTTGTTGACTCTGGAAACACAAAAGATAAATTCCTTTATGGCCCTCTGCATGAAGAATTTGTAAGCCAATCTGCCATTTAGTTGCAAATTTCATTTTTCATTTATAACAAGGCCCCTAGTGTTTATATGATAAAAATTTTCCAGGAACATAATAATTGGTTGGGCATAGGATAAAATCTGAACCTTGTTGGTGTTTAATAATTAGTTGTTGAATGAATGAATGAGTGAATGAACTCCTACTGGAAACAAGATTCCCCTCTATAATAGTCCTGACAAATGCCCAATGAGCCTTTGCTTGAACAATTTTATACATGAGGAACTCCTTGGTAATACATGCATTTCATTGTTGAATAGCTCTGACTGCTAGTTTCATCATGATGAAACCAAATATGTTACCCTATAACTTTCTTTCACTCATCTGTCATTGGTCCGCTTTCCAGGGTAGAACAATTTAATCTCTCTGATTCCTGACAATATTTCATTTGAAGGAAGTGGTGATGTTACATCCCTATCTAGTTTTCAATTGATAACTGTGTGACATAGTTTCAAGCCATTTTAATCATCCTTCTTTGGATATTCTTTAACTGGTCAATAACTTTCCTAAAATTTGTTCAGAGCCAGACACCATATTCCAGACATGCTAATAATGGGATAAAATAAAGCATTCATTCTGGTGTTTTCTTTTAATGCACTGTTTTCTCTTAAGGCAGCGTAAGAGATTGTATTAAAATTTGTGGCTTATATATCACTCAAGGATAGATAGATAGTACAGTGGATAGAGTGCTGGGTTTAAAGTCAAGAAGACATCCCTTCCTGAGTTTAATTCTGGGCTCAGACACTTACTAGTTGTGTGATCCTGGGCAAGTCACTTAACCCTTTTTGTCTTAACTTCCTCATTTGTAAAATGAACTGGAGAAGAAAATGGCAAACCATTTCAATATCTCTGCCAAGAAAACCCCAAATGGGATCACTAAGAGTTGGACTCAACTGAAATGACTGAAGAACAAAATATTCAATTATATTCACATACTCAGTTTGTTTAGTCATTCCTTGAATGTTATCAGGATAGTCATTCTAAGTGAAGAGGGAACTGAGAGTCCCACTTCTCAGGATAGTGTTGGAATTTCACAGGGCTCTTCCCCCTTTTTTCCACTAGCCCAAAAGTCTATGTACTTCAGTTTTCAAAGCCAAAACTGGTTTGGCCAGTTTTCTTTTGTATACACACAATAATAGCTTTTTATTACACAAATACTGAAAAGATAGTTTTCAATATTCACCTTTGCAAAACCTTGTGTTCCAAAATTTTCCTCCTTCCTCTCCTAGACAGCAAATAATCCAATATATGGCAAATGTGCAATTCTTCTAAATGTATTTCCACAATGATCATGATGCACAAGAAAAATCAGATCAAAAAGGGAAAAAAATGAGAAAGAAAAAGATAAGCAAGAAAGCAACAACAAAAAAAGGTGAAAATGCTATGTTGTAATTCACATTCAATCCCCATAGTACTCTCTCTGAAGGCAGATGGCTCTTTCTATCACAAGTCTTTTGAAATTGGCCTGAATCACTTCAGTATTGAAAAAATTGGCTATTGTTTTCTTACTGGAATTAAGAAGATAAATTTCTTTTAAAAATGAGTGGTGGGGATGGGAACTGGACCTGTAATTTCATTAATAAAGCAAACTCCCAATGAAAAAAACTCTTTCTACTAATTCAGATATATTCTTGTTCTACCCTTTACAAGCCTAGAGAATTGCTTGAGGCACTGAGACCCAGTAGTTGTCAAAAATGGGACTAACACTCAGATCTCCTGACTCTGAGGTGGACTGTCTATTCTTTATACCATGGTGCTCTCAATAACAATAATTTGTGATAACCATGGTAAGGTTTTAAAGTTTATAAAGAACTTTTCCCCATAGCAATCGTGGAAAGTTGGTACAAATATCATTATTTCCATTTTACCAATGAAGAAACTGAAATATAGGGAAATTATATGACTTGTCCAGAAACTCTTAATTAGTTATTGTTGGATCTGGTATTGGAACTCAGCATTCTTAACTATAAATTAGTATTCCATTGGAATTCAGTTGAGGGAAATGCAAATTAAAACAACTCTATCAGGAAAAAATACTGATAAATGTTGGAAGAGAGGTGGGAAAACTGAACACTAATGCTTTGTCGGGGGAGTTTGAACTGATCTAGCTATTCTGGAGAGCAGTTTGAAACTATGCCCTGAGGGCTATAAAACTGCATATACCCTTTGATCCAGGATGTTACTATTGGGTCTATATCCCAAGAAAATCATAAAAGAGAGAAAGGGATCCATATGTATAAAAATATTTGTAACAGCTCTTTTGTAGTGGCAAGAAACTGGAGACTGGTTGGATGCCCATCAATTGGGGAATGACTAAGTTATGGTATATGAATGAAATGATATATTATTGTTGTATAAGAAATGATGAACAGGTAAATTTCAGAAAAACCTGGAAAGACTTATGTGAACTGATACTGAGTGAAATGAGCAGAACCAGGAGAACATTTTACATAGTAACAGCATGATTTTGTGCTAATCAACTACAATCAGCAATGTGAGAATCCAAGACAATTACTGTGATGACCGCGTTAGCACCCAGGATACCTTAGAATCAGCTGGAGTCAGGATAAGCAAAAGTCCTTAGTCTTTATTCTTGGTCTTCAGGGATAGAAGTGAAGAGAATGGAAGCAGAATCTCCACAACCTCCTTCTTCCTCGTCCACCGCAAAAGTGACCCTGGCTAGTCTTACTCCACCCCCTAATCCCTCTTACAATCCTCTGTATACACTAATAATCAAGCCAGCACAAGATAGTGGGAAGGGCCATTTTCCAAGCATATGCCCATAGAATATTGTCCAATCAGTAGTTAGCTTCAAGTGCTCAGCTGTCTTGACCTCAGGGCATCGACTCAAGAGTTTCAGCCCTCTACATCTCCTGCTTTCTTTTGTTTTAGAACACAGGTGGTCATGCCATCCCTGACTTTTTAGGGAGGTGAGAGCCCCCAAAAGAAGATGATCATGCCCTCCCAACTTCTCAGGAAGGGAAGTGAAAGCACTAAAAAGGACATGATCACACCCTCCCTGACATCTCAGGAAGGGAGATGAAACGCACCAAAGGGAAGTGGGGCTTGCTAGCGGGTTTCTGGGCTGAAGGGTTTTATTTGAAACAGGTATGCACAAACCCATCAGCATGAGAGGTATTACATAAACACATAGCAATAACACAGAGGCTGTTAGTGATGACTCTCCCCACAGCCAGTGCAGGCTCAATGTGGTGCAACAAACATGAATTGTAAATGCAAGTAGTGATATAACAAACAATCGAAATCAATATTGTACTATAAGAGATTTCCAGAAGACCTAGAAGGAGGGTATGTAAACAATAGCCACACATATGCCTTCTTCAGCAGCCAAGAAATAGTCCAAAACCAATCTATTGTCCATTGCTTCACATATCAGGAAATCCAATGATTCCTCTCAAGTTTTTGAAGTCCTGCAACAGTCTTTTTATTTGTTAGGGAATCCAATGATTCCAGCAATTTTGAAGCCTGCAACAGTCTTATTTTTCAGAAAATCCAATGTTTCTGAGGGTTTTGAAGTCCTACAACAGTCTTATCATGTCTCAGAGAATCCAATGATTCCTGAAAGTTTTGAAGTCCTACAACAATCTTATCATGACTCAGAGAATCCAATGATTTCTGAGGGTTTTGAAGTCCTACAACAATCTTATCATGTCTCATAGAATCCAATCATTGCTGAGGGTTTTGAAGTCCTACAACAATTTTATCATGTCTCAGAAAATCCAATGATTCCTGAGGGTTTTGAAGTCCTATAATTTCTGATGTCCATGAGTCAAACGCCATAACTGCCATGATCTTTCAGTGGTGGGCACAGTCAGCAATGGAACCACCTGATGTTTCTTGGGTCTTCTCCTTCATTTCAAGGGTTTGCTCCATCTCTCTGCAATGGACAAGGTGAATACGACTCGTTGGCACCCATCTGATGCCTTCTCCATCTGTGGAGATACAAGCAAACCCTCTTCCCCAAGCAGTTAACCTATCTGGTTCCTTCCATTCACCACTTTCTGGGTCTGTCCATATCACCTGGCAATTATCTAAAGGTAGTGGAGCTGCTCACACTGGACACTGCCCTTCCAGTGGGTTATAAAACCTGTCTGCCGGAGCCAGTGCATCTTTATCAAAAATCAAGAAATTAATAGTATAAAAAGCTAGATTTTGAAGGAGCCTCTTAATGTCTCTGTTTCTCCTCTTACCTACAATCCTCTGTAGCACCAATCATTGAGCCAGCACAGGATAATGGGAAGAGCCATTTTCCAAGCATATGCCCATAGAGTATTGTCCAATAGGTAGTTAACCTCAAGTGCTCAGCTGTCCTGACCTCAGTGCATTGACTCAAGATTTTCAGACCTCTACAAATTCCAATAGTCTTGGGATAGAAAATGCCATCTTGCATCCAGAGGGAAAACTATGGAGACTGAATGTGGATCAAAACTTATTATTTTTCCCTTTTCCTGTTTACTTTTTCTTTCTCGTGTTTTTTTTCCTTTTTGTAATGATTTTTTGTTCACAATATAACAAATATAGAAATATGTTTTAAATGATTGTATATGTGTAATATGTATAATTAACCTATACCAGATTGCTTGTTTTCTTGGGGAGGGGGGTGGTAACGAAAGAAGGGAGAAAATATTTGGAACTCAAAATATTATAAAAATGAATGTTGTAAACTATTTTTAACATATAATTGGAAAAATAAAATACTATTGAGAAGGAAAAAAAAGGAATTCATCTCTAAAGTCAGACCTTTCAAGGTATTCTGAAACTATCTATAGGCATAGAATAGCTCAGATTGACAAGATAGAACTACTTTTAACCCCCTCATATTCCTACTTCACAATTCTCATCACAGAGATCCATGAAAACAACAACAAATTAAATGGATTCCAGATCTGTCATCTCTGTCACAAATGATGATGACTTACATTCCTATAATATGTTAAGTTACAAATTATTTGACAGATATTATCTTTTACATCTCCACAAGAACCAAATGAGATGAATAAATAGAACATTAAGGATTTATAGTGTTTTATCAGAGTGTTTTAGAGACCAATAAGAATATATATATGTTCTTTTAAATTTTTTTTCTAAATTTATTTTATTTGAAGAAACAGAATAAGCCAAAAAAAAAAAAAACAAACAAACAAACAAACAAACAAACAAACAAAAAAAACAGAAAAGCAATACAAAACAAAATAAAACAGAATATAAGAGAACATTATCATGTGCCCAGCAGAACATCAGGAAGGATTCAAAATATGTAATAACAAATACCAATTTAAGAAAGTATATATATTAGTAGAAAAAATCATATTCATGTGTGACTATCTTTTCTTTACTTCCTTGTAAATTGTTCTTTTGTTCTCTGCTACATCTTATTTACTTTATTCTTTTTTCCTCCTTTTATCCCTCCCCATCACTCCCAAGCAGGGTATAGTTAAGAAAGGACATATACATACACATATACACACATATCTCCCTCTCATCTCCACCACTCCCAAGCAAGCTACAGTTAAGAAGAGATATATTTATGTATACATATGTAGATATATACATACATATACACATATATACCCCACATACACACATGTCTTTCCTCTTCCTGCTAACTCATTAAATTCTGCTCCGTAACTTGGTTTATTCTTACTTAACCTCCCCCACCCTGGAATCCTTCCCTTGTCTTCATCCTTCATCCTTTGCTTTCCTATTCACCTATCCCTCCCCCCTTATTTCTTTATAGATTTTGGAGGGTTCTATGTCCTTCATGGTATATATGTAATGTTACTTATTGAACCCATTCCCGATGTGAATAGGTTTTCAGAACTACAAGCCCTCCTCCCCCTCAAGGCCTTTGTGTCTGTTCTTCCTCTGCACCCAATTTGTATAACATGATTACTATTTTTACTTTTACTCTGCCAATCTTTCTTTTGAGCTTACTATTATTGTTGATGTAAATCTTAAACATAAAGTATATGTTTCCTATGTAGAAAAATCATAAACAGTCTGTCCACATTTAAACAGTTTGTCTATGTTGAGTTCCTTAAAATTGCTCTTTGATATTGGTTATTTGTTCAATTTTCTGTTAAGTTCAAGTCTGGTTGATAAAAAAGTCCTAAAAATCTGCAAGTTCGTTGAATGTCCATTTTTTCCTCATTAAAAATTAGATCATTTTGCTGGATATGATATTTTTGGTTGCAAACCTAATTCTTTTGCTAGCTATAAATATGATTCCAAGACTTGCAGTTTTTTATTGTGTTGCTGATAAATCTTGTACAATTCTAATTGTAGCCCTAGAGTATTTGAATTCTTTTTTTCTTGTTTCTTGCAAAATTTTCTCTTTGATCTGGGGGTTTCAAAATTTGGCAATAATATTTCTATATGTTTTCCAAAAAGGATTTCTTTCACAAGTACTTTTCCTTCATTTCTAAATGTTATAACAGCAGGGGCTCCTTGTCCTTTTGCTTCAGGTTTCTCCATTTTATCCCTGCCCAATTCAGCCTCTAATCTAAGAGTTGCTAATTTTGGTACCCCATATGAGGACCAGTCTGATGGCTCAAGTCATTTCCCAGAGAAGGTAAGTCTCTGGTCTCTCTCCCTTCACACTGTAGATGGGTCATCCCTTCAAGCACTTACGAAGGCTTTTTGGGTCTTTGGCTTGAAGCTGCCAGGGGCTCTGTTTACTTCCCTCCTGCCAAGGGATACCTGGTCTTGGGAACACTTGCGATCTCATTTTCTCCCTCTCCAGGATGTCAGAGAGATAAGTGACTATAGGAGTTCTGGTTTTTTCTTCCTACTCTTTAATACTGTTTGTGGCAAGAACAGGATATTTCCCCATAAACATAACTCCCCTTAAATTAGTATTTTATTTTATTTTATTTTATTTTTTGTTGTAGTAATTTTATTTATTTTTTTTATACATATTGTTTTATGAATCTTGTTGGGAGAGAAAAATCAGAGCAAAAGGGAAAAAAAAAAAAACATGGGAGAGATTTAAAAAAACAGAAAAAGGAAGTGAACGTAACATTGTGTTGTTTTACATTCAGTCTCCTTAATTCTTTTTCTGGATACAGATGGCATTTTCTGTCCAAAGTCTATTGGAATTGCTTTGGATTACTGAACTACTTAGAAGAACCAAACTTTTCATAGTTGATCACTGCATATTCTTGCTGTTATTGTATACAATATATTCTTGGTTCTGCTTGTTTCACTCAGCATTACTTCATGTAAATGTTTCCAGGCCTTTGTAAAATCAGCTTGTTCATCATATTGAACAATAATATTCCATTACCTTCATGTACCATAACTTGTTCAGCCATTTCCCAAATGATGGGCATCCACTCCTTTTCCAATTCTTTGCTACCACAAAAAGAGCTGCTACAAACATTTTTGCACATGTGGTTCCTTTTTCCTCTTTTATGATTTCTGTGGGATATTACACTATTGGGTCAAAGGAGATGTACAGTTTTATAGCCTTTTGGGCATAGTTCCAGATTGCTCTCCAGAATAGTTGGATCATTTTACAACTCCACCAGCAATGCATTAGTGTTCCAGTTTTCCCATATCCAATCCAACATTTATCATCATCTTTTCCTATCATTTTAGCCAATCTGAGAGGTGAAGTGGTATCTCAGAGTTGTTTTAATATGCATTTCTCTAATCAATAGTCTTTTAGAGCATTTTTTCTTATAACTATAAATGACTTTAATTTCATCATCTGAAAATTGTCGGTTCATAACCTTCAACCATTTATCAATCAGGGAATTAAATTAGTAACGTAATACCACATTTTGTTTGTATTTGCTTTGTCATTTTGACTATGTCTGTGTTTCTGTGTTTGCAGAGTGTCTGTGTCATGTTTGTGCTATGAATTAAATTCTGTTATCGTGAAAGATTTAAAATGAAGCCAGAAAGAAAAACTTCTAAGGGCTGAAGTTAGAGGAAACATGGGAGCAAACTCAAATACTGGATTGCTATCATGTACATGGTATTTTGCTGGAGTCTATTCACTCCATCAGTATTTAGGGTGTTTTGAAGTATCAGATATGATATGAGCAGGAGAAGTATTTTTTTTAATTTTTATTTTTTTATTTATTTATTTTTATTTTTTATTATAACTTTTTATTGACAGAGCCCATGCCTGGGTAAATTTTTTTTTACAACATTATCCTTTGTACTCACTTCTGTTCCGACTTTTCCCCTCCTTCCCTTCATCCCCTCCCCCAGATAGCAAGTAGTCCTATTAATTGTTAAATTATCTCACAGTATATCCTAGATACAATATATGTATGCAGAACTGAACAGTTCTCTTGTTGCACAGGAAGAATTGGATTCAGAAGGTAAAAATAACCTGGGAAGAAAAACAAAAATGCAAACAGTTTACATTCATTTCCCAGTGTTCTTTCTTTGGGCGTAGCTGCTTCTGTCCATGCTTGATCAATTGAAACTGAGTTAGATCTCTTTGTCGAAGAAATCCACTTCCATCAGAATACATCCTCATACAGTATCGTTGCTGAAGTGTATAATGATCTCCTGGTTTGAGCAGGAGAAGTATTACATTCATTGTGGCATTTCATATCCAAAGCAATCCAGTTAAATAATACAATAATTTAAAGAATTCTGAGGAACTGAATCTGAGAATGCCAAATTATTTGTTCAACATTGTACATGTAATAAATGACAGAATCACGATTCAAACAGATTGTCCAACTCTCAGTCCAATACTTTTTCTGTAGTAGCACAGTACCTCTGCTATTTGTAGTCTATGAGCCTCATCTGATAATTTTTTTTTTCTTATCAGTGGGACATAAGCACTGAGGACATAATAAAAGCATTTAAATTAAATGGTAAAATAAATAGTAAATAGGACATTCCTTCTTATAAATCTTGAGCTCACTCTCCTATGTATGAAAATACATACATTCAGTGGGAAGTGTGTTCTTTTATTGGAATCACAAATGGAATAATTGTCATATGGGGAAGACATGAATAGCCACGCAAGGATTGCATATACAGAAATATTTACGAGAGACAATTCATGCCTCTGATTCTTGAGAGTTCAGTCTCTCATTTCTGGTTCAGTTCTCTTTCTACTATTCTATCTTTTCTCCCTTATCTTAAATACATAAAATGCACTACATTCTGTATTTTCTTGCCCAGTCTCGTTTTTGACTCAAAATTGACTTTCTGTGTTCCAGCCAGGCACTCTATCCAAGCATTGAAAATACAAAGAAAGTCAGATAAATAGTTCCTATTATCAAGGACCTGCCCATAGTCTGGTAGGGAATACAACATGCAAATAACATATACAATCAGTTTGGACTCAAAAATTACGTCTCTGTTGCTCTTTCATCCTGGAACTTTCTTCAGCTCCTGAAATCTCTTCACTCTGGATTCACTTCTGTAGCCTTTTAAACTTGGAATATCCTTTTGTAAGATCTCCCCTCCCTCCCATTTCCTCCCGGGCTTTCCATTTTGTGGATGGGACCAAACTAACCCCCATTCTCCAAATTTCCCTTCTGGTCTTGTTCCTAACTTGGGGATTTCAAAATTATTATCCCTGCACTGAACAACTCTATCCTCCTTTCTTTCAATCTCCCCTTTGTGAATTATCTTTCTCTATTAAAATATGAACTCCAGGAGGATTGGGACTGTCCAGCTTTCTGTTTGCATTTGTAAGCCCAGATCTTAGTACAATGCTTAGCTGGTAGTGTGTGTTTACCTACATGTTTACTGACAAGTTCACTGGATGTGTTGCTTGCATATGTTTGTATGTTATCAGACTGGGGGGCAGGTCCTTCACCATGAAAACTGTTTCTCTGGCTTTCTTTGTATTTTCAGTGCTTGATACAATGTCTGGCAAATAGAAGGTGACTAATAAATGCCTGTTGACTTGACTTGACTTGACTTTGTTAGATAATATTCTGCTAATTTTCTGAGTTAAAAACCAAGGTCAACAGAAGCAGAGCAGAGGAGAATTATTCAAGGATGTCCCACTTTAAGGAAAACCTAAAAACACACTAGGGAGTGATGATTCACATTACAAAAGCATACTTCCCTTTTACAAAAAGATTCACAGTAGGGTTCCCTTAGAGAGCAGCATCCCTGCTGAATCAGCAACTCTTGGATTAGAGGCTAGATTGGGCAGGGATAAGGTGGAGAAACCCAAAGCAAAAGGACAAGGAGCCCCTGCTGGTTTAACAATTAGAAATGAAGGAAAAGTAATTGTGAAAAGATCAAGTGAAGCAAGGGGAAAATAGGTTGCCCCTGGGAACTCTGCCTGGCAGCTGTGGTCTAGGGCAAAGAGCCTGGAATTTTAGGTAATCCAAGTGGTTGTTTTCTGGGTAATTGTGGGATGAGTCTCTTTGGGGGTCCACATGCAAAATGAGCATATTGGACTAGAAACTTTAAGGTCATCATCAGCTTGGACATTCTATGTTCTAATCTGGGATCATTTTATCAAATATCTAGAGCTGGAAGGGACCTTTGAGGCCATCTAGGCCATCTCTCTCCCTTCATTAAGTGGATAAGCAAACTAAGGCCCCAAAAATAAATCACAAGAAAAGTAAAAGTCAGAGACTAGGATTTAAATAATGGTCTGCTGATTCCAGGGCTAGTGTGTTTTCCACTACCCTTTCTATGGTTTAAAGTTCCTTTTAGCATTAACACTTCTATGTTCCAATGCTTTGGATCCTAAAGTCCAAGATTCTGGAGCAGCACATACTATCTCTAGAGTTGATCATGAAATTTTCAGTGTATTTATGCCCCTCAGAAATCAGTAAATGCTGCAATTTGATTTATTCTTTGATTGATTATCTAGACTTAAGAAAATGTTAATAATGTAGATTAAACTTCAAAGTCTGTTGTACTTTTTCTGAGGGCTAGTTCTTAAACTTTTACCAGCACCTCTCTGGCTTTTCTTTCTATCCTCTAAGACCCCTTCCAAATTCTAACATTCTATGATTCTAAAGGACTTGATCTCTTTAAGACTCAGTTCTTTTATCTTCAATATGGAGAGATTAATTCTAGATGTATTTCTGTCATGGGGTTGTTTTGAGGGCTTAATAAAATAATACATTAAATAAATATTTATTGCTTGGCTTATAATGTACTTGGCCCTGAAAATGACACAAAGATAGCTAAATTATAGTCTTAATACTTACAGTGCTTACAGTTTAATATAAGGCTATAAATAAGAATAAGAAGTTTTTCTCCTCATGATATTAAACATTTTCATCCCCAGATCCCTCTGATTCTAAAAGGCTACAACTAAGGGAAAATCTTGACCTAAGTATTTTCAGTCATTTCAGAGGTTTTCTTGGCGAAGATTGGGGTCATGAATGAAACTACTGAACAACAACAACGACAGTGCTTGATGACAGAATGCTTAATTGAAATTGGGAAGTTAGAAATAGATATGAGTTTAGGGTGAGGTTAATCAGTTTTTTATTTTTGATATGTTGAATTTGAGAAATGCCATCTATGACATCTAGGTAGAGATGTTGAACAGATGGTTAGTGAGAAAACAATATAATATATTTCATCCAATATGAGAATATTGGAGTCATCTTCATAAAGGTTATAAATGAACTCAAAATAACTGATGAGAAAGAAACAAAGAGTAAGGGAAAGAAACAGAAGGAGAAATATAGACATATCCCAAAGACATCAAAGAGAATCAGGCTCAAAAATATTTGTAGGAGCTCTTTTTGTTATATCAAAGTATTTAGAAAGTGTATCTAATGATTGGAGAATAATTGAGCAAATATCTTATTAATAGAATATATTGTTTCACTGTAAGAAAACATGAAGGGGATCATTTCAGACAAACTTGGAACACTTGTATAAACTGGTTGAATGAAATTATCAAAACCAGTAGAATATTATCAGGTTGTTTTCCTTTTTTGTTTTTAAACAAACAAACAAACAAAAAAGCAGCAAAAACTACTCTGGTAACAAATAACCAAAGCATTCACAGAGATTTTGCAACTGTTAACTCTAAAAATACCAAAGAATCCATTCAGGTTAAAAGAAAAAAGCTCTTTTTATTCTTTTGGGGGAGAGAAATTAGACACAAGTGTTGGGGCCTCTTCTGGTAGGAGATCCAAGGCAGTGGTGCTAAACCTTGATTTATGTATTTGTGATTAGACAAAGAATCAAACAGTGTGGTATATAGCAAGAGTAGTGAGGCAAGGTAGCCTAGTGACAAAAAGTCCATTCATAGCAGAGCTCCATGCTGGGCCTGTTAGTGCTTGCCTGAGCTCAGGGACCATCAGTTCTGTAATTAATTGCAGCAATGTTCATCTAGAGGGTGAGCACAAAGGATTGTTGTTATGTCAAGCTAAAGCACAGTTTGGTTACTGGGCCTTAGCTCCGGAAAAGAACATGTCTCCTGATAGTAAAAAAAGAAATAAAAGACAGGTTTAGTCTTAAATCCTGACATGACCAGTCCCAATTCTAGAGAATCTGTGATAAAACCCACTACCCACTTCTGGACAGAAAAGTAAAGGAATGGGGTTTAGCATAAGAGCAAACTTTTTAGACACAGATAACTTGGGAACTTGCTTCATTTGACAATGGATATTTGTTTCAAATTGTTTTCCTGTTTTTCCCCTTCTCCTGCTCCTAAGATTGGGGGAAAATTATGAGGGTACTTCAATACAGGGGTGCCAAAAAAGAAAATTAAAGAAAGAAAAAAGGGTAATTGAAGCACTTAAAAAATAAGCATAGAAAAAAAAAAAAAAAAAACAAAAGTCCAAAGGATATAAACACAAAAGCAGGACAGCTTTGAAGTTACATGTTGAATTTATTTTATAGGTATTTCTAGTCTTTTAGGATAAGACTAAGATTTTTAGGATATCCTATATACTTAAAGAGTAAAAAGAAAACTATGTTATAGAAATTCATAGATTCTGGTATAATTCTTCTTTTCTGTTTTATATTATAAATGGAAATGCTTTTTACTTGGTGCTTGTTAGGCTCGGAATCTTTTAAAAATTAAATAAAAAGACCTGATCTCAGCAAAGCAAGGAGAAATGGAAAATTAGGAATTTATGGTCAGATAAAGGATTTCATAAAACCATAGATTTAGGGCAAGAGAGGACCTTGAGTCCAACCCCTTTATATTGCAGATAGGAAAACTGGAAGGATTGAAAAGCTTAGAGAGAGTCACACAGCTAGTAAAATATCTTAACTGGAATTTGTTATTATAGAAATTAAAGCAAAATAGGCACAAAATTCCAACCACAATACATTTATTAGGAAAGTTTATTGTTGTTCAGTTGTATTTGATTCTCTGTGACTTCATCTGGGGTTTTCTTTACTGGGAATGGTTTGTATTTTTTTCTTGATCTCATTTTACAAATGGGGAAATTGAGGTCAACAAGGTTAAATGACTTGCTCAGGATCACAGAGCTAGTACGCATCTGAGAAAGGATTTGAACTCTGGAAGATGAGTTTTCCAAATTGCAGTTGTGGCACTCTATTCACTGCACCACCTAGCTGCCATTAGTAATGTTGGTAATTACCAATAAAGGACGCAATGATTTCTCTTAATGACCAAAGACTTTGAGTGAGGGCTGACAGGATTTTTAAAATTTTTAATTGTATTTTAATAGCATATTATTTTACCAATTACATGTAAAGATGGTTTTCAACATTCATTTTTAAAAATATGGTAAAAATATATGTTAAATCCAATACATGCATACATATTTATACAATTATCGTGCTGCACAAGAAAAATTAGCTCAAAAAAGAAAACAATGAGAAAGAATAAAATGCAAGCAAATAATAACAAAGAGTGAAAATGCTATGTTATGATCCACACTCAATTCCCACAGTCCTCTCTCCTTGTGTAGATGGCACTCTTTATTACAAGATCATTAAAACTGGCCTGAATCATCTCATTTCAACATTCATTTTTGTAAGATTTTGAATTCCTAATTTTTTTCCTCCCTCCCTGCTTTAACTTCCTCTCCCCAGCTAACAAGCAATCTGATATAGGTTATGCATGTACATTCATTTTTAACATATTTCCACATGAGTCATTGTTGGAAAAGAAAAATTAGAACAAAAGGAAAAACTACAGGAAAGAAAAAACAAAACAAAAAAGATGAAAATAATATGCTTTGATTCCTATTTAGTCTGCACAGTACTTTCTCTGAATGCAGATGGCATTTTTCATCTAAAGTTTATTAGAATTGCTTTGGATCACTGACAGGGTCTTTTATAACAATTAACAATTTGATTGAGTAAAATCTTGAGCAATATAGATGTGTCTTCTTCTGATTGGGTATTGATGACATAGTCAGAATTGAAATTACATCATTTGGACCTCCCTTTATGAAACCCCTTTATCCACAGTCAAGGAATGAAATTCTAGTCACAAAAGAAAGGTTCTTAGGTGAGGAGAATAATCTTTAAAGGATGAGATTAATCTGCAGATCATTAGAGTTTCTACCACAATTTTAATTCATGGTATTTGACCTTTTAGATTAATCAAGTTTTTTTTTTTTTTTTTCTGGAAAGTGGGTGATTGATGGGATGACCATGGTGGAATTAATTAATTGCAAGACAAAAGTTTTGACTTTTAGGCAAATTTCTTTGGAATATGGGTAGTGGGTGAAGTTTATAGGGGAAGAAGCAGAGAAAGGAATATTAAATTCACCTTGATTATGATACCAAAATAGAATTAAAATCAATTTTCAATTTTACAGATTTGAAATTAGGCCTATCTGACTCCAGGCCCTAAAACTTTATTTACTATGCATAATATGACTCAGTTCTATGGGTTAAAGGAGGTAAAGTGAAGGAGTAGGCAAGAGAATTTGAGGAGATTGAAAAATTGAGAGACCAGGATTTTGAAGGAATGTGTATGATTTACTTCTCTATTGTTAAATGAAGAGAAGGGATTTTTGTAATCATTGCTTCCTTTTATAAGTGTTCATAAGAAATCTCTTTAATCAAACATTCTAGGAATTAATATAAAATGCTTAGACCTATAATTTGAATAGAGCTCTGTGAAGGGATGTACAAGACTCTACAAAAAAGACCTGAAGTTCTTGATAACTTGGTAAGCTATAGGGAGAGGGTCTAGATTTTACCCCAAAATATATTGGAATATGGGACCACTGTCACAGTATGTTTCAAAAGAATTTGTAGACTTAGACCATCTTCAAATCAAGAGGCAACAATTTTATTATGCTGCTTGGCTGCAGACTCATTTCCAAAAAAAGGGAATTTAGCCATTAATAAAGGGAAAGATGCCATAACAAGGGGGAAGACACCATAAGGCAGGCTAAATTCCTAAAGAAATTCCCATGAGAGGAGGGGACTATTACATCATTGGCTGGCAGGATAACCTTAAAAGGAGTTAGTCATTATGACTTTTAGTAACCAGGCTAAAAAGAGTTAGCAAGAAAATGAGATACAGGTAAGTTTTTTTTATAGGAGAAAAATAACCTGGGGTGGGTAGGGGGTGGGGGGTGGGGGGGGGGGGGTGGGGAGTTGACATGATAACATTAGAAGAAGATGTTATCACTATAATTAATTAATTGGAAACATTAATTGTGGTGATAATTGATAATTTTGTCAATGGAAGGAATTGGACAAGGGGCCTACTGCAATAAAGATCTACTTAAGGTAACAAAAGGTAACAAAAAATAAGAACAAAAAGTCCACTTAAAGAATAAAGTAATCCTGTAAAATTCTTTAAAATTTAGCCTGCCTTCTGGCGTCTTCCCTTTTGTTGTGGTATTTTTTCTCCTTGTTAATTGCTAAACTCTCTTTTTTGAAAATATGCCTGCTGCCAGAAGCATAATAAAATCTTTTTGCCTCTTGATTTGGAGATGATCTGAGGCTACAAATTCTTTTAAATCACCCTGTGATACTTGGCCCCAAACTCCAATACATTTTAAGGTCCAACTGCCACTCCTCAACATCTGACGGATCGTACAGGAAAAGTCCCCAAACCACAACATATTTTGAGAGTTCAGCTCTTCTGCAACCTCCCCTCCCCCAGCCCCATAAAAAAAAATCACTTTGGACCTGAAATCAGGAAGGGAGGAAAAAAACAGCCATTTATTAAATTCATAATGGATATTTTTTCAAGTCTAACTAGAAGTTGTGTAGCATTGGATAGATAATACTTAACAGGACTGAGAGAAACAAGCATTTGTTAAATACCTACTATGTGCCGAATTTTATGCTAAGTGCTTTATAAATGAATAAGTCACTTAATCTCTGTTTGCTTCAGTTTCCTCAAGTGTAGAATTGGAATAATTATAGCCTTCCAAGGTTTTTTAAATATTACATTAGAATAAATGCTTTTCTTCTTTATTTTTATCTTCTATCACCCATTGCATAGATAACAATCTTGTTAATCAAAAAATACATTTTTGTTTCTAAAACTTTATGTTGTTCACTCTTAGATAGGATTCAGTAGGTAAAACAGTATTAAAAATGTGCCCATGAGTGGAAATGCCCTGGGGAAATTGTGATATTAACAATATAACTCAGTACCAGTTTGTGCCAGTGGCCACTGTTGGATGGGCCAGGCCACTATGGTAATCTTTCCCACTGATACCAAATGACTGCTTGAATTAGTCCTCTGAGCAATAGCAATTCTCAATGCTTTTTAATTTATACATTCTGGGATGTTCGAGGCCTTTGCTATGACAAATAAGCATTATCCTTTCTTCATCAGTATTATTCCTCCTAAAAACATTCCCAAGGTATTAAACAACTTGGGTTCTATGAACAAGATGTACCTTACAGATGAGCATGATTGAGTGCCTCCGGCAAGAACACGATGTCAAATCTTTTGTGTGCTGAAAAGTTAGGTATAATAAATAAAGATGTACTTGGGGAAAATTCTGTTTTTTTATCTTATTTCTTGATTCTTACCCAAATAACTTTAGTCTCTTGAACCAAACTAATAGCCACTTCTTAATTCTCAATGATAGTCTCTTAACTCCCTTTGCCAGATAATCCAACCTAAATATTGCTCATTTGTATTTGCTGATTAAACTAATTAACCCTAATCCTAATTAATTTAACTGCTAATGCTAAATAATGCTAATAAGATGTGCTCAATTACTACCAAATAAAGTTCAAACTCCTTAGTCTGGTGCTTGAGGCCACCCACAATCTATCAACAAGCATTTATTGAACAAATACTATGTGCCAGGTTCTGTAATAAGAACTGAAGTTAAAAGTTCAAAGAATGAAACAATCTGCCCTCATAAAGAGTTTATATTTTAATGGAAGCTTAGATTCTAATGGCTTTAATCTGTTTTTCTGGCCTGATCCTACAAGCTCTTCTTCTTACATCCTTCACTTAGTCAAACATTACCATTCCTTGAGTGTACCCCATATCTCTTTAGTCTTAATGTCATTTCTCATCCTGTTTCTGGAATGTTATTTTACATCCTCTCTGTTAAATTCTACCCATAAAGCTTCAATTCTACCTTCTTCTTGATACTTTTCCTGATCACCGGTTAGATCTCTTCATCATCTCATCTTTCTTTGTGATTTCTTTTCTTTCTTTAATATCTTGTAGGTTTTATGCAATATACTCTTATATTATAGCTCTTTTTTAAAGAATTATATATTCAGTTCATTAATATTTGTAAGAATATGATTTTCCCTGAAAACAACATAATCTGCAAACTAGAAATTTTATATTATTTCATAATTATATTTTTTCTATGAATTTCTATGATTTGTTCTTTGACTTATTCATTATTCAAATTTTTATTAAGTCTCTGTAGGCCCTAAACCAACTTTAATTTTGCTAAAGTCTGTAAAGAATACAATTGTTTCTGTTTTTTTTTTACATTTGTTTGCATTATCTCTACAACCTTATAACATAATCAATTTATGCAAAAGTTTCATGTGATGCTGAAAATATTTATATTCTTTTGCTATCTTAGAAGATTCATAAGTCTTTTAATTCTAATTTCTTCAGCAATTTGTTCAGTTTCATATTTTTGCTTTTGTTTATCTTTCTGTGGAGTTATCCAAAATTGAGAGGGGCATATTGAAGTCTCCTGCTGTTATTATACTAATTTCTATGTCTTTTTGAAGCACAAATAATGTTTCCTTTGTGAATTTGGATACTAAAGCATTTGCAGCATAAAGTTTATTACTGATAATGATTTGTTGTCTGTAGTTCCTTTCAGCATAATATGGTTTCCTTGTTTATCACTTTTTAATGTTTGAATGTTAGTTTTTGTTTTGTCAGATAACATGATTGCAATTCCTGCATTTGTGGATTCAATTGATGAATAGTATGTTGTTATTTATTTTCTTTTATTCCCCCAGTTTTATTTTGTGTATATCTTTTTTTTTCTAAATGTGTTTCTGGTAAGTAACAGATTATAGAATTTTGTTTTTTTATTCAATTTGTCACTCTTTTTTCGTTTTATTGGACTGTTTTTATCCATTCACATTTAAAGTTGAATGTCATGTTTGCCTAATGGATTTTTTTCAAATTTTTGTTTTTCTTTTTCTATTGAAAACAGAAGTTTTCAGTTATTTTATTTTAATCTTTTTTTTAAAGATGACTCGATTCTCCCTAGCTTTCTTTCCCTCCCTCTCAATCTCTTCTTCTCTTTTCCTGTCCCTTTTTCTTTGTGGATTTGTTCATGAGTTTCTTTTTCTCTTCTGCTTTTATCTGGTTATATAATTATTTCTCTCTCTCCCACTTTATTTTTTTTCTCATTGGTTAAGTAGATTCTCCTTCCTCTTCTGCCCTTCAGTTAGTACTGTTTATTAGGGTTTTTTTTTTTAATTTCATTTTTGTATCCTTTTTTTTTAAAGGATTCCTTTTTTTAATTTTTAATTTTTAAATTTAACTTTTAAACTTTTATTATTATTATATCTTTTTATTTACAAAACATATCATGGGTAATGGAATCTTCTGTTCCAATTTTCCCCTCCTTCCCTCACCTCCTAGATGGAAGGTGGTCCAATTGTTAAATATGTTAAAGTATATGTTAAATCCAATATATGTATATTTATATTTATACAATAATCTTGCTGCATAAGAAAAATCAGATCTAGAAAGAAATAAAAACCTGAGAAGGAAAACAAAAATACAAGTAAACAATAACAGAAAAAGTGGAAATATTGTGTTGTGGTCCATACTCATTTCCCATAGTTCTCTCTCTGGGTATAGCTGACTCACTTCATTACTGAACAATTGGAACTAGTCTGAATCACCTCATTGTTGAAGAGAGTCACGTCCATCAGAATTGTTCATCGTATAATTTTGTTGTTGCTGTGTACAATGATCTCCTGGTCCTGCTCATTTCACTTAGCATCAGTTCATGTAGGTCTCTTCAAGTCTTTCTGAAATCATCCTGTTGGTCATTTCTTATAGAACGATAGTATTCCATAATATTCATATTCCATAACATTCATATACCACAGTTTTTTCAGCCATTCTCCAAGTGATGGGCATCCACTCAGTTTCCGGTTTCTTGCCACTACAAAAAGGGTTACCACAAACATTTTTGTACGTGTGGGTCCAATTTCTTCATTATCTATCCTCTTTTTCTGTCAGTTCTTGACCTTTATTCTCTGATTCATGATCCTTGTAATTATTTGGTCTCTTTCTTTTCTCAATATTCTTCATGTTATCAAAGCTTCCAAGATATACATAAGCTCTCCTCTAGATGCTTTCTGTTCTTGCCTTATGGAATTTGCCCCACAGATTGCCTTTTCTCATTTTACCTCACTTAGAGTTATTGTAAGTATCAGAGACGATCCTGCCCTACAATAGGACCTTGTTCTTCCCTGACCATATTCCTGATTATGTTGCTCACTACACATTTATACTATCCCCTGGTTACTTCCCCCTCAAAATTTGCCTCAAAATGTCCTCCTTGTGTCCATAGTCTTTCAGTTCACCAGGTGCCAGTGCCCTCATGAGTTCCAGCTCCCCTCTTCCTAATATAGCACTAATAAAGCAAATTCCCCAGGCCATACTTAGCATAAGATTTCATCTCTCCTTAGATACAATTTCTTTGCTCCTACTACCAAAGTAAGTCTTCCTTCCTCCTCCCCAACCCAATTTTCTTTAATTCTTCCTCCTCTTTACCCATTCCTCTGTAAACTCTTTTCTTTTTTGAAACTTTTGGAGATTATCTTGCCCTCACTGCTAGTCCTTGATCTGATCCCAGCATATTATGCATTTCTTTCTATCCCTCCTTATTCCCCTCCCTCTTTTCATACATTTTAATGCAGTCCCACAAAAAACATCGATTCCCCCAAAGCCAAGGTATCACCAGGTTCTGTCCATAATGTTCCTTCTCTGCCTCTTTACTATTGCCTCTACCAGATATCTGCCTTTATACCTATCTTCTTTGTACATTAGAAATCTATTCAATTCTACTTTTCTTTCTAAAAATATTTCAAAATATTCTTTATTATTGAATATCCATCTTTTTGCATGTATGGTTCAATCTTAGATTTTCAGGATAGTTAATCCTGAACTGCATCTTCAACTCCCCGTACTTTGTAACACATTATTCAATTGCCTCCTATGTTTTCTTCCTTTTTTATTGTTTTTTAAATTTTTTTTTTGTATTTTCCCTTCTTTGGAGGTCTTCAAAAGGATGGAAATTTTTTATAAATTTATAATTTTTTAAAATTTATTTTTCCCTTCACTACTCCTTTGCCCACTCATTTAAAAAGCAAAAAAACAACATCCATTATATCCATCCATTCATCCATCTATCTATCCATCTATCTATCTAAATATATAAGGCAAAACATTCTACATTAACCATGTTCTGGGGTGCGGGAGCAAGAAAAAAGAAAAAGAAAAAAATCTTTCAATTGCATTCTGAGGCCATCAGTTATCTTTTTGGAGGTCAATACCATTTTTTACTATATGTCCTTTGATTGTATTGATCCACATTGAAAAATATACTGTTTTTCAAAACTGATTTTCTTAATAGTATTGCTGTTAATGTATACATAGTTTTCATAGTTCTGTTCATTGAGGTTTGTATCAGTTCATATGTCTTCCAAGATTTTTCTGAAACCAATGCCTTCATCATTTCTTATAGTGCAATAGTATTCCATCATATTTATTTATCATAACTTGTCCAGTCATTCCCCAATTTATGGACATCCCTTCAATTTCCAATTCTTTGCTACCACAAAAATAACTGCTGTAAGAATTTTTGGTATATTTGATTTCTTTTATTTATCTCTTTGGGGTATACAGCTAGTTGTGGGTATTACTGGGTCAAAAATTTTATAGCCCTAGTTATAAATGGTTACAAATTGTTCTCCCAAATAGTTAGACCAATTCATAGCTCCACTACCAGCAGATTAACATACCTACTTTCCCACATTCCCACCATCATTTGTCATTTTTGGTTTTGATATATTAGCCAGTCTGACAGATGTAAGGTAGTACTTCCAAGTTGTTTTAATTTTCAATTCTCTATTTATTAGTGATTTAGAGCATTTTAATATAACTATTGACATTTTTTTTTATTTCTTCCCCTGAAAATTCCTTCTTCATACCTTTAATTATTTATCAATTGGGAAATAGTTTTTTTTTTTTTATTTTTGTAAAGTTGGCTCAATTTCTATTTATTTGAGAAATAAGATCTTTATCAGAGAAACTAGTAAATAACTGCCTTTCCTCCAAATTTTGTGCTTTTCTTCTCATTTTGATTATGTTGTTTGTGAAACTATGTTTTCTAGTGGGTACAGAATAGCCTCATATCATTTGCATGTTCTTTTCTTTAAATTTGAAGGTTTTTTTTCCTAATTACTTACAGAATTTGTTTTTGGATCGAACTGTTTAATTTAACCAATGGATCTCAGCTTTTCCCCTTATATTAAGCAATTCATAATTTCTTAGATTATATGTGTCCCAAATGGCTTTTGGGTAGTCACAACTAACTGACTAATTGTTTCAGTTGGATTCTGTAATATTCAAGCATGGTGGAGTGCTCCACAGTCCCTGAACATACATAGTGTTCTGTTTTGCTCTCTCTATTCCTTAGTTCTTTGCCCTGGCGCTGACAGTTTGGAACATTTTAGAGCTGTTGCTACAGGATTGTCTGTCCTGGCTCCAAGCTTTGCTTGAGCTACAAAGTTATTTGCCCTGGCACCAGGAGTTCAGAATTTTACAATGCTTTAGCTTTAGCTTTAGCACCAACTAAAGAGCTGTGGCCCCTGGCAGGCTTTTGCTCCTGAGGGGCTATAGTGCCTGTCTGATTGTTGAAGCCAAGGAAAACTTTTGTAGACTGGAGTTGAAGTCTTAGCTAGGAATAAGTAGGGAGTTCCAGGATGTGGAGATGAGTTTTGTTGTAAGCCTAATGGATTTTCTAATTCAGCCTTACTACTAGTAATGTGAGAGGTAAAGAAAGGGTCTTGAGTTCAGGGTTGATAAGAATAAGTTTATGGATTTTTTTTTAAACTAGAGAAATAGTTGAAGTTGCTTTATCTCTAGTTCATGATTTGTTTTGGAAAGGGTTTGAGAGATTGTGAGTACTAGAAAAAAGGACTATTCTTGTTGTCCAGAAAGAAAGAAAAAAAAAAAAACAGTTATCAGTATGTCTGTCTCACCTTCTTCACTAAAGAGTAAACTCCTTATGAGCAAAGAGAGTGCCTTAATTTTCTTTGTCTTCCATAGTGCTTAAAATTCCATCTTGCACATTTTTGGGCTTAATGGAAGAAAAGAAAAGAGATGTCTCAGGGTCAAGGGGGAGAGATATGAGTATGATAGCTGGCTTCAAATAGGATGGAATACTATTGCACTTCAAATTGAAGGACTCTCATGGGAAAAAGGAATTTGATATGTTCTGCTTGAACTCTGAAGGCTTAACCAGAAGCAATGCGTAAAAGAGGCAAAAGGGAAAAATAGGTTTAATATTAGGAAAAAAATCTTTAAAATTGGAGTGTTCTAAAGTAAAATGGACTGCCTTGAGAAGGGGAAGGATTTCCCTTTCCCTGGAGGTCTTCAAGAAAAGGGTTGGAAATTTTTTTTATAAGACTATATAAATTGTTCTGATTTCTTCCAGAAAACTGTCTGTTCATATCATTTGACCATTTATCAAGGGGAATGACTCATATCCTTACAAACTTGACAAAGTTTTTTTTATGTATTTGAGTTATGAGACCTTTATCTGAGAAACTCTCTGTAATATTCTCTCAGTTTTTTGCTTTCCTTCTAATCTTGGCTACATTTGTTTCACTTGTACACATCTTTTTTATTTTAATGTAAATGAAATTATTCATTTTACACTCACTCTGCCATATATCTTTTGTTTATTCATAAATAGTTCACCTATCGATAAGTGTGATAGGTAATATATTCTAATGTTCTTCAAATTTTCTTGTAATATATCTATTTCTAGGTCATGTATCCATTTTGATTTTATCTTGATAAATGGATTTATCTTGGTCTATTCCCAATTTCTTTCACCATTTATTCCCCAAACTTAAGCCTTTATACTTGTCAAATACAAGGTTACTATTTTCATTTGCCGTTGTAAATTGTATCTACTCTGTTTCACTGATTTGAGATTCCTTTTGTGTATGAGTTGTTCTGAGGACCTTTTCAACTCAGTGATTCAGTAATTCTATAATTCTGTAATGAATATTTATTGAATAAATAAATAAATGATGTTCAAAATCTTACATATAAAAATTAATTTCCTTGATTAAAAGAGGATTCAAGCAATGATCTCTAAATAACAAGTCTTGATGATGATATAAATTAAAAAGTTCCTGGGAAAATCATCTTCAATAGGTGCCTCTATTTCCTTTTCTCTCACTGTCTTATTTATTTTTTATAGTCTGGCTTCTGAAATAATCATTTAACCCAAACTACTTTCTTCAGAGTTACTAATGATCTTTTAGTTGGCAAATGTAATGGTCTTTTCTCAATCCTTCTTGACCTCCCTGCATCCCTTGGAACTGTCAATCAACCTCTTTTTGATACTGTCTTCTCTCTAGGTTTTCTTCCTACCCCTCTAACTACTTCTACTTCTCCTTTGTTAAATCCTTATCTAGGTTACACCTGCTAAACACATCCCAAAGGGCTTTTTCCTGTGCTTTCTCTTCTTTTTCTATATTATTCACTGGGTGATTTGCTCAGTTCCCACAATCCAACTGTCATCTCAATGCATAGGATTTTCAAATCTCCTTATCCAGCCCTAACCTCCACTGACTTCTCGTGTCTTATTTCTAGGAACCTATTAAAAATCTTGAATTGGATGTCCCCAAAATATTTGAAAATCAACATGCCCACAACTGAACTCCCAATTTTTCCCAATTCCTTTCTCTCTTCCTAAATTCCTTTTGACTAATAAGAGCATCACAATCCCTGTCACCCGGCTCAAAATCTAGGAATCACCCTCAATTCTTTATTGTATCTCACCCATCACCATACTCAATCTATTTTATGCCTATCATTTTTATCTTCATAACATCTTTCTCCTACTCTCCCTTTTCTACTATGAAACTTGCATCACCCTGGTGCAGGATCTTATGCTTCATGCCTAGACTATTACAATAGCCTTTTTGGTTGCCCCATCTGCCACTCCTTTCCCCCCTACATTTAGCTGCCAAAGTGATCTTCCTAAACTGCAGGTCTGATCATATTATCTCCCTTCTCAACAAACTCTAGTGACTCCCTATCACCTTAGGATCAAATATATAATATTCTGTTTTACATTTAAACTTCAAAATTTGCTCTATTGCCCTTCCAGTCTTATACCTTATATTCCAGTTTAACTTTATATAATCTTTATCATAATGATAATGATCTCCTTCTGTTTCTTACAAATGACACTATATCTCTTGATTAAGAGCATGGAATGCTTTTTGTTCTTATCTCTGACTCCTCACTTTCCTGATTTCACTCAAGTTTCAGTTATTCCAACTTTTATAAGAAGACTTTTTTCATTCCCCTTAACTCAATTGACTTTGCTATTGTTTATCTCCAATTTATCCTGTCTCTAGCATGCTTATGGTGCTATTTGCATGTTTTTCTTCTCCATTAGAGTTCTTTAAAGCAAAAACATTCTTTGCCATTATATCCCCAGAACTTAACACAGTTCCTAGTATATAGTGGGTGATCAATGAATGTTTATTTAGGGACAATCATATGATGCAGGGAGCACTGATCCTAGAATTATAAGGGCCTGAGTTAAAATCCAGCTTTAGACACTTAACACTTACTAGCTATATAATCCTGTGCAAGTCACTTAACTTCAAGTGCCTCACAAAAATGATTAAAGACCAAAAAAATGATACTCATGTGAGAAAATGTAGAAATAAAAAGTAGGAAGCATTGTCAAAAGCCTTTTTAAAAAATAGTATTTTATTTTCTTTCCAAGTTACATGTCAATAAAATTTTCAGTATTCATTTTTACAAGATTTCGAGTTCCAAATTTTTCTTCCCAGTATTCATTTTGAAATAGTTTTTACATGTGCTATCATGTAAAACGTATTTCATATTAATCATAGTTGTGAAAGTAGAAACAGATCAAAATTTTTTAAAAAACACCAGAAAGAATAAAGCAAGTGAAAAAATATGCTTTAGTCTGCATTCAGAATTCACCAGTTCTTTATTAGGTTATAGACTGTATTTTCCTTTGTGAATCCTTTTTACTTGTTTTGGATCACTGTGCTGCTGAGAAGAGCTGAGTTATTCGTAGTTGATCATCACACAATGTTGCTGATACTGTGTATGATGTTTTTATGGTTCAGCTCATTTCTTTTTGCAACAGTTTGTACAAGTCTTTCCCAGATTTCTCTTGAAATTTGCCTGCTCATCATTTCTTATTGCACAGTAGTATTCCACTACATTCATATACCATAGCTTGATCCACCATTACTCAATTGATAGACATCCCATCAATTTCCAATATTTTATCACCACAAAAAGAACTGCTATCTATAGTTTCAAATATATAGGGCCTTTTCCCTGTTTTATGATCTTTTTAGGGGCATAATCCTACTAATGTATTGCTGGGTCAGAGGGTATGTACAGTTTGGTTGCTGTTTGGGCATAATCCCAATTTTCCCACATTTTCTCCAATATTTATCACTTTCCTTTTTGGTCATATTGGTTTGAGATGGTACCTCAGTGATATTTTAATTTGAATTTCTCTTACCAAAAGTGATTACAGCACTTCATATGTCTATAGATAGCTTTGACCTCTTCATCTGAAAACTGCTTGTTCATATCTTTTGATCATTTATAAATTTGGGAATGATTTTATTTTTATAAGTTTGAATCAATTCTGTATATATTTGAGGCATTAAGCCTTTATCAGAGATGTTGCAAAGATTGTTTCCCAGATTTCTGCTTTTCTTTTTTTGGTTGCATTGATTTTATTTATATGAAAGCCTTTTAGTTTAATGTAATCAAAATCATCTTTTGCATTTTGTAATGTTCTCTATCTCTTTTTTGGTCATAAATTTTCCCCTTTCCATAGACCTGGTAGGCAGATTAATTCTTGTTCATTTAATATGCTTGTAGTGTCTTGTATTCTATTTACTTCCTCAGTTTCTTTCTTTTTTATTTTTTTGGTTGGATTTATCAAGTTCTGAAAGGAAAAAAGTTGAGGTCTACCATTGATTTGTTTTTCTATTTTTTATAGTTTTGTTATTTCTTCCTGTAACTCACTTAGCTCTTCCTTTAAGAATCTGAATTACTATACCACTTGGTGTATATATGTTTAGTACTGATATTGCTTCACTATATATGGTATCTTTTAACAAGATATAGTTTTCTTCCTCATCTCTTTTAATTACATCTTTTTTTTGCCTTCACTTTCATTGTGATCAGGATTGCCACCCCTGCTTTTTTTTTTCTTTTTACTTTAGCTGAAGCATAATAGATTCTTCTCCAGTCTCTTACTTTTACTCTGTCTCTATTGCAAGTGCATTTCTTGTAAACAACATATTGTAGGATTCTGGTTTGTGATCCACTCTGCTATCTGCTTCCATTTTATGGAAGACTTCATCCCATTCACAATAACAGTTATGATTACTACCTATGTATTTCCCTCTATCCCATCTTCCTCTTATTTGTCCTCTCTCTCCTTTTATACTTTTTCTATTCACTAATGTTTGGTTTTTGCTTACCACCTCCTCTGATCTTCCTTCCCTTCTGTCAGTCTGCCCTCTCCCCCCTTAATTTAATCTCCTCCTCTTCTACTTCTCTGCCAGATAAGAGAGCTTATCATGTTCAATTGATTGTGTATATTATGACTTCCTTGAGTCAATACTGATGATAGTAAGATTTAACTGATGCTCATCACCTATCCTCTCCTTTCCCCCTCTACCACAATAGGTCTTTCATGCCTGTTTATCTGAGATAATTTACACTATTCTACTTCTTCTTTCCATTTATACCCAATATATTCCTCTTTCTCTTTATTTTTATGTCATTCTCTGAAATTCACCTTATGCTCATACTCCTCTGTGTATATTCCTTCTAGCTGTACTATTAGTGATTCCATTTTTAAGAATCATAAAGATCTTTCTGAGTATGGTTGTAAACCATTTAGTTTTATTGAATCCCTTATGTTTTCTTCCCCCTTTTTACTTCTTCATGTTACTCTTTGGTCTTAATATTGAAATTCTGGTCTTCTCTTTATGAAATCTTGAAATCCTTCTGTTTTGTTGAATAACTATTTTTTTCCTCATTGATGTATTATGTTTAATTTTGGTGGGTAAGTGATTCTTAGTTGTAGTCCTAGATTCTTTGCTTTCCAGAATATCATTTTCCATGACCGCCAATCCTTTAATATTACAGTTACCAAGTCCTGCATAATTATGATTCATGATATTTGAATTGGTCTAAATGGTCATAGAAATCCTTTGATTTTGAGGTAATCTATAGATTCTTTCAATGCCTATTTTGGCCTCTGATTTCAGGACATTGAGACAGTTTTTCTTGATAATTTCTTGAAAGATGCTGTCCAGATCTTCCTTTTGGTTATAGCTTTCAGGTAATCCAATTCAAAAGCCTTTTGATAAAGATCATTGAAAGGACAAAATCAGAAGGGTTATTATCATTGGGTTATACCACAGACCATTTAGACAGAAAGAAGAAAAATAAGAAGTTTAAGAAACATATTACAAATCCATCTTAAAATTTATGAAAGAAAAGCAAGTCAGACATAGTCTGATATATACCCTAGATTGGGAAAAGAAGATTTCATACAGATAAGAAAAAGTGTAGTTAGTATCCCATGGACTACATTTTTATGAAGCAAGCCAGAATGGATTGAGAACTCTCAAGAATGAAACTCAAAATATACAAAAATAAGTCCAAAGAACATGAAAAGAAAAGGGTAGGATATCTAAAAAGTTATAGTAGATATAAGGGGAACTTCCTAACCAATTAAAAGTAGGGGGAAGGTATCTACTGAAGATAGAAGCAAATGATGGAGGATCAATATAAAGGAGTGACATAATACTGTGAATAATAGTATCAGGAGAGCTAAAAGTAAAAATAAAACTTGGTGAAGGAAACTAAGAACAACAAAAATGGTAGTTTTTGAAGCTGTATTCATGTCATGTGTGTCTTTGCATCCTGCAAGATATAATGTACCTCTTTATTCATCTGTGGGGAAAAAAAAACACACACAATACAAAAAACTCCAGGTTCAAAGAAGGTACAGGACTACTGATCTGGGGAGAGATAATAATAACCAACTAACTGAAAGATAAAAGAGCTATGCAGATCTTTTGCTTATATTTTCTTTGCTAAAGTTGGTTGGTTGTTGTTCTTCATTCTTGAAGAGAACCAAAATGACATCATTATGGTAAAGTCAAATTATAGTGTAAAAATATAGGCTATGGATGATTGTAGTGTTCAGGCTAGCTTTCTGGAGGTCATCCAGACAGGTCTTGGTTTCCCCAGAATAGACACCATGAGGATAGTCAGGAATAGAGTCTAAAATCTTTTATTGTCTCCTTCACAGTCTGTCTCCTTTACAATCTGTGTCTGTCATAGTCTGACCCAGTCTTGAGTGCAAGAGGCAGGAGAGGCACCAGGAGGATGGTCAAAAATGAAATGTCTCCTTTCCAGTCCTTCTCAGCCCTTAAATACCTCGGTATAGTTACATCATTACAGCATACTAATTATGTGTGAACTAGAGAAGCATTACATCACCATACTAAGTATACTTTTCTTTCTTTTTTTTCTTTCACATAAGTATATATGTGAATTAGAGAACCATCATCTCATCAATTCCACTGAGCTAACCCCTTGTTGTAAGTATCCTTGTTTCAAGTATACTCCTCCAGAGTTCCAGCCTTCTATAGATGATCAGACAAATATGAACTCAAAATGTCCTGCTACACATCAAACAAAAATAGTTCCTATGAATATTGGGGTGGATTTTTAAACTTTATTCATTTAAGAAGTATTCACTTGTTAGTTAATTCAATTCTTTACTCACAGAACACAACGCCTTCTCTGATGAGGGCACACCAAGCTGGACAGTCCTGTGCCAATGTCTTCTATGTCATACAATCAATTCTAAAGTTCTTAAGAGAGACCTTGAGAGTGTTTTTGTATCACTTTTTCTGACCACCATGTAAGTGATTGCCCTGTGTGAGTTCTCCATAAATTAGTCTTTTTGGTAAGTGTATATTTGACATTTGAGCAATGTGGCCAGCCTAGTAGAGTTGTGCATTCTGCAGTAGAATTTGAATGCTTGGCAATTTAGTTATAAAAAGACCTCATTGTCTGGTATCTTATCCTGCCAAGTGATCTTCAGAGTCTTCTTAAGACAATTAAAATGGAAGTAATTCAGATTCCTGGCACGGTGCTGGTATAGTAAAGTTTCATAGGCATACAATGGGGTCAGTACAATGGCTCTGTAGTCCTTCAGTTTGGTAGTTAGTCTAATATCTTTCTTTCTTCTCACATTTCATTTAGGAGCATCCCAAACACTGAATTAGCTCTGGCAATATGTGTGTCTATCTCATTATCAATGTGGGCATCCCTGGAAGGTATACTTCCAAAGTAAGAGGGCTTATCCATAGAATTCAAAACTCCACCATTTGTCTAACTGATAGTTCCACATATGGAAAATTATGTCAAAATTTAGTTGCCAGAGAAGTTCATCAGTGTATGTCAATTTCATGTTGGCACATGGCCTGGGTTCTGGACAAAATGTTCTAGAGCTTTGTAGTGAAACAAAGCTGTGTGCTTACTCCCTTGATGTTTTTAGCCATGTTGTCAAATTCTTTCAAAGAGGACAAACATGGCTTTGCAAAAGTAGAACCAAAAGGACATCAACATTATTAAAAAAGGAATTGATACTCACTTTAAATATAATCACTTAGTGGTCTGGATGGGTTCAAGTCACTAGTATAATCGAACTGCATTCTAAAGAACTGGAAAAAATACAAAGAAATGTTTACTAAAAGGTAATAAAATTTGATTGATTTGGAATTTGTTGAATATTAAGATTCTCAAGATATTTGTTAATGATTCAATGTGAACTTGGAAAGAGCTGTCCATTGCTGGATGAATAACTTTAGAAGGGGAAATCCCACAGATAACATTCTTATCAAATTTATATGTTATCTAAAACTGAGATGACAGATTCAGATTCCAGAGAGGTCGTGATAAATTGAATAATACATCAAACCAATTCTAATAACATTAATTTAAAGAAATGCAAAGCCTTACATGGAGGTTGGAAAAACCATTCACATATTCTAAATGGAGATGACATGGTTAGACAGCAATGCATGTGAAAAAGTTCTTATAGTTTTAGTTTATTGCATGCTCAATATGAGTCAACATTTTAGTATAGTGGTCAATAATATTATTATTATTATAGTTTATACTTCTGTAACCCTTTAAGGCTTTCAAATCTCTTTACACACATTATTTCATTTGATCTTCATAGCTACGTAAGTTAGGTGAAGTTTCCATCTCTACTTCACAACTGAGGAAATAGGCTGAGGGAAATTAAATGAATTTCAGAGCTAGTATCTATTTGAAGGATTCGAATTCAGGAATTTCTTATTTCCAAGGACAATGCTTTACTGACTACGTCATTCAACTGCCAAGAAATCCAATATAATCATAAAGGGTCCAGGACTAGCAAACTAATAGTCCTTTTATATTCTACCCTCAGTCAGACCACGTAACGAATTTTATGTTCAGTTTAACTCATTGCATCCTAGGGATGGCATTGATAGAGTAGAGAGAATGTAAAAGAAGTCAACAATGAATGGCCTTCCATATGAGGATTGGTTGAAGGACCTGGGAATGCTTAGCTTTGGGGGAAAAAAAAACAAAAAACTTAGTCTGAGAGCTCAGATTTCCAGTTATCTGAAAAATTACCAGATAGAAAAGAAGTTAAATTACAGAGTTATTTCTTTTGGATAGTGATTTCCTTGGGAGGTAACGGGCTCCTTATTACTTGAAATGTTCAAGACTATGATATTAAGTTAGAAATTCTTTGGAAGACATGGATTGATCTAAATGGTCATAGAAATCCTTTGACTTTGAGATCCTTTAATTTTTTTTTTTAATATGAGTGAAACCTACTTTGCTAGTAATCTGAGATTCTGACTTGGTCATGTCAATATCATGGACATTGATATGTCTACTCCTGTCTTCTAAATGATAGTCTTTGAAATTAGTGTGGATTTCCCAGAAGCTTTTAGCAAAACTGATTTTTTGGATGAATGGGGCTACGGATTTGACACTTATTCATTTATCTTAATTAAGGAATAGTGTCTTAGGACAGATTGTGATAGGTTCAAGGGAAGAAAGCGATGAAAGCACAATTGATGAGGGAAAAAAGAGTGCCCAGTATGGAAATACTGGAAGGCAAACTAAAACTATTACCCATAATTTTCTTCAGAATGGTCCTGCTTAACTCCTGGTAATAAGAGTGTGGTATAACAAAAAGAATACTAGATTTGCGGCTAGATCACAGTTTGAATCTCAATGTGACTTTACACAAGTTGTCTTATTTAGCGTCAGTTTCCTTCTCCATAAGAAATTAAACAAGGTAATCTCTTAAGGTTTTTTTTTCTCCTGACTATAATTCCTATGATACTAATCAATAATTATAGCTGTCAATGCTAGAATATTTTAATATGTATATAAATTATCTCATTTGAGTCTTATGACCCTTCCAGTTAAATACAATTTATATTATTATCAACTCCTTTTTTTCAGAGAAGGAAACTTAGTATGAGAAATATTAAATAACTTTTATTTAAGTCATTAAATTAGTATATCTCCATTTGAGAATTAAATCCAGGTCTTTCTAACTCAAAGTCCCATAACCAATGTATCATATTGCCTTGCCTATCTGGGTGTGGGGGGGGATGGTAGTGGTACGGCAGGAAGAATGGATTGCTATGAAGACTTATTTTCCCAATATTTCTGTGTGTGTGTGTGTGTGTGTGTGTGTGTGTGGCAGATATTCTTATACTCAGTTCTTCTAACTCCTGATTCAGTATTTTTTTTTTTTTACAAATCACACTGCCTATGACTTAGTTTGAGGTTTGAGTCCTCAGCATATGGACTATAGAAGAGAGAAATTTCTAAATGTTATGGTCAAGTATGGTCAAGCTTATAGTCAAGTACTTTGTTTTTAGCAATTTTGAGATAGCCTAGTATAGCTGCAAAGACTGTAGGCTGGGGGGCAAGTTTAGTAAGCTTGTGTTATATTTTTGGAATTTAATGTAAGTCTTGGTGCAAGAGTAAATATAATTTAGTGAAAAGACAATTGGATTTGATGACTGAGGCCAAGGCTTGAATTCAAGTTTTACCTTTTTCTACCTTGACCAAATCACTTATCTTCTCTGTAGAAAGAAGAGACTAATTGATCTAAGTTCCCTTTTAACTCTACAAGTACGATACAAAGCCATTTCATTCATCTGGGTTTCTTCATCTGTGAAGTGATTATATATATATATTATATATATTATATTTATATATATAAATGACCTCTGGTTCCCTTGTAAGCCATGGTCGCTTAGAACTGTATCATGTCTTTTCATCATCAACACAACTGATTATCTAAGGAATGGGAAAAAAAACATTTCTTAAGCACAAACTATATGACAAACACTATGCAAATACAAAATCAAGGTAGTCCATTCCCTCAATAAACACATATTGTATTAGAGACAGGCAATACATGGTCAGGAAAAGATATCTTGGACTGGGAAGTCACATGCTAAGTGGAGCCATAGGATTATCAATTGATATGCCTTTTCCAGAAGTAATAGTGGAATTGATTCCATTACAGTTCTTGGAGCAAGAGATTTTATGAACATAGACTATAGGTATGGCTGATTTGATTGATAGCAAAAGAACCAGAATGGCAGCTTGGAATGTGAAACAGGGACAGGTTATCTTGAGTCTTGCTAGATAAAGAGGACTAGGTGTTTGTATTTCCTCACTCACCAATCAGTATAATTTGGCCCCAGTGAGAGATTTGTAGAACTTTCATGAATATATTAAATAAATCCCCCAGAGAATGGTTTCTAGAGGTCATAAAAAGGTATTAGATCAGGTTATAGCAGGTTAATAGCTGTAGAAGATTGATTGATGGATGCAAAACATTCCTTCAAATCTAACTAGTTTAACTTGTCTAAACCTTTAACTGATTAGTGCTCCACAAAAATTTAAACTCAATATCTTTTTTTGGAGCAGTCAATGAGATCAAAGGATTTTACAGAAGAAGAAATGAGGGTCATAAAGGAGAATTATTAGAAAATTATTTGTTCTGTATCATATAGATAATAAACAATAGAATCAGGTCCTGAACTCAGTTCTTCTGACTCCTAATTCAGTATATATATATATATATATATTTAACTAAATCACACTGCCTATGAACCTGCATTGATGGTAAACTGAAAATTTTAGCAGGGCATGCTTTTGATGTGCTGAATGGTATAGAGTAGTGTCAAGTTCAAATAGTAATGAGTCCTTGCAACCCTATATGTTTACCTTCTCAACTAGTTGGTAAACTGCTTGAAAGGAGATAACAAGATCAGAATCACACTTTGGGAAATCACTTTGCTTGAATGGAGAATGAATTGGAGTGGGAAACTTGAAGCCCACCAGCAGGCTATTACAAAAATCAAGACAAGAGGTGATGAGGACCTTTACAGAGGACTAGCAGCATCAGAGGAGAGAAGAGAGTATATTTGTGAGATGTTGAAAGGGTGAGATCAACAGACCTTGGACATAACTTTGATATGAGTTGGAAGTGAGGTGAGAGAGTGAGGAATTCCAGAGGACCCCTAAGTAGTAAGAATGATGGATTGGGAAGATGGTCTTATCCTCTACAGTAACTGGGAAAGTAGAGCTGAGGGAAGGCTTAAGGGGAACACTGTTGAAATATGTTTTAGAAGTAGTGAGGTTAAGAACATTCAGTTTGAGATGTCTGAAAGGCAGTTGGAGATGGATTTGGAGCAGGATAGATTTGAGAATCATAAGCACAGTAATGAGAATCCAATCCATGGGAACTGATATAGTCACCAAGTGAAGTAGTAGAGAGGGAAAATTAAAAAAAAAAAAAAAAGGTCCAGACAGAACTCTGCAAGAGGATCTAGCAAAGGAGACAGAGAAGGAATGATCAATAGATTGGATAAGAAGCATGAGAGTGTAGTGTCCTGAGAACCCAGAGAAAAAAGACTATCAAAAGAAGAGCATGGTCAACAGTATTAAAGGATGTAGAGAGGAAGGGAAAATGAGGATTTGGCAATGAAGACATTATTAGTCACTTTGGAGGTATAGTTTTGGTGGAATGACAAAGCTGGACATTAGATTGTTAGGTATTTAAAAAACAGTGAAAAGAAATAAAATAAAGGCATCTATTGTAGAAAGCCTTTTGAAGGAGTTTAGCTACAAATGGCAAAAGAAATATAGACTGAGAGTTAGCAGAGATGGTAAAATAAAATGAGAATTTTTTTCAGAATGAGGGAGACATGGGCATATCTGTAGGTAGTGGGAAATGAACCAGTAGAAAAGAAGAGATTGAAAATAAGTAAAAGAGCAGATGCAACAGAGGGGACAATATGGAAGAGATGAGATGGAATGGAATCACTTGAAGAAGTAGAAAGAAGGGTTAGCCTTGATAAGGAATAAGGTCTCTTCTTCATGTGAGACAGAAGTGAAGAAGGAGAAAGTGGCAAAAAAAAATACCTGAGAGATGAGGAAGAAGGGAATAGAGGGAGTTTGGCCTTAATTTTTTTCCTGTAAAACATGGTGTTAAATTCTCATCTAAGCAAGCAAAGACATGGAGAACCATGAGAAGTTTGAGAAGAGATGGCAAGGTTTTTGAAGAGCCACTGTGGAAAGTGGGATAGTGAGGTAATAAAACAGGGATAGTAGCATTGCCTAGTGGCGATGAATGCCTAATTAAGGTGGGTTTAATATAAAATTTGCAGTGAACCCAGTTAGAACAGTTGCATGACATTCTTTACCTTCATTTAACAGCACACATGAAGGAGCAAAGGTGACAAAAGATAGGAGTGATCCAAGGCTGAGTCTTGGCTGAGTGTAATCATCATTATAATAATGGAGATAGGGATTCAAGAGAGGCAGACAGTGCCAGTTGAATTAGTTCACCCAAAAGTCAAGATGGGGAGGAGAGAATAACTAGTGTATCTAGTGTAGGGCAGATAAATACAAAAATGTTGAGAAATCAGGTGATTGGAGGTCATGGTTTAGATGAAAAGTAGAGTTGTATAAATGTAGGCAGAGGCAGAGATGAAAACCTAATAGATTATAGTCAGATAAAGGGATCTCAGAATTCTTGAACATAGAGATACTTTTATGGGTGATGGTAAGATCAAAGTTATTATCATTTTTGTGTTTAGTTGAAGTAGTGTAAAATTTATGGGAAGTAAGTTGAGGAACTGATTGGTTAAGTAAGGTGTTTAGGGGAAAGTCAAAATGTATGTTAAAATCTCCAACTATGAGGGCAGGAGTTGAGGAGAAGAGAAAAATTTCATGACAGGTATTGAACTTATTGAGCAAGAAAGGGGAGTGACCTTGAGGTTTGTAAACAATAACTGACAGGATTTTGATTGGGTGGCAGATAGGAAAAGCATGAACCTCAAGTTCTCTACATTCCAGTCAGGAGATTAGCAACAAGGTTAAGTTGCCTTGTGCTGGCAAATGATAAAAGTGTTTGTTTTGGGGCAGTTGGAAGACACCTATCCTTATCTCTTGAAGGCTTTCCTCAGGGGACATGTTGCACTAAGCAAGAGATCTAAAGCACAAATAGGGGGAGTTGGGGAGGGATAGCATTTTAGTCATGGAGGACAGAAAGAAAATACCTGATACCCTGATTGAAGTAAGCCAATAGGAGAAAATTTCCTTTATTGCCCTGAAAATATGTCCCATATTGGAGAAATGCTTGTCTTAGATGCATGATGTTACATAAGGTTAACTTGGTTTCCTGTCTGTGTTGTGAAAGATTGGGGATCTTTTGAGGGGGAAAAATCAGGTTAGTGCGTCATGCTAAGTCTATTATTCAGTAACATCCTGAATAGTATAATTAGAAACAGCTGGAGAAGCTACAGTTTCATTACACACTTCCATTATAGAAGATGGCAAATGAAGGAAGAGAGGTTGCTATGGTTGTACTCTACTGACACATTTAGGTTCCCAGCTCTCATTGGGGTCCATTATGTCATCAACATCACTGCTCATGAGCTCCAGTTTCCCAAAGCCACCACCTTCCAGACTTTCAAGATTGGAGGCTGAGTCTTTGTATTTTGACCTTCCTTCCCACCTCCTACTTCTCATCTTCATTATAATGGAAGAAAAACACAAGAAATTTCACCAACTTCCAATTAACCTTCCTGATTCCTCTATAGTGTAAGAAGGGAGATATGTTAGTCACTTCTAGAAGGTTGGTGGCTCTTGGAAGTCCTAAGTTTCAAACAAAAAAAACTCCATGAATCCTTACAGCTGTGTTATTTATATATTCTGTGACTGTTCCCAATTATGGAACATGGAGACATCTCCATCTATATTACTTACTCAGCTTCCCGCCTCTGAACACCTTTCCTTCTACTACCCAATCACATGTCCTCCATATTCTTGCAATATCCCAAGAACCTTTACTTTTTGCTAGACAATTTGCTTATAGCTTTATAAAGATGTGCCAGAATACTGTATAACTATGTACATATTTATAGGGAGTGTAGTTTCTACAGAGACTATAGTGTCCAATTTGATTGTGTATTGTTCCATGATAAAGTTTGAGAACAACTGATATAACAGATCAATCAATAACTATTTAATAAGTGACAACTTGTACTATTGTACTAAGCACTTGGGACACAAAAGTAATCTAATAGAGGAAACAATGAACAAACACATATATACAAAGAAAATTATATATAGGGGACGTAGAAAACAATTAACAGAGGGAAGGCACTAGAACTATTGAGGGGTTTGGGAAAGGTTTCCTGTAGAAGGTAGAATTTTAATTGGGACTTAAAAGAAGCCAAGGGAATTATTAGTTCTACCAGAGAAGAAAGCACATTCTGACCATGGGTGACAGAGAAAATCCCTGGAGCTGAGGGACAGAGTATTTTGTTTGTGAAATAGCCAGGATGTCGGTGTCACTGGGATCAAAGAGTGTGTCAAACCTTATGGAGAGCAATTTGGAAGTATACCCAAAGGGCTATAAAACTGTGCTACCCTTTGATCCAGTAGTATCTCTACTGGGCTTGTATCCCAAAGAGATCATAAAAAAAGAGAAAAAGGACCCACATGTGCAAAACTGTTTGTAGAGCCCTTTCTGAAGTAGCAAGGAACTGGAAATTGAATGAATGCCCATCATTCAGGGAATGCCTGATTGAGTCATGATATATAAATATAATGGAATATTATTGTATAAGAAATGATGAACAGGCTGATTTCAAAAAAACCTAGAAAGACTTACATGAACTAATGCTAAGTGATATAATACACAGCAACAAGAAGATTCTGTAATGATCAACTGTGATGGACTTTTTTTTTATTTTAACAATGAGATAATTCAAGGCAATTCTAATAGACTTGTAATAGAAAGTACTATCTGCATCCAGAGAGAGAATTATAGAGACTGAATGTGGATCAAAACATATTATTTTCACCTTTTTGTTGTTGTTTACTTGTTGTTTTTTCCCTTTTAACTTGATTTTTCTTGTGCAACATGATGAATATAGAAATATATTTAGAAGAATTGTACATATTTAACCAATATTTGATTGATTACTTTGTTGGGGAAAGGGGTGGGCCAAAAAGAGGGAGAAAATTTTGGAACACAAGGTTTTGCAAAGATGAATGTTGAAAACTCATTTTGCATATATTTGGAAAAATAAAATACTATTAAAAGTGTGTGTCAAGAATTTAAGGTGTAAGAAGACTAGAAAGGTAGACGGGGACTCGATTATGAAGAGCCTTGAATGAGTAACAGGATTTTTTTTTATTCAATCTTGAAGGCAATTAGGGAGTCAATGGTGGAACAAATGAAGCTATCTCTAAAAAGCCTCTAATAGCAGGCTCACATCTTGTTGTAACATAAGCTAAATAAGAATTTGTTCACGTCTTGTTATAAAATGCTATTGTTCTGTGCTTTGTTGTCTAAGAGGAACAGTGATATCACAGGTAATGTTTTCAGTTGGGTGTGAATTGAATTTAAGTGAGTCAAAGTTACACTAAGTCGTTAATCTTACTCTTTCTTCCTGAGCTATTGAGTCCATGATAGGACACAAGTCAAGACCCATTGACAATGGTACAGGTTGGAGTATAATCTTGGTGTCTTTGATGTCTGACCAAGTTCTAAATGCTCCATAGCACTAATTCAGTTGCCTTTATGACAATGGAACAAATTGTTTTCATCCTCCCATTCTGCCAAAGGGAGTCTTCAAACACTTGGGGTAGACATCCCCCTACCTCCCTCATAGGTTTGAGACCTATTAGTTATTTTTAGCCTAATTTAGCCCATCTACTGGGATATTTACTGGGGTGTGGTCATTGTACATTCTATAGCTTCTCTGAACCAGAGAGTTGGGTGAAAAGTGAATACTAACGATAGATAAACAACCTTGAAAAGAGCTTGGCAAGTCCTCATGCCAAAGGTGTTAGAGTTTCTGGATCACCCATATATCCCTGTAAAACATTAGACACTTGGGAAAGGAACATAATTATAGCAGGATCTCTCCAGTAACTTAGGAAATACAGCAAGTAGAAAACATTGAGGTCAGTAAAATTCTTCTATCAAAGCAAACTGCAGAAATTATACCTAAAATAAAAAAATAAACAACAAAATTTCAAACCATTTTGAAAAGAAAATGAACACTTAGACTAAGTCCTATTACAGTTTGATGTCATGAATCCAACTAACAGAACAATTATACCAAATAGTAATTTTTTAAAAGTGTCCCATAGGATTTGACATAAGGGATGAATACAATTCAGTTCAACAATATATGTGGTGGCCATAAAATAGACAGATTGAAAATTATTGGAAAGGTAGTACAATCCTAAAAATATGAAACCAACACAATAGAATTGACTTGAGATGGTTACTAAAGATTTGAAAATGATGCTACAGATGATTCCATTGATATCTAGATGATTTTTACAGTAGAAAACTTGAACCCCATATTATTCCAATAAAGGCAATAAAAAAGAAATATGGGAAATGTAGCCCAAAAAAACAAAAAAAAATTATCAGAAATTCTGTTTTCTTAATCAACTATTGAAAATAAAAGTCAGCAGATAAAAGGAATAATACAAGGAGTCAAAGTAACAAAAAAAGAACAAAAGAAGTAATTTAATATCAATAAAACAATTTGTAGAGGCTTGAGGAGCAAAGAAATATGAAGAAAAAAGTGAAGGGTATGAAGAAATATATAAGGCCAAAAAAAAACTCAAAATGGGTCAGAGAGAAACAAAAAGTTTGCTTCTGTTAATATAATGCATGACAGAACAGATATGTCACAGAAGGTGATGGAAAATCTATCTGTTTTGTAAACTGTAATTTATCAGGGCCAGATGATTTTTGGCTCAAGGGCTTCTTAGAAAAGCAGGAATTCCTAGCAAAGCACTTGATCAGTTTCCTTTCAGACACAAGCTGGATTCCCATCTTTCTTAAATGAAAGCATCATATATCTACCACCAAAAGATGAGATTAACAGTGATTGGTTCAAATATAGGTGAATTACATGTACACAAAATAGTTCCAGCTGTTATCTCTCTCTCACACACACACACACACACACACACACACACACACACACACACTCTGTAAACACTTAAAGGGGGAGAATAAGATGAGGGAGGTTCCTTTGTCTAGGAAACAAAAAGACTATATCAAAAAGCCATAAAGGAGTAATGAGAAAATTATTAATAATTTGATAACTGAGCAAGTTGCTCCATAATATTTATACCAACTCTACTAATTCTGTATTAATTAGTAGCTTATTTATGAACTTCAAACACATAAGATGGATATACATACAGTAAGAACACCAAAATATTTGATGTCCACATAAAAAACTGTTTTCTATTTAAAACATGCCTCCTAATGTCAAGAATGTTAATAATAAAATGTAGAATTTTTCAGTGAGCCAATTAAAACCAATTTTGTTTCTGCCAGCCTTAAATCTATTATTACCTCTCCTAAGGAGACCTAAGTATGTTTTCAAAATAAAAGAAGGAATTGAGCCCACTTCATTAATCATTTGGCCCACCTAGAGACACAAAAATCTATGATCCCACTGAAAAACATTAAATAGAAAAGAATGTTAGCTAACTAGTGACATAGGCAGTCTAGTTGACACAGTAAATATAGCACTGCTTTGGAACCAGGAAGACCTGAGTTCAAATTCAGCCTTATACACTTATTAGGTGTTTGACTTTCTGAATCACTTAATCTATATTTGTCTAAGTTTCCTCATTTATAAAATGGAGTAATAATATCATCTATCTCCAAGGTTTTTTGTGAGCTATAATTATAAAGTGTTTAAAACAGTGCCTGGCACATAGTAAACTCTATATAAATATTAGCTATTAGCTGTTGTCCCAGGACCATTTCTATCTGAACTCCATCAAAAAAAGAGGAGAATAATAATTCTAAATAATTAAGCAATAGTAATAACAAATTATAAATTCATAAAATAAAATAATACATAAAATAAATACTACTACTAATAAAAAATAACAACAATGGACTTTTAAATCCAAGGCACTTGACATTTGTTATTGCATTTGTGTTTCACAACAACCCTATAAAATAGGTATTGTTATTCCCATATTACAGATGAAGAACCACAGAGGTTAAATAATTTATTCATGATCACACAATATTAAGTGTATGAAATGGAATTCAATCCATTATCTTCTTGATACCAAGTTTAGCACTGAGAAAATATTTTGAAAAAGAAAACGAAGAACAGGGAAGAAAATTTTGAAGGTTGTGAATTGACATTCTTCCATCAAAAGACTGAAACTTGCTTAAGGAGTTAAGAAGAGAAGACAGAGGCATTGTATCGTATGTGTTTTTTCCCCCTCTACCCTTTGTGGGTCTTGAGGCTAATTCAAAGTTCTCATGCCTCGTGACAGGTTTTCCCCACTTCATTAGGCTCAACAGATTGCCAATGAAGACATATGATGAACAGATACTGTAAAAATAAAAAATAAATAAAATTTAAAAAGACTTTAAATGCTACTGGAAAATAGAAATGAAAAATTTAGGAGATTTAGAGTTGGGAAGTCTTGTGTAGTTAATGAAATACTTTGTACCCCAGGATGAAACAACTATGATCTCTGTTCCTTCCCCCGCCCCCAATCTCTAGCCATTAGTCATGTATTTTGACTTGTTTTTTATAGTAGTAGAGGTGGATTTTGATAGACTATAGAGCCCAACTTCTACAGTAACATTAATAAGTTGTTCATGGCCATATGATGCTTGAGTAAAAGAAAATCCCTCTCTTGGCTGCACTGTTGACTCCTTTCTGCCATGGCTTTCTCCACCTTCTACCTTCTCTATCATGGCCATCTCCAGTGGTCCTGATCTGTATCTGGCCACTGGACCCTGATGGCTTCAGAAGACAGAGTGAGGCTGGGTGACCTTGCACAGTCCTCCCTAACTTAAGTCCAGTTCACTTGAAAGTCATAGCGTCACCTTCCTGATGTCATGGTCACATTTGAGAATGAAGGACAAACAACAATCACAGAAATCTCTCCACTTTAGAAGCTCCCTGCACCCCTGCACAACTCACACTGAAAGCATGCTTTTGTCCTGAGGTTTCACCTTCTGATTGGCTGGTTTCTCCCAGAATATCCAACTCAAAGGCCAAAATGTCTTCTTTCTTCTCCAGGTTGCCCTGTTGTCTAATTTCTACAAGATTTTTTTCTTCCAGTTCACGGGTCTGCATAACTTCTCCTACCCTCACATCCTTTTCAGGTCCCTTTTAGAAAAGAAGCTCCTTGAAAGAACTTATGTCTTTCTGATCCTGAGGCCAGTTCTCTATCCATTATATTGAATTGTCTCTATTGTGTTCTGCTACAATGGAGATAAAACAGATCAGGAGCTCATAGAATAATCTTGCCTCCAAACTATCTGTAGTTCTCCTTTAGATCAGCATTCCTACTTGGAGATCATATATTTCTTCATTGTTCCTATTCCCTATGTTGTTCTTCAATTATGTCCCACTCTTTGTGATCCAATTTAGTGTTTTCTTGGCAAAGATTCTGGAATGATTTGCCATTTTCTTTTCCAGATCATTTTATAGGGAACTGAGACAAACAAGGTTAAGTGATTTACCCAAAGTTATGGGACTAGTAAGTGTCTGAGGACGGATTTGAACTCAGGAAGATAAGCCTTCCTGACTCCAGCTCTTGCTTTCTAGTCTCTATATCACTTATCTGCCTCTTACCCTCAAATAGTAACGATCACTGGCTTGAGAGCAGCTCAGACTATCATACTGATTTATTTTGAGGAACTAAAGAGAGGACTATTGACTTGAGATCCTTTATATTTATATAAATATAATATAATTATTATATTGTAGATCATGTATATAATTATATATAATATTTACTTTATATCATAAATTCTTTGATGGCAAGTAATGTTTCATTTTTGTCTTTATATTCCTAATAACTATCATTACTATACTGACCATATAATAGATGCTTGATAAATGCTTGTTGATTCATTTATTAACTAATGGCCCTCAGGAGAGATCTTCCAGTCCTTAATCAAGGAGTAGCCCTGAAAGTAGAGCATTAAATGCAAGGATAAATAGATTCAGTTCAGGACATAAAAATATAGTTTTAATTTGTGTTATTTGCTGAAATATAAGAAAAGATGGCCCAAGCTTTTATGCTAAAATGAAAAAAAAACAAACAAAACCTTAGTGGTTTACATTTATTAGCATTGTAGCCTCTCACTCACCTCTTGTAGGGAGTGTTATCTCCTATTAGGTGATGAGCCCCTTGAAGACAGTGGTTGTTTTTCCCCGCTCTAGTACTTAGTAAAAGTAAGCATTTAATAAATACTTTAAAATCCATTCATTCATCATAGATGAGGAAATGGAGGCTTAGAGAGACTGAAGCACTTATTAAAGGTGGCAAAATTAGTTTGTGTCAGGGTTGGGATTGGAATCCAGTCTCTATACCTATTATTTTATACATCATACTTTTATTGGCTCCCTAAAGAAAGTTACATTCAAGTTAAGGGGGTCAAGAGAAGAAGCTGGATTTAAACTCAGCTCTTCCTGACTCTATGACTCAAACTCTACACTATCTAGCAGCCCCAAGTACTCAGATGGATGGAGTCAAAGAGTCATAGAAGTATTGAACAATATGTAAAACACTTACTAGGCATAATGGGACCTCCAAATAGGAAAATCTATATGGTCCCTGTTCTCCCTCCAGGACCTTATAAGTTAATGGAGTGATGAGCTATATATGAATTAAGTTAGAACATGCTAGGCAGAATAAAATACAAATGTGAAACTGAATAGAAAGGATGGATCTCTTTTATTTGGTGCAATCAGCAAAAATTCATGGAGAAATACTTCCTGATTTGGTTGGAACATGAAGAAAGAGTAAGAATTTCAATAGATAGAACTCTTGGAGAGAACCATATACCTGTATCATAGGTTAGAGCCTTGATTGGAGGTCCTAGGTTCCATTCCCATCTCTCCCACTGAATGCCTTATGACTTTGTTTAACATCTCTAAGCTTCTGTTTCCTCAACTATAATGTAAGAGTTAGCCTAGGGGATCTGTAGGGTCCTTGCTAGCTTTCTGTCTATGATCCCCTGTGTTACTGGGGTGCAGGTATCATAGAATTATAGACTTACTCTTCTTGTTTCCCTTCCTAAATCAGGTCAATTTCAGAAGTCATTTAGTCTAACAGTTACCCAAATCATGACTTCTCTTTAAAGTATTTCATCTTGCAGCTCTTCTCTGAAGCTTCTCTTCAGTAGTAGGGATCTAATTTCCACCAAGTGTGTCAATAATAAACAATTATTTGTCACATGTCTATGAGAGCCTTAGAGGTGTATCTACCATTAAACGTTGTTCATGTTTAGTTCTTGAAGAGGATCAATGACAACACAAAGTAATATCTTGACTTATGCATGAATTAGATTCATGGAGAAATACTTCCTGATTTGGTTGGAACATGAAGAAAGAGTAAGAATTTCAATAGATAGAACTCTTGGAGAGAACCATATACCTGTATCATAGGTTAGAGCCTTGATTGGAGGTCCTAGGTTCCATTCCCATCTCTCCCACTGAATGCCTTATGACTTTGTTTAACATCTCTAAGCTTCTGTTTCCTCAACTATAATGTAAGAGTTAGCCTAGGGGATCTGTAGGGTCCTTGCTAGCTTTCTGTCTATGATCCCCTGTGTTACTGGGGTGCAGGTATCATAGAATTATAGACTTACTCTTCTTGTTTCCCTTCCTAAATCAGGTCAATTTCAGAAGTCATTTAGTCTAACAGTTACCCAAATCATGACTTCTCTTTAAAGTATTTCATCTTGCAGCTCTTCTCTGAAGCTTCTCTTCAGTAGTAGGGATCTAATTTCCACCAAGTGTGTCAATAATAAACAATTATTTGTCACATGTCTATTGTGTTCTAAACAATGGGACTATAAAGACAAAAGAGTAGAGGAAAAAAAGAAATGAGAGCCTTAGAGGTGCATCTACCATTAAACGTTGTTCATGTTTAGTTCTTGAAGAGGATCAATGACAACACAAAGTAATATCTTGACTTATGCATGAATTAGATTTCATTGAGGCACAAAGTCATCACTTCAGTCTCTTCTCTAGAGGAATCAGAAAAGTCAAAATGAATGGAGATATTCCAGGATTTGTAGTTAGTGAAAAAAATCATTGATAAAGGTCCAGCAAAGGAGAACAAATGGACAAATCAAGAGAAAGCAGTGCAACAAAACCCCAAAGGCAAGAGAGTCCAGGAGGACAGGATAGCCAGTAGGGCTAAATGCAGCAAAGAAGCTCAAGAAGAATAAGAACTGAAAAGATACCATCAGAGATGATATCTTCAGAAAATGATAAGATCAGAAGCTACATTGTTGAGGTGAGTCAACCCACTGAACTTTTGTTCTGTTCTGTTCTAACTGAGATTGTGTGGAATTGGAGATAGATTATTGGATTTTTAGTGGGTAGAGGCCTAGGTTCAACCACTCCAGTGACACATTCCTATGTGCCTCTGAGCAAACCACTTAATCTCTCTGAAGGTTATACAATGAAAAGGATGACGTTTGTTTTGTTTTGTTTTGTTTTTCAGTCAGAGGAATTGTATTCAAATCCTATCTCTTTTATTAACTTTTTATCTGATTTTTGATGAATCCCTTGAGCTTTTATTATATCACTCTGTTTCTCTGTAAGGTGAAAGGCTTGGTGTAGATTAGGGGTTCTCAAAATTCCAAAGAATTCTGGGGCTTCTGAGATCATTTTAGAGGATCTACAAAGTCAAAATTAGTTTTTATTTTTAATATGGTAAATATCTAAAAATATGATCCACATAAGCAAAAACTTGTTTGATAGATTCTCCATAATTTTTAATAGTAAAGATACTGAATACAAAAGTTTGAGAACCATTGGTCTGAATGACATTCAATATTCCTTCTAATCTTAGATTTGACCTTCCTGTGTAAGCCTAAGATTTCTCATCAGTAGAATGATAATCAGGATATCTATTGTACCTGCTTTACTGGTTTTTTAGTAAGCTCAGATGAGATAGTAGATGTAAAGCACATTCCAAACCTTAGAATGTTATATAAATCTCAGTTATTATCGAGAATTTCACTAACCAGAAAATATGTGGTTAATTTAGGGCAAAGCTAGGTCAAACCCAGGTGCCCTGAGGCCTATTTTAGGTTTTTTTCTACTATTCATCACTGCTTCTCTGAGAGAGACAGAGACAGAGACAGACAGACAGAGAAAAAGGGACACATACAGAGAGACAGACAGACACAGAGACACAAAGAAATAGATGGAGAGGAGAGAGAAAGAAAAAAGAGAGACAAAGATAGAGAATCAGACAGAGATAGAAAAGACAAAGAGAAATAGAGAGAAGAAGAAGAAAGAGAAGAGGGAAGAGAGAAAGAAGAGAGAAGAAGAAGAAGAAGAAGAAGAAGAAGAAGAAGAAGAAGAAGAAGAAGAAGAAGAAGAAGAAGAAGAAGAAGAAGAAGAAGAAGAAGAAGAAGAAGAAGAGAGGGAAGAGAGGGAAGAGAGGGAAGAGGGAGAGGAGAGGGATTAAGGGGAAAGAGAGAAAAGAAGAAGAGAAGAAGTAAAGAGGGAGGGAGAGAAAGAGAGAATAATGGATACCCTCAAACACTGCACAGGGAACATCACTGGTACATGCCCATCATTAATTACTATCTTTCCATTAAAGGTCCATGGGTAGCTTTCAATAGAAAAAACAATCCCAACTCCCAAACTCCCCACTCCCATCCCCACCTCAAGACCCAAGTAATCTGTAGTAGATTTGAAGCCAAGTTGAAGATGATGTTGTCCTCCCCCCAGCCCCCAACAGCACAGAGACTATGGATGCTGTGTGCTCAGAAAGGCAGGTGTGTGTGAGTGAGTGTCAATGGGATTACTTATTACATTTCATTACGTGCTGACAAGGCAAACAGTCATAAATAGGCCATTGGAGGTTACATTGCTAAGGGACCACATGTGACAAACACCTGACTTACTGATTAACTAAACACCAGTGGGGAAGGCAGTTATAGAAGAGACCAAAACAATTGTCCCAGCCAAGGAGGCCAAAGACCAAACCTTGGGTTTGTTTTCTTTTCTGGACTCAGCAGGAATCTTTTCAATTAGTGATTGGGAAAGGGCCACTTGATTTCATTGCCAACTAAGAGAGACATTCTTGAAGGACTGACTGTAGAGTCCTTTGGAGGATTCTGCTTTCCTGCTCCAGACTCTTTTCTCTCCGCAGGTCCTTGATAGCTCATAATCTGACATCGGCTCCTTCACCTTACCTTTTTAGCCCCTCTCTCTGCCTCTTTCTTCCCCACTTCATCTGATCTTTCAGACTGCAAAGACTCAGAAAGATTGCGTGCTATACCTATGGTGACATATCTAATTATGTCAGCGACAGGACTGGGGTCAGAGAATTTCAGCAGTGAAATTTCAGCCACAGAAACCACCTACTGCCCATCATTCATTGGGTGGTAAATAATTTGTTCAAGGTCACAAGGACTCAATCAGGGCTGAGAATTATCCAATTCTGTTAAGTTCTAGACTATGTTCTTTTTCCATATGATTTTGATTGATTTATTACAGCTGAATTCAATGGGTATTTATTGAAGTGTAATATATTAAGCCACTTTAAATTATTCATGTCTAGCAAAAAATAGTTAGAATGGTGGTATTTTACATACAAGGGAAACCCAGGAAGGAAGTTATTTGGGAAATGGAATGGGACTGTTTTGGGGACATAATAATGTGACACAATAGAGAAAAGCACCCTGATTTTGGTCCCAGAGGACCTCAATTTGATTCTCACTTGACATCTAGAAAAGTAACAACTTTTCTGAATCTCATTTACCTAATGTATAAAATGGCAATAACAACATTCATACTTCTTCCCTGAAGTGATGATGGGACAATAACATTGTAAATTGCCCTTCCCCCAACCGAATTTAATCCTTTGATTAATTAATTCAATTGAAGCAGAAATTCTCCCTGTAAAGTTATTGGAATAACAGAGCATATTGCTAGTTAATTTAAGGGAATGGAGGTGATTTTAAATGATTGAATCAACACTCCCTGCTTTACCCAAGGCAACTGGAGCTCAGAAAGGTAAGAAAGATTGTGTAAATCTCAAAGCTCCATAAAAATGTGTTATGATTTCTCCGTTAATGTCCTCCTCTTTTACCTCATGGGTAACATAAAGGTGATTCTGGGTCCTTAAAGGCTGTGACAACAGAAGATAAGTTCTGAAAGGTCCTGCCACACTGGAAAGGTTGTTCAGGGAAGGACCTAGTGACAGACTGTAAATTGCCTCTATTTCAGACGACCAGCCTAGGCATTTGAAGACAGTTACTACCAAGGGTCTGGTCATAAAGGGATGATTTTCCCCCTGCCATAAGAACTGAAATCAAGGGTAATCAGTTCAAATTTTATCTCTGACACACATTCTGACAATAGGTGACCTTGGGAATCCATTCATTTTTATCTTTTTGCCCTTTAATTTCATTATCTCTAAAATAAGGAAGCTAGAAAAACTTAATGCACTCTAAGGACCTTTTCAACTTCAGCTCAAATCTATGATTCAGTGATTCACTGGATTCACTGAAACCATCTAGTTGTGAAAGGGATAAGATCTGCAATGGTGGAAGGATCATAGAATTCAAGTTTAAAGAGAACTTAAAGAACATCTAATCCAATCATATTTTTATAGATGAAGAAACTGAAATCCTGAGCATTATATTTCCATGAATTTTAAATACAGCAAATTTCAGAGGCAGGATTTGAATACAGATCTCTTGAGGCAAGGGGGAAAATAGTCACCTGGTGACTAATATTCTGATTTGAACATCTTTAAATTTAACTCCTCAAATAGAATGCCAGTCTGTTACTGGGCCCATTTCTGAAGTTGTTAGAGCTTACTAGGACTTGTCAGAATTTACTTTCTGCTAGCTTTATTGGAAAGGAACCAAGAACACTTCCATGTCATTGAAGAAGCATAGGAGATGGGTATTAGGTCATATAGGGACTTGTCCAATAATAGAAGTGGGAATAAAACCTAAGTCCTCTGAATCCAGCCATATTTCCATTGTGCTGTTCTGCCTCAGGTACCATATTGATTTCAAGTACCCACTTCACTAGAATCATGAAACTTTTATTATAAGTAATGTTGTTGTTCATCCTTTGTTTTTGAAGAGGGACCTGTGACCTCATGGTATGGTGTCTTGACTTGTGTATGAATTGGGTGTAAGTGAGGCAGAGTTATAATTAAGGCCACCCTGGGGACCACCTACTCTGTTTCCATGTCAAAGCCAGCAGAGAAGGCATTCAGGAATTCCTGTTTCCCTAAGCCAGCTTGCCTTTGGTGGCTGTCCCAGCAACCTCCACTCCCACCCTTTGGGAGTGATGTCTACGTGCGGCTGGAGACAAAAGAATGAATCAGTCTATAATCATCCACCAGTGGGATCTGGCCCAGCTCTTGCCTGGCAAATTTTAGCTTTTGAAGGGAAGAAGCTGTTACTTGATGGGAAACCCCATTTCCAGGATGTGCAAATCAATCTCCTATGTTCAACACCCTTTATTTTGGGAACAATTCAGCAGGCTCCAGTTTCCTTAGAATCTGCATGAAACCAGAGCAGCCTGGGGAAGACAATAGTTTCTGCCCTCCTTCCATACACCAGAGAAGAGAGATGATTGTATCTCAGCCAGCTCTTACACCTCCTCTCATCCTTCCCACAACTCTCCCCACCAAACCTGCCCTACGGCTTCTCTACTTCAGCATCGTAGAAATAATTACCAGGGCTGCAGGGAAGACATTTGGATGGCTGCCTCATGTTGCCTGCCAGGAAAGTTCTAGAGATGTGCTTCTCTTCCTGTCTCCTGGCTGACGGGGCCAGCTGCAAGGAAACTTTGCAGTTGGATTTCCTTAAAAGATAATAATAATAAGGGACTTTTTATTGGGCATTAAAATTTGCAAAGAACTTTCAACATATGAACTCATTGTGATTATTATGGATTAGGGGAATCAGAAGATCTCATGCCTGATTCTCCCCTATAGATTCTTGGACCAGGTAATTTCAATACAGATTAAATCAATTCAATTTAATTCACCTCCACATACAGAATATCTATAGCACATCTCTTTTTTTTTTTTTAAGGGGAAGCAGGGAGACAAATAATTAGAAATGAAGGGTGTCCATCAACTAAGGAATGCCTAAACAGATTGTAATCTATAAATGTAATGGAATAGTTCGGTAAGAAATGACAAAAATGAGATGGTTTCAGAAAAATCTGAGAAACTTTTTATAGACTGATTCAGAAAGAAGTAAGCAGAGCTAGAAAAACAATTCCTATTAAAAAAAAAAAACAAAAACAAAAAAACAAAAACAAAAAAACCCAGAGTAAAGCAAAACAACTTTGGAAGACTTAAGAACCCCAATGACCAACCTTGATTGCTGTTTTTGTTCAATTATTTTTCAGTCATCGCTGATGCTTTTGTGACTTCATTTGGAGTTTTCTTGTCAAATATACTGCAGTGGTTTGCCATTTCCTTCTCCAGCTTATTTTACAGATGAGGAAATTGAGGCAAGCAGTTAATAAGTGTTTGAAGCTAGATTTGAGCTTCTGTCTTCTCTGGCACTGCTGCCTCACTTCACTGATTATAGGGAGCCAATGATGAAGAAGTATGTTACTCAGTTCTTGACAGAAAGGTGATGAATTCAGAATGCAGACTGAAGCATATATTTTTGAGATTTGGCCAATATAGAAAATTAGTTTGTTTGACTATGCATATTTGTTACAAGATTTTTGTTTTTCTTTCCTTTTCTTGCTCCATTTTTTTTTTTTTTGTAGTGAGGGGACATAGAAGGGACAGAAAATAGAATTTTGTTTATTAGAAAAAATTCAATTCCATATTCCATGCCCAATACTATACTAGGTGTTGGAAACATAAACAGGATAGTTATAATAGTAATAACTGACATTTATATAACACTTTAAGGTTTGAACAATGATTTACATACCCAATCTTGTTTGATCTGTACAAGGCTATAAATTAACAACTCAAGGTATTACTATACCACTGGTTTTATAGTTGAAAAATTTGAGGTTCAGAGAAGAGATAGGGCTTGTTTATGGTCTATTATATGATCACTAAGTATAGGTCCCAGGTTTTGTTTTTTTTTTTTTTTTTGATTCCAAGACCAGTACTCCTTCCACAAATGAAATGTCAACTGTAAAGCACTTCAAAAACAGTAAAACCTTTTTCAAAGCTAACAGGTTTGTGTCTTGTTTAGTGCTATCTACTGGTTTCATATGTCTTAATCTTAACCATATAATGTGGCTGTATTAAGATTATGAGCTCCAAGGACATAGATTTTTGAATCCAATCTTCCCACCCTGCCTTTATTTTCATTTAAAATTACCCAAGGGGCAATAGAAGTGACAAAGGTAATTAAGATACCAGGCTCTGTCCCTTGACCTCAAAGGATTTCTGAATATTATGGAAGAGATAAGATAATTTGCAGGTCCCTTATATAATACAGTCTCCTTTTATTGTCAAAACAATTTTTTGAATTAGGTACCATTACTATTCCCATTTTACAGTTAAGGAAACCAAGAATCCTAGAAACTCTTGACTTGTCTCAGAGGGTCACGCAACTGGTAAGGGCTTGATTTGAACAAAGCTATTTCACACTCCAGGCATAGCACACCACTCAATCTCCACTCAATCTCACTTAATTTTCCCTCTAGTCAGTAGTCAAATAAATTTTTATTAAATGCCTACTATGTGCCAGTCATTATGTTAAGCACGGGGGTGGGGGGGAGAGAGGGGAAAAAGAGGGGGGGGGGACTGAAAGACAGCCCCCACCCTCATAAGGTTTCAAATTAATGGTGATTTGATAATACCCAAAAAGGAGGTGCCCCCTAGAGGATATCTCGTAGTAGAGCGTGATATTCCTAAAATCGAAATCAAGCAGAGAAGCTGATGCAAAATGAAGATTTAGCTGACAATTCTGAGCCCCCTCTCCAGGGTGACTTTGGGAGGAATGCAAGGCTCTGGGCTTCTGAGGGGAGAGGCGCTCCTATCAACAAGACACTGAATTCTTCCTAGAAAGTGGGTGAATAAGGGGGAGAATGTACCGTAATAATACTGATATTCACATAGTGTTTTAGCATCACAGAACCCAGATACTTAATAACCAAAGTCCCACAATGCATGTCATCTCATGGGATTCTCACCAGTGGGGTGGGGGTCAGGTGAGCAGCAGCAATAAAATCCAATTATTTTTTTTTTCCTCTTTCCTTGCCCTTTAAGAATACTCTGTCTGGACTTTAGTCCACTATATCGAGAATTTTAGGGCTCCAATTTCCATAATTTTAGATCTCCATAGAGCTCAGGGTATAACCAACATGCATTTTCATATTCTTCTCCTCCTACTCTTTGTGATGGAAAAAGATACAACTTTTTTGTCTGACTACGATTCTCTGAATACATTTCTGTTCCTGGGAGCAACTGGAATATAAGGCAGCTATTCAGCATTTTACAATTGTGTGCAGGTTTGTAAACATTATCATCATGTTTAATCTTTATAATAATCTAGCAACAAAGTTATTGTTGTTCTTATTCCCATTTTATAGATGAAGAAACTGAGATATGAATTGACTTTCTCAAGATCACCAAGTCAACAAAGCATCAGATCAGAGTCACAGAATGTCAGAGCAGAAAGGCTTAAGCTACAGCACACTGGCTGTGGTGAGCCAACTGTTAAATTTTTAGGGCAAGCATTTACATCTTCAAAATCATTAAACAATAAATCAGAGGATAATTTAGTGTTTTGTAGTTTATTGAAAGTGATGGAGAAAATGTTAATGACATATGATAAATGTAAAAGTGTCATAAATGCACTTTTCTTTCTTTTTTCTTTTCCTTCCTTCCTTCCTACCTTCCTTCCTTCCTTCTTTCTTCCCTCCCTCCTTTTTTCTTTCTTTCCTTTCTTTCTTTCTTTCTTTCTTTCTTTCTTTCTTTCTTTCTTTCTTTCTTTCTTTCTTTCTTTCTTTCTTTCTTTCTTTTTTCTTTCTTTCCTTTCTTTCTTTCTTTCTTTCTTTCTTTCTTTCTTTCTTTCTTTCTTTCTTTCTTTCTTTCTTTCTTTCTCTGTCTCTGTCTCTGTCTCTGTCTCTCTCTCTCTCTCTCTCTCTCTCCTCTCTCTCTCTCTCTCTCTCTCTCTCTCTCTCTCTCTTTCTTTCCACCATAACCCTGGGATTAGAAATCTTCCAGCCAAGTCCTTTTTTTTTTTTTATGCCGAGGCAATTGGGGTTAAGTGACTTGCCCAGGGTCACACAGCTGGGAAGTGTTAAGTATCCAAAGTCATATTTGAACTCAGGTCCTCCTGACTTCAGGGCTGCTGCTCAAGTCCCTTTTTATTATAAAGACAGAGCCAGGAACCAAGCCCAGGCAAGTGATTCCCAGGTTAGTGTTTTGGCTGCTTTATTACTATATTTCTCTGTTCGTTCAGTGCAAAAATGAAAGTGAGAGCCAGTGTCTAGTTCCAAGAAGCAGAAGAAAGTCAGAGAAACTGCAACTCTGAGGATTGGCCTCTTAAAGCAGAAAAGGTAGAAGTTGAAATGCTGCCTCTTCTGGGAAGCCTTTCTATTCATCCCCAGCTAGAAGTATAGCTTTGGATCATGTAGCTTTTATAATTTATGAAAATGAGTTAGCCATATTCTAATATGTGTGGCCAAGGATAGGAAAAGACATGTGACTTCATTGACAAAGGGAACTTATGTAGAAAGGCGGTTCTTTTTTTCTTTTCTTTCTTTCTTTTTTTGCTGAGGCAATTGGGGTTAAGTGACTTGCCCAGGGTTACACAGCTAGGAAGTGTTAAGTGTCTGAGGTCAGATTTGAACTCAGGTCCTCCTGACTTCAGGGCCGATGCTCTATCTACTACACCATCTAGCTGCCCCAGAAGGTGTTTCTTTTACTGCTGAAGGGCTGAACCTTCTTAGCTTTCTTAGCCTGTTAAGAGATTTGTCCAATACCACCTAACCATGAGTATTACTACAGGACTTGGGCCTTCATTCACCTGCCTTTGAGTCTAGCTCTCTATCCATGATGCCTCTGGTTTCTAAAATACTTCTATCTATCTATGTCACACATGCATATAGGCACAAATATATGTATGCATATATACATATGTGTTATGTGTGTATATCTATGTACACAGATGAATGTGTGTGTATGGAGAAGGAGAAAGAGACAGAAGAGACAGAGAAAAGAGAGAAGCAGAGACAGAGACAGAAAGAGAGGAATAAACAGAGAGACGAGAGGAAAAAAGAGAGAAAGAAAAAGAGAAAAGAGAAAGGCAAAGACAGAGAGAAAGAGAGAGAAGAAAGAAAAGAGAGAAACAGAGGGACAGAGGCAGAAAGCGACAAAGAGACAGAGACAGAGAGAGAAAGGAAGGGAGGGAGAAAAGAAGGGAAGGTAGAGACAGAGACAGAGATACACAGAGAAACAGAGAATCAGAGGTAGAAAGACAGAGACAGAGAGAGAGGGAGGGACAAAAGAAAAGGAGAGAGAGAGAGAGAGAGAGAGAAGAGAGAGAGAGAGAGAGAGAGAGAGAGAGAGAGAGAGAGAGAGAGGGAGAGAGAGAGAGAGAGAGAGATTTGTAGAGAGTTTGAGAGTTGCTTAGTTTGTTCAGTCATGTCTGACTCTGTGACCCTGTGGACCATAGCAAGACAATCCTGTAAATAGGGTTTTCTTGACAAAAATACTAGAGTGATCGGGCATTTCTTTCTTCATTGCATTAAGGCAGACAGAAGTTAAGTGACTTGCCCAACAGCCAATAAGAGGCTGAAGTCATATTTGAACTCAAATCTTCCTGATTCCAGACCCAGTATTCTATCCACCTAAGCCACCCAGCTGCCCCCTTTCCCTGTATATGTGTATGCATATGTATTGCCTCTCTCAGATGCTGATTTCCTTAAAATAGCAACTATCTTTACCCCTCAGTACTCACAGGGGTTGCACTGAGGAAGCTAAGTCATGCAGTAGTGTGTGGGGCTTAGGTTCAAGAAAAACTGAGTTTAAATCTTACTCAGACACTTCCTCAGTTGGGCAAGCCACTTCACTGCTGTCTGCCTCGGTTTCCTCATCTGTAAAAAAAAATGGATATAATAATAGCATTTACCTTCCAGGGTTGTTGAGAGTATCATAAGTGTTTGGTATAGTGTCTGACAGGTAGCTGGTGCTTAATGAATGTTTGCTTCCTACCTAATAGGCGCTTAATAATTGATAGCTGTCTTGAAGTGTCAGCAAAATTGTCATGAAGAAGAGAGATTAGATTTTTTTTCTTTATGTCTACAGAAGGCAGAAGAATAAGAAGCAGATGGATGTAGTGATTTTTTTTTCTGATTTAATGTCAGGAAGTTTTCTAAAAATAAAAGCAATCTGAAAATGGATGGTCTGACTCTAGAGATAGTGGGTTATCTCTCATTTCCCACAAATTATTATTGGTCAGGGTCATCATGGAAAGGGTTCTAGATATGTCTTGATGTGAATAGTCCTGAAGATCCTTCTAATGCTAAGAGTCTATGATTCTTTGAAAAACAATTTAAATGAACGACTTAAGAGATAACTAAGTGGTATAGTGAATAGAATGCTGGACCTATAAATAGGAAGACCTAATTCAAATCCTACCTCAAAACCTGCCTCTATAACACTGGGCAGGTTATCTTTCTCAGACTCAGTTTCTTTATCTGTAAAATGTGGATAATTATAACAGCTACCTTTTAGGGTTCTTATGAAATAATACTTGTAAAATATTTTGCAGGATAAAATGCTAGCTATTATGCTATTTATAACAACAATTTCACATATCTACAGGATTTTCAGCTTTACAAATCACTTTATTTATAGCCTCCCTAGGGGAAAGGAAATGTAAATGTTATTATCATCCCATTTTACAGATTAGGACACTGAGTTTCAGAGAAGCAAGGGGATTTATCATGGATGACATAACTAAGCAAGTTTCTAGGTCAGGAACCAAAACCAAACATCCCAGTTCTAGGACTAGCAATTTCTTCCTTCTGCTGTGATAATCAACTGACCTACCTCATGGATGACTGAGTCCAGATCACTCTCTCTGTCACATGATGACTTTCCAAGAGTTTGGATTGGAATGAATCATCTGTCTAACTTCCATTTCAAGAGAAAGACAGCAATCATTTTCTGAGATTCTTCATGTGCCTTGGGTTGTTTTGATCAAGTTATCCTATGATCTTTGTCCCTTATCTTCAAATTGTTGTACTCTTCAGATGACTCACCAGCCAAAGACAGGGCACATTCGATCATTTTTCATTCTTGTCTGACTCTTTGTGACCCCATTTGGAGTTGTTTTTGTTTTGTTTTTTGGCAAAGATAATGGAGTGATCTGCCATTTCCTTCCTCCAGATCATTTTACAGATAAAGAAACTGAGGCAAACAGAGTTAAGTGGCTTGTTCAGGATCACACAGCTGATAAGTATCTGAGACCAGATTTGAATTTAGGGACATAAGTCTTCTTGACTTTAGGTCAAACTCACTATCCCCAAAGACTGGGCATTAAAGAACTATTTTAGATGAAGATCTAAGAGCATGACAAAAGTGTTTTGTGTACCATGCTTTAAGAAAAATGGCCTCAAAATTAAGGGCTGAGGTTCTGATTTATTTTGTCCTTAAATTACTACAAAATACTTAATTTCTTATCCCTGGCTACTCCTTTGTCTAATGAAAGCACTGATTACAAAATTGGTCAATTGTCCTTGCTGCCCTCTCCTCACTTTCTATTAAGCACCTAGCATTAAGGTCCTTTCTCAGAATGATGGTTCTTACTCATTTATACTAAAGTGTGAGTTGCTTACTTTAAAACAACTCTCAGATATAAATATTTTAAAGTGGAACATTAACAGAGATGTGCTGAGGACAACTCAGCTCTGAAGAGATGATTGCTAAATTGTCACTATGAGCATTTATATCATGGAAATTAGCAAATATTACAAATAAGGAGTTGGTTTATTGTTTTGTTGATTGTTTAGACTTAAAAGCGTGTTGAGCAAAAATATAAGTAATTCAGATTAAACATAAAAACATATTGTGTAAAGTTTGTTTGTTTGTTTTTCCAGAGAGAGAGTGTTAAACATTTTACCAGAACACTGCTAAGACCCAAGCAAAAGGAGAATCTTTAACTCAAAATAATGAAATGTTAATGGTGAGATTCTAGGAATTGTTTATAGGTCTGTGGAAGAGATAGTTTTAAACACAAGGATTTCCATTGATCAAAATATGGCAGTTGCCATCTACTATTCTTTTGTATTCTTTTTGTATTCTTTTGTATAGAGTATAAGACTCTAGACAACAAAATATAATCAAAGTAATTATGAGGATGGGGTAAAGTTCTAAGGTAGCATTCTCTAGCTACCTTCTGGAATTCAGTCATTTTTCATTTGTGCTCAACTCTTTGTGACCCTTTTTGGGGTTTTCTTGCCATTTCTTTCTCCGTTTTATTTTTACAAATGAGGAAACTAAGGCAGACAGGGTTAAGTGACTTGCTCAGGGCCATACAGCTGAGTCCAGAGTTTAAGTCAGAAAGATGAATCTTCCCAACTTTAGACCCCATGTTCTATTTAACTATGCCACCTAGCTGCAAGTCCAGTTGGAGGGGAATCTTCAAAAGTCATGTTTTATTGTCCTATGCTTCATCTATAAATTTGGATAACATTTACATTAAGCTTTTGAGAACCCTGATAGTGGTTGATTTTTTTGACTAAGAAGAATGAAACAAAAATTGTTAATAACTATTATTTCTCTCACTTCATCTTCATATTAACCCTGGGAGGTTAGTAATGCAAGTATGATTGTCTTCACTTTACAGATGAGACTCAAAGAAATGCCTAAGACCAAAATTTCTTGACTCTAGGTCAAATTTTTCCCCCATGCCTTATCTCCCTCTCCTACCAAAAGTAACAATACGACTAGAAGCTAAACAGGTGCAAAGCAAAGACATTTCACCTTCCCTAAAATCAATTTCCTCATCTTTAAAATGGGAGAAATAATACATGGAACTACCTACTCAGAGGATCATAAGAAATAAATATAGATGTAAAAATACTTGTAAGCTTTTATGGTTTCTTTGTTTACATTTCCCCCAGAAACCAACGGCTTAACTACCTACTTGAATTATTATTATATATATTTTTCTTTTCTTCAGTGGGATGTAAATAAGCCAAATAAAAACCAACACAGGTGCAGGCTAGAGCTCCCCAAACAGACCCAGGGTGTCCTTGTGTATATAAGCAGAGATAGTAAATAAAGCTGAAGGAAAAGGTCAACGGTAGGAAGAATCATTTATGGATTACTGCAGAGATCCTGGCAGGAGAAATATCAGCTTTCGCTGAACCATTAGCCATCAACTGTCACCCCTTAGCATAAAATGGATTAAGCCTCATTTTCTTTTTATTCAGTTGGCAGAATCATATAGAATGTCAGAGCTGAAAGGACCCTAAAACATAGAATTATAGAGTTGAAAGAGATCTTGGGATATAGACGGCTAGGAAATAGAGCTTAGAATTTCAGAGCTGGGAGGGCCTTTATTTTTTTAATTGAATTTTATTTTTCAATGAACAGAAATACATTTTCTTCCAACTCTCCCAAATGAAAAAAAAAAAAGGAAACAGAAAACCAACAAATACTCAAGTCAAAGAATTTTTTACATATACCATGTCCAAAAAAAAACCATATATGTTTCATTGAGAAACTTAAGTCCATCACCTTTCTGTCAGGAAGCAGATAGAATACTATATCATTCCTTTCAAATGGATTGCTTATTTCTTTGATTAGCATTCTTAAGTCTTTTAAGCTTATTTATTTTTACAGTATATTTGGTATGGTATAAATTGTTCATTTGGTTCTTTTTACTTCATTCTGTATCAGTTCATAGGTCTTCCCAGATTTCATTGAAATTGTCTCTTTATTGTCCTTGAGTATGATTATAATTATAATTATATATATCCTATTATATTATTATATGTAATTATTGTGTCACAATAGTATTCCATTATATTCATTTGTTGTTGTTGTTGTTTATTCATCTAAGTCATGCCTGACTCTTTGTGACCCCATTTGGGTTTATCTTGGGAAAGATATTGAAATGGTTTGCCTTTTCCTCCTCTCTCTCATTTTACAGATGCAGAAATTGAAGCAAATAGGGGTAAGTGATTTGTCTAGAGTCACATAAGCTAGGCTTTGTATGCTATTTAATATGCCATTTTTATTTATATATTGTCATTTTTTTAGCCAGACTCCAATTGATGGATATCTGAAAAGGGACTTGAAGATCATCTAATCCAGTTGTGTCAAACACAAATAGATCCTTGTGGCAGCATATTGGCTTAGAAAACCACAAATTAGCATTACGTTGCTTTTATTGTATTATCAGGATTTCAGAATAAGCCTGATCAATCTCATCTTAAATAGAACAGAGGGCTGTAATGGGTTATGGGAGAGGCAAGGAGAGCCAGCAAAAATCCTACAAAATGTTCAATAATACAATTTAATTCATAAACATTTATTAAACATCTGCTCTACTCAGGACACTTTACTAGATGCTAGGGATATAAAGACTAATTTTCTCATTATTTTTCCCCCTAAAACCTTTCTTCTTTTTGACTTCTCTTCTGTTAAAGCCACCATCACTCTTACATTCACCCAGACTGGATCATCTTGTTCTTTGTCATTTGGTGCTCAAAATCTCCAGAGTTTATGACAAAAATGACTGTCATCCATGACTCCATGAAAGAAGGTATTACTTTTTTGCCTTTCTTTTTACCCCTAGCATTAGTACATAATAGGTATTTAATAAATGTTGGTTCAATAACTTGAACAATTCATTATGGAGGTCTCGGAGAGCTTCTTGGGTCAAGCAAAACAGTTGCTTCTATAAGTAGGAAATTATATAGTGAAGTTATTTGAGGTGTCCCCCCCTCCCAAACTCCAGATTCCCTCCTGTTCTCACTCCACCTTCCATTTGTCTGCTATTCTGCTATTTACTGATTAGTTCCTAAGTATTCCATAGGTGAGAGTAATAAGCCATAGGACAGGAAGAACAGTGACTTTGGGGTCAGAAGACCTGAGTTCCCATCCTCACTTTGTCACTAACTAGCAGTGTGACTTTAAACAAATCATTTTCCCTCTTGTACTCTAGTCTGCTCCTCAGCAATATGAAGGGCCTGGACAAGATTATCTTCTAGGTCCCTACTCATTTTGACATCCTAAGAGGTTAAGGTCTCAGAACTTCACATATGGATATTGTTTGCCCTCTTGTGGCAGAAAGCGGACAGTAACCAAACAGGCTGGATAATCAGCCTCCTCAAAATCAATATTCTTGTGAGCATTCTATAGGTATTGACTAAGTACCTACTGTGTGCTAGACACTCTATAAGGCACTGAAGATAGAAGGCTAAAATTTAAAAGTTCCTTGTCCTCAAGACTGGAGGAGATAAATACAAAATATTTAGAAAATTGATGTAAAAATGTTCCCAGAAGCAGGACCATCACCATTCCTAGCAGGGGAGGATCAGGATAGGCTTCCTGCTAGAGATGACTCTGAGTTGCGCTTTCAACACAGTTGGGGTAGAATGGAAGTAAGGAAGGAGTAAAGTGTAGATATACTGAAAAATCTATACCAAGAGTATAGGGAGGGGGAATATTGATCCAAGAACCTCTATGAAACCCCTCGGATGCATTGTTCAAATTATTTCAAAATCCCAGCTCTAACCTTGTCATCCTCTTGCTATGATAAGACCATATCTGATGCAAGTGTATCAGTGAAGGACAATAATACACAAAAAGCTAAAATTCATTTGTGAAGAGATTTAAAAGTTGAATAGACAAATCCATACTTTATCTTAGACCTCAAAGGGAAAAAACCACCAGTTTTTTGAGCAAGAAAATGACAAGATTAGAACTGGAATTTTGAAATAAATTGGTTGGTTAATTGGAGAAGAATTGGAGAGAAAGAGACTTGATTCAGGGGACCCATTAGGAGATTCTTGTGTCTATTAAGCGGTTTCCTAATATTAGGCTCTAATAGGCATTGTCCAGACCAAGAAGTTAGGAAGGTCTGAACTAGGACGTGGCTGAGAGAGCAAAGTTTGAGACATTCTCTACAAAGCCCCACTCCAAAGCTTGTTCAAAGTATAAAGATGATCCTGGGTTCTAAAAGGTTATGCCAATGGGATTGAATTCTGTCAAGTTCTACCAGAGTCAAAGTTAATAAACATTTATTAAATCCTTATGATGTGCCAGGAACTGTGTTAAGCATTGAAGATACAAAAAAAGGCAAAAGACCATCTCCTCCCTCAAGGAGCTCATAATCCAATGAGAGAGTCAGCACATAAAAAGAGGCTGAAAAGGAGGGGTTGAGGTTACATGGGGAAATTACCCTGCAAGTGGGGCAGGAAGTCATGAAAGGGGATGGGCAATAATTTGAAGAGGTGTGAGTCTCAGAGTGGATACCATCTAGTAGAACAATGAGTTTCTGGAACATGTGAAGCCCAGGAAAGCAGCAAAGCAATACATCATGAAGATAAGTCCTTGGATGCTCTTCTTAAATGCAAGAGAATCAGAGAGGAGCTCCTGGAGTCTACTCCCACCCTTTCCAGCCAAAAGGTGGAGGCAGCTCAAGGACAGAGGTGTTGAGGAAGTATGATACCGTGATGACAAAGCTTTAGGTATGACCTTGAAAGCAGGTCAAGTGTGTTCTCTGAGGGCTAAGCAAGATAAATAAGAGAGATACTTCACTAAAAGGCAGGCAGCATGGTGATAAATTTTTGAACCAACGACCATTGAAAGAAACAAAATGCCATTCAGTCCTAGGCCTCCCCCTTCTAAGCCTGTAGTGGGTGGGAAAGGAAGCAGAGAATGCTGAGAATTGCACTATTTTTGACTATTAAAAAACTTTTACTATTAATACACTAAATGGAAGATTCTTTTCCAATGATCAGTGAGTGGATATATTCCTAAAGGAGTTAAATCATACTAATCTTCACATACTTGCCATAAATGAAATTGAAAGGAACAATGAAATTGTAGTTAAATAGAAGCATAATCCATAGGTATTCCTTGGAAAGGCAAAGAAAGGAGTTGGAATAGTATTAATCATATACCCAAAAGCAACAAAGGGCAGCTAGGTGGTGCCTATGATAATGTCTGGAGTAAGGAAAGGTCATCTTTTTGAGTTCAAATACAATCTTAGACATTTACTGTGTGATCCTAGGCAAGTCACTTAACCCTATTTGCCTTAGTTTTCTCATCGTAAAATGAGTGGGAGAAGGACATGGCAAACCATTCCATTATGATTGCTAAGAAAATCCCAAATGGGATCATGAAGAATTGGACACGACTGAAACAACTAAATAATAAAGGCATATATTTTTTTTAAAACATAGGGATATTTGGTCATCTCAGCAATAGTGCACAATATTTGCAAAAGAAGATTATGATGAAAATAATGGCAACTTCTGTATCAGGATTGATTGCTGAGGTTAAAATAGTAGAGATATTTAACAAAGAATTTGTAGGACTCTCCATATGAATTGAATATATACACTCTGAGACTTCATGAAGTCTGTGAAAAAGGAGGAAGGTGGTGGGAAGAAATATGTGGGAAAACACGAGAAGGAATGAAAGAAGTCAGAGACATATAGATTTGATAGAAGTTTCACATTTCTATATCACAAACATTTTCTCTTGGCATTCAAGATGGCATTGGTAGATACTGGACCTGGTAAGTATCAAATCACAAAGAACAATGTTGGTTATATTTTAAGAGATAGACTTATTTTTGATGTAACAGTTATTCTTGATAACTCGACAACTCCTTGATTGGTAGTGTCTGTTCAATTGGACCACTGATTCATCATAGTTCAGATCAAAAATCGTAAAAAGCAAGAAAAAAGAATAATGATGAGAAAAAGATGATACATACATACATGTACATGTCTACATACATATATATACACATATATACCTACACATACATATATATGCACATATATATCTATACATACATAAACATATAGATATATACCTATACATACATACTTACACATATAAACCTTGACTCCCAACTATTTCAACAAATTATTGGAGAAGAAAAATAATTGAAATCAATGATAAAAATTTTATTCAAAAGTTAAATTAATGTAGATTAATTGTCAGATCAGAGAGACCAAGAGATGCTAGAAAAAACCCCAAGCGGCAAGCACTCAACTTAGTTGCCAAAGAGAAAGATGGTTTCCAAAGGCTACAATGGCTTATAACATAAACTTGTTTGTATAATATAATGGAGGATTATGAGAAACATTGTCTCATGCATCAGAGAGAAACAGTAGAAGATAAAACCGATTTAAATAAAGTTTGTCTTGATATCTAATTCAGCAGTCATTCAAGGTTATTCAAGGATGAAACTGGAAAGAGTACAACAAACAAGAAAAATGGAATAGATTTGCAAAAAGTCCTTTTCTTTCATAGTATAGCAGGGAGTTAGGGTGGGAGTTGGAAAGGGACATCAGAAAGCCTAAAAGGAAAGTTCTTATCCCTCTAGTTCTTAGCTACCTTATAAATTTGTTTCCCTTTCTGAGAATTCAGAGATTTGAAAATGAACTTTACTAAACCAAGAAATAGTATCAGCATCTGGGAAGTGGCAAGTCATGTAAGCCCTGTGTACCTCATTTTCCTCATCTGTAAAGTGGGAAGAGTTTTAGCATTTATCTTCCAGAGTTGTTATGAGAATCAAATGATACAATATTCATAAATGCTTGGTACTAGTATCTGGCAAATAGTAGGAATTTAATAAAAGCTTATTTCCTTCCTTCCTCCCCTCATTCCAAACTTCCTTCTCTATTTTCTTCCATTCTTTCTTCTCTACTTCCTTCCCTCCCTCCCTCTCTTTCTCTCTCCTTCCCTCCCTCCTTTCTTCTCTTCTTCCCTCCTTTCCTTCCTTCCTTCCTTCCTTCCTTCCTTCTTTCCTTCCTTCCTTCCCTCCTTCCTTCCCTCCTTCTTTCCTTCCTTCCTTCCCTCCTTCCTTCCCTCTTTCCTTCCCTCCTTCCTTCCTTCCCTCTTTCCTTCCCTCCTTCCTTCCTTCCCTCCTTCCTTCCTTCCTTCCTTCTTTCTTTCCTTCCTTCCTTTTCTTCCTTCCTTCCTTTTCCTCCTTCCTTCCTTCCTTCCTTCCTTCCTTCCTTCCTTCCTTCCTTCCTTCCTTCCTTCCTTCCTTCCTTCCTTCCTTCCAATAAGGGTTGGTGAATTCACATTATAAGCCTGGGGAGAGTAGAATAAGGGAGTATGGGCAGTAGGCATTCTTTTATTTTAAATTTTTCCTTGGCATTCAGCCCTGTATCCCTAAAGGAAGGAATACAGCTTTCCCTCATCATCCTTACCTCTCAGCTCTCAGGACCCAGGACTCAGGCTGGTATTCTGAGTAGTATATTTCAGGTATGTTGTTTGAATAGAACAGAATGCTGTGGGCTGGCTGAGAAATATAACACATGGAGATAACTTTGTTTCTGTGAGAAAATGTGGCCTTGAATTTCAAAAGACCATCTTAAAAAAATATTTTTGGAACTCAACCTGTTAGAGAGTTAAAAATACCTACAGTTGAGTTCAGATTAATTGGATTTTTCTGTGTAAATACTCACAGAGGCTAAAATGTTCCAAGAGGGGAGGAATCAATATTACAATGGGCATGGCATTCCCTGCTCACCACCTGTTGCTCTTGGATATCTTGGAACCCATACTGCTGGCAGGGGGCAGACCCTCTGGCCCAGGCTGCTCAGAACTTGTCCTTGCTGTCTGATTGCTCACATGGCTTGGAGCTACCAATTCTTTCTTCCAATGAGATGAAGCCCTCCAGGATTTACTATCTGCTCTGCCTCTATACCCTGAAGCCCTCTGGCACCTGTGACAGGCCTTGCCATCAGCTCTGTAGCTGACTTTCTATTATTTATTATCTCCTCCAAATAAAACACAAGCTTCTTGAGAGCAGTTATTGTCTCTTTCTATTTGTACCCCCAGCATTGAGCATAATGCTTGGTCCATAGTAAGTGCTTAATAAGCTCTCTCTCTCTCTCTCTCTGTGTGTGTGTGTGTGTGTGTGTGTGTGTGTGTGTGTGTGTGTGTGTTTAATTCATTCATAGATATGTTCTCTCAATTCTGCTGTGGAGATAAAGCTAGAGGAATAACGTTAGATAAAATTAGAGGAAAAACATGTGAAAATGCTGACGGGAGTCAATCTTTGTTGGTGCAACTTGAGATACCTATGAAGGTTCAACATGTTAATCAGTAAGGAACTTTAAGATATTTTAAAGGTGAATTGATTTTAATAAATGGATGTGCTAACTCTTCTCTCCTTTTATCTCCCAAGATATTACAGAAACAAAGCATGGTTGGAAGCCATTTAGTTCAAGCCCCATCTCTATCCAAAGGAGGAAACTTGAGGATTAGAGAGTAGAAGCACTTTTAAGGTCATACAGTCATAGGGAAAGATTTAAGACACCTTTGCTGGCCCCTAACCGTTTACCAGCTACATGACTATTTACTTCTCTAGAACTATTTCCTCATTTGGAAAAAGGAATTAAGAGCTCTTGCAGTACCCACTTCACTGGGATGTGACAAATGGTTTATAAGCTTGAAAGCCTTTTGGAGATAGGAAGAATTCTTATTGCTGGGACTCTATCAGTGGACAGAATGCTGCACTTGGCATCAGGAACACCCAACTTCAATTCTGGCTTCAGAAACTTAGCATTTGGAAGAATCCTGTGTATCACTTGACCTTTCTCTGACTCAATTAACTCATCTGTTAAATGGGATTAGCAATAGCACAGACTTTCCAGAGTTGTTGTAAGCACGAAATGAAAAATTTGTAAAATACTTTGCAAACCTTTGAGTACCATATAAATGTTAGCTATTTATTTTTCTTAATTTTTAAAAATCAAAGCCCTTGTTCTAAAAAAAAAAAAAAAAAAAAAAAAAAAAAAAAAAAAAAGCCATTCTGTCCAGGATTCCTGGGTCTGTCTCCTATTTTGCTGAGCCTTCCTGGTTCTACTGCATTATGGGAAAGGCCTTGTCAACCTCCCCTGTGGGTCTCAGGCTTGACATGAGCAGCTGCTCCTGGATTTATCCCACAGAATGGCCATTATGGTTGATGAAAATGCTCGGTCTCAAAGCCTTAGGGAGAAAGAATAGCCCTGGTAAGTCGAGCCTTAATTAATGCCAGCGGGATAGAACTGGGTCCAAGCAGCTCCTGCAAGCAGCAAATGTCTCTAATGATGCTCTTAGGAAACCAGGGCTGGGGATGGAGCCTGCCCTAGAGACAGGGGCTGAGCTTCTCTACGCCTGCCAAGTTGCTTAAAGGAGTTATAAATCCACCGAGCACAGAAAACTGGCCTAGAAGGAAAGTCTTAACTGTTCCCCTGAGCTTGGGAGGGGGGTAAATAAAGGAGATCATTAGAAAAGGAACCAAATCAGGAAACGGGGCAGTAGCTGCTGTAGTGTATTTACAGCTCAATAAGAGAGACTTTAAATTAAGGGGAACCTGCACAGTCAGCCCCTGTGCTGCTAGCAATCCAACAGGTTCCTGCTTATTGTGTGTCCCTCCCCACCTGACCAAGACTTACAATACTTGCCCTTCCAACCCTGGGTGGAAGCTGAGGAGCATTGGAAGCCAATAATGACGTTTGCTAAGTGCTTTACTAATAATTGAGTCTGAGTTGTTTGTGACAGGGTCACAAAGCAGTAAGTGTCAAGGCAGCATTTGAACTCAGGTGCTCCTGACTCCAGGGCAGGTGTTCTATCCACTGTATCACCTAGCTGCCCAACTTTATAGATTTAAAAAAAAAAATTATCTATAGATTTTTTTTCCTCTAGTAGAACATAAACTCCTTAAGAGAAATTTCATTATCTCTGTATTGATAATGCCTAAAAGTTTCTAGCACCTGTTTGTCATGAGAATAAATTTCAGTATTTCAATAAGATAGCAGGAAAGTTTGTCAACTTAGTATAACTGTGAATGTGGTAGGAATAAATTCTATTACCTTGAGGCAGCTAGGTGGTGCGATGGATAGAACACCAGCTCTGAAGTCAGGAAGACCTGAGTTTAAATCTGGCTTCAGACATTGAATACTTCCTAGCTGTGGGACCCTGGGCAAGTCATTTAACCTGAATTGCCTCAGCAAAATAAAATAAAAGTCTATTACCAACTCAAGTTGGTGCAGGAACTTAGGATCACTGATGTCATTTTATATAACTTTCATTTTGTGATTGAATTGTCTTGAATATATTATATTTTTCTTTAAATTATTTCTCAACAGTAAGATAAACATCTATATAGTCTGATGTAATAACAGCTTGTAGGTAGATCTTCTGATAAGACAGACCATCAATGAGAAAGTATTATAAGTAATTATCAGTCATTTTGAAGTAAAAGAAGCATCAATTAAATTATGTGATAAACAAGTTTAAAGTAGAAAACATTCCCATGGAATTCTAGTCCTCAGCTTGTTCCTAAATTGAGTGTGACTGGTTCCTATACACCCCACATCTGAGATTGGAGAGTGTCCAAGGGGGATTTGGAGACTGGCCAAACACCATCCCAGAGGAAGACACAAGACCTCTGAATGGGCAAAGAAGGAACTTGGTCTAGTCTGATAGGAAACCAACTTATGGTAGTGCTGTGTTTTTTCGAAGATATTGTTTGCTTGCTTTAATAAAGTTGGATTATAATGAGAAGTAAAAGATAATTAGTGTTTCTGTTGCTCCAGTTAAGTATATAATAGGCAGCGAGGTGGTACAATGGACAGAACCCTGGAGTCTGGAGGACCTGAATTCAAATCTGATTTCTGATACTTACTAAATGCTGGGCAAGTCACTGAATTCTGTTTGCCTCAGTTTCCTTTTCTTTAAAATGAACTGGAGAAGCAAATCTTTATCAAGAAAATCCCAAATGGGGTTATGAAGAATTGGACACAACTAATCCACTAAATAATAAAAGTTACTATATATACTGATAAAGTCAGATAGGCAGGCACTATATATTACCATATTAGATATTTAATAAATAATTCAATTAAATTGCTAAGTGAAATTAAAGTAATCAGGAGGTAGCAAAGTGTATCCACTTAGGATCTGAGTTTAAACCCTATTTTATGCACTTAGCTGTGTGACTCTGGCCAAATCACTTAACCTCTTAGCTTCAGCTTCCTTACCTGTAAATTAAGGATAATAATAGCCTCTAAGTCACATAGTTGTAAGAATCAAATGAATAAACATATGTAAAGCAGTTTATAAGCCATAAAAAGTTATAGAAAGTTATTATCATTATCATCCTCGTTATACATATAATCTTACATGTATAGTTTAGGGCAGGAAGAGACTTAGTGATGGAATGGAATGGCTTGGATTTAGCACCAATTCAACAATTTAACATCAATTTATCTCCCAGTTTCCTCACTCCATCTCCAAGAACTTCAAGCTTATTCACCAAGCCTGTGTGACTTCTCCCTTGGAAATTTCCATATCCTTGGTTTGTTTGTGTCTTATGGCATTTAAAATAGGATAAGAGGTTCATGGTTAGAAGGAACTTCTAAAATCCTTGGACTTTGAGCCTTCTTTTTACAAATGGGCAAGTGAAGCCCAGCAAGAAAATAATTCAGTGACAGTCACACAGATGGCAGTATCAAAGATAAAATTTGATTGACCCATGCTCCTTTGACTCCCAATCCAGAACTCTTTCTACTGAGCCTACAATCCTTAAAATTCAGGAGTCTCTGTGAGTGAGGGACCAAAAGACAGGCTACAGGGTATTATGTTGCTGAAGTAGACCTCAGGGTTGAGGGACCCATCTTTCTTCCAGTTTCTCTGGAAAAGAAACCCAACTTTTGCTTTGACACAAATGGTAAATGCAAACATTTCCAAAGGAACAGGTAGAAGGCAGAGAATGGGAGCAGAAGATAGAAACTTTCAACTAAGCATTCAGATCAAAAGATTCATTTGAGTCACAGCCAAATGTGAGGATTTGTTTTACTTGACTGCATATTTTTTCCCCAAGGGATCTTTTTTTCTTTTTTCTTTTCATGGAGGAAGAAAATGTTAATTAAAAAAAAAAAGTAAATACAAAGAAACTTGGTCATTTCAGACAAAGCCAGACGTATAGTTAAAAGGCAATAAAATAGTTCTTTATTATGTATTCTGATTGAATCATTGAAAACGTTTAACAATAAATAAAATATTGCCGAGATCTGAGCTTCTCAGACTCCTTTCTCTTCATTCAAAATGTTTATCAACTGCTAATGCATAGCAAGAAAGCAAATAAAGATTAAGACAGTTGAAACAAAACGAGGGGTGCAGCAAAGACTTTTTTTTTTTTTTTAATAAAAAGTGCTTAAGAAACTTTGGCTTTGAGAGTGAATCCTGTCCAGAAGTGCTTAAGCAACTGTGTGAGGGGAGAACAGTGCGCAGCCAGATGTTCAGTTCATGCTGGTCCAGGTGCTTCCTGGGCTGGGCTGAGAATCAAGAGAGAGAGTTGCCCGCCCAGCATCAGTCTACACCCATCAGTCTTAATTCAAATGCTACAATACAGCCTCCAGTTTGAGCAGCAGGGATGGTTTCAGGTTAGCAACAGAGACTGTTTCTTGCCTTTCTTTGCACTTCCAGCACTTAGCACAGTGCCTGGCTCACAATAGGCACTTAATAAATGCTGGGTGGGTGGGACAAGTTTCCTTTTTTTCTTCATGCTCAAACCAGAAGATCCAAGGCCCTGGGAGTAAACAGTTACCTTTTGGAAGGAGAAGGTATCCAATTTTTGTCAAAGGAAGAAAAATTATCAAGTTCAGTGCATTTCAAATGTTCTATTCTTTCCTCTAAGTAACGCCATTCATGATTAAAATTGGCACAATGGGATAAATAAAGTCATCATAGTGTTGGAATGCATCTCTGAGATAATCTAGTCTAACCATCTCATTTTATGGGGAAGGAAAGTGAAGGCCAGAGATTAGGTGACTCAATTAAAGTCAGACAGGATTCGAACACAGATCTTCTGATCTCAAATCCAAATCCCCAAATTCGACATTTCTTGAATGTCAAAATCCTTCCTCTCCCCTTTTAAAAAGCCCTTTAAGTTCCTAACACGTGAATCTGTTTTTTCCAAACTCCAAATGTTATTAATTGAAATAAAGGTTCAATTACTTAAACTCCTTACCTAATGGAACCTCTGACTTGTCTGGACCAATTTCTAGCAAACTTTCTAGCAGGACCAAGGGCAGACCATCTTGTCTCTCCCATCTGATTGTGGGCAACTTGAAATCACACTCAATGGATGCAAAGCATGAGGTTTTACAGTTGGGATTGTAGGAATGGAATCTTTAAGGTTAAGATCATGGGTAACTCTAGGGTATCGAGCCGTAATATAACACGTATTCCTATGCCCGATCTGAAACAAAGCCCTAATCAACCAAGAGGAACGCTGCCATGCAGACTAAAGAGCTTTGCCCAAATTAAAGGGAAAGCACCAAACAACTCAGCAGGCGATTTCTCAGGAGGAGTCCTTCCAAACCACAAATGCCCCAAAGCACCAAGTCTGCAAATCAAACAAGCAGTTTTTGAAGTTGCCAGAAGCCTGAGCACCTTGGCAAAGCTGAAGTGAGAATGATTAAAAAGCCCAAGATGGCACTGGAGAAAAATGAACATCAGTTGATTTTTCTAAGAATCAATAAATAATTGCGAAAGAACATAAATGGGCAAGAAAGGAAGGAAGAAATGGACAACAGAGATGAAGGATAAGCATAATGTCTCCCACATTATCAATCACCTCTCTTCTGGAGGCACAGACCCTGTCACCATTCAAACAACTCTTGTGTTTGTATTTCAAAGACCTGGACTGTCTTAAAGTACTATATACTCCCTCAAAAGGCATGTGTACCCCATGCCAGATAGTTTTTTTTTTTTTAATATACTTAAAATGGTCAATACATTTTGTAATTGTAGGACTAATTTTGCTCTAATTTGGGAACTGGCTTTAGAGTATCCCTAGGTCATTTAGTTTCTTGATAGTTCTCCTCATCACCCTTTTCCTCCCCTAGCAAAGTATGGATGCTTTTAGTTTCAAGGATACAGGGTAACTACTGAAATAATGGGGGTCATGTTTCCATGGTCTGAATCCTCTCTTTTCACAGAGTTTGATATGGGGCTCTTGCCGCATTTTAGCAAAGCAATGTAAGTTGCTTTCTAGAATAGAAAGGCACTTGGAATAATTAAATGTCCAGTCTGCTCCAAATTGAGGATTTCAACCAACATCTATTTTCCCACAACAACATTTGCTTTTAAACCAACTTCCTTTCAATAATTGCTTTTAAAAAACAAATGGTGAGAACACGGTAGAAGAGCAACCAGGTCTACACCAGAGACATATATCTTCCCATTCTTTCCTCTCCTGCTGTTAAGAAGCATCTGATAATTGTTTTGCTAAAAGCTTTGAGACCAGAGGTCCCTTTTTCCCCCTGTGAGGGCCAGTGTACCAGTGGACAGCAAAGACCTTTTGATCTTAATGAGCAAGAAGCCAGACACCAGGCCTGGCAGGGGGGGGTATACTTAGAAGAAACCAGCCTTTTTCTTTTCCCATGAATGCTGAAGCAGACCAATGAGGTAATCATTAAAATTTTAAGAAATTATGATAATAATAATTGTTGTATTTTTTCCCCCTTGATTCTGGAATCTTCCTAAAAAGTCTTTTCCCACCTTCACTGAAAAATCCTTGTTCTGTTTCAGGGAAGTGGGAATGCAATGTCTGGTAAAATGTCTCAAAACAAGGCCTGTATTTCTGGCCAGAAGCAGCCGCTGCATTCTTGTTAAACCATTTGACTCCCGTCTGGCCTCTGCCCACTTCTCCCCAGTTCCCTCCCACCCTATCCCAAGCACTGAGATTCTTCATCCATTACTGATGATTCTCAAGGATTGTCTTGTAGTCTCAAAGGAAATCAAAGAAAGTGTGACCCAGCTCCAGCCTGTTGCGCTAGCTGCCATTCACAACCCCAGATGCCCATCACATTCTTCCGGTTCACAGACCCCGAAGAAGGAGCCAGGGGCTGAAATTACAGAGAGTGATCCACCGCAGTTTCTGGCCTGTCCTGGGGTCATCTCCCCTTGAAGATTCGTATTTTGTCAAAGGATGCGAGAATGGAGGTTACGTTGGATTCAAAGTCACCATCGTGAACGCCTGTTTTTCGGAAAGCCCCAGCAGAAGGGTTATTCTCCCAGTAGTGATGCCAGTTGCCTTTACTGTCTGCTCCAAAACCATAGAGATCCACCTAGTAAAATACACAAAAAAGATATGATTGAGTGAAATGAGCATTAATTTTACTTATAAGTTTCTTCCCTATGTTAGACATTGTGAAATAAGATGGAGGAATAGCAAGGTAAAAACAAAACTGTCTCAAGGAGGTTATATTCTAGGGAAAGCTAGGGAAAGAAACATGTTCAAACATAAGTAGAAAATTTATACAAACATACAGGCAATTTCAGAAGAAAAGGTCCAGATTATCTCTCCCACCTGTTCCCTCTCAACAACTCCACCCTTCTTCCAGGGGCATTGTTCTTTGACTCTTGCTGGAAAACATTTCTAATTGGGGGTAAAGGGGAAACGGGTTGAGTTATGACCTATAAGTATGCTATGAGTTACCACTGTGGCCTTGCAGCCAAATATTGGTCTGAGAAGGCATTAGAGACACTTTACTCAGAACAAAGGAGGTATGACTGCCTTCTGAGCCCAGGTATGAATCCATTCTGGGAGTCACAGTTAAGGAAGCACAGTAACAAACTGGAGTGCCTCCAGAGGAGGGTATATTGCCTGGCAGAGTATACACACCTGGCGAATAAACTCCCTGTGTTTCACTCATTACCCTTGTCTAAAAAATAATGGCATTTTTTAAAGGTTCTTTCTCATGCCCTAACGTATGAAACAGGAATGATGGGAAGAAGTGGAAGAGAACAACATTTAAGTTCAATAAGAGAGCGAACTCTCTATTAAGTAGAGCTTCCAGCTCTTAGTCACTGAAAATGGTCAGGCAGCAGTTAAATGAGAGCCCAAGGACTTGGAGTCCTTAGATTGGAAATAGATGGAGAAGAAGTAGGGGTCTGGGGTGGGCTCTTGGTAAGGACTGAACAGGGAATAGAACACATCTAGAGCTATGGTTGAGTTTGAGGCAGAAGGGATGAGATCAGCATCTGCTCTAGTGCTCCATAACTCCAGCAGGCAAATTGATTCAGAATATTGAGTATCGCCCCATCTCCCCCCCCCCTTTTTTGCTAGCTCTTCTGGTTGAGAAGTTCCCCTCAAAGCAGTCTATCCCAGCTCCTGAAAGTTACATACGACTTTTACCATCCCTAAAAATATGCTTTCCAAAAAAATGATATTTAAAGCAACATTCAAAAAGATTAATGAAATTTCTATTCCTTTTTGGTCATAAAGTCAGTAATCACTCAGCTTTTGACATTTTCCCTGGCTCTCCTTTCTACCTGAAGCTCTCTCTCCCTTCTCATCACTGCCTGCTGGCTTCAGGTGAGCTAAAGCCAATGTTCTACAGGAAGCCTTATTACCCAGTTTGACCGGTAGGGCCCTTGTTTGTACATAGTTATTTTCAACTTGTGTCTTCCATCTGACTGGGCAACTTGAGTTCAGGAAGCACTTTTTTAAAATCTTTCTTTATATTCCCAGCACTTAGCAGAGAGTCAGCCATATAGTAGGCACTCATTAAATGTTTTTTAATTAAAAAAAAAAAGAAAGAGTAAATCTTCTGCAGATTGAAAAATAAAATGTCTTACCTCATCACATATGTGTAGGGAAAGAATCACAGAGAGAATTCCAGTGGATGGGTACCTTCCGTGGCCCTGGAGCCAGCTGTCAAAGACATATTTGATGAATGCTGGATGGTAGATCAGGATCTGGGTGAGAGAAGAACAGCATGTTGGTCAGCAAAATAACGAGGCAGTGTGGGAAGAAAGTCCCAAATGAGGACTGAGATTAGTTGTGATACCTGGATTCTAGCCCTAGTCCAATAAGCTGGCTACCGAGCTGTGAGACCATTTGCTCTGGACCTCAGTTTCTCTGTCTTTTGGATGAGAGAATAAGGCTGGATGTTCTCTTTGAGGCCCTTTCCACTATTAACCTACTATATTCTAAGGTCTTTTCTAGTTCTAATCTTTTTTTTTTTTTTTTTTTTGGTAATTATTTTACATTCATTTACAAAAAGTGTTTTGAGTTCTAAATTGTCTCTTCCCCTTCCCACTCCTCCTTAACCCATTGAAAAGGCAAGTACTATGATATCAATTATACATTTGAATCATGCAAAATATATTTCCATATTGGCCATGTTGTCCAAAAACAGCAAGAAAAATAAAATGAAAAAATTATGCTTCAATCTGCACTCAGAATTGATGAGTTCTCTCTGTAGGTGGATTAGCTCTCCTATTCTACATTCTAGACTGTTCAGCTGTGGGAGTCTACTTTCTAAGGTCTAAGGAGGAAATGGCATGGTTTAGAATAATGGAATCAAAGTCAAATAGAAACAGGGCCCACCAGTATAAACAGCAGGATCTCTGGGAGCCACATAGCAGTTTTAAAATGTCATGTTATCTATATTTTATTGTATTTTTATTTACTTTGTTAAAATGCTTCCAAATTACATTTTAATCTGTGTTGGGCCATACAGAGTTCCATATTTGATAACCTCTAATTTTTGGAACCTCTGTTGTTCAATCATTTTTCAGTCACATCTAACTGAACACAATCCCTTTGGAGATTTTTCTTGGCAAAGATACTGGACTGGTTTGCCATGTCCTTCTCCAGCTCATTTTACAGACAAGGAAACTGAGGCATATGGGGTCACATAACTTGTACCATGTCGCAGCTAGTAAATACCTAAGACCAGCTTTGAACCCAGAATTATGAGTTTCCCTGCCTCCAAGCGTGGTACTCTATACACTGAGTCAGCTAGATGCCCTATGATAATCTCTAGCTTAGTGGAAAGAATGATAGGTTTATGGTCAAGAGAGACTTGGATTCAAATTCTAGCTCTTGCCATAGACTACATTAAAATCCTTTGTTTGAATTCCTCACACATTCCACAGAGCAGACACTAATAAAAACTGACATAGAATTAGTAATAAATACATATCTTGCATTCTTTTGGGGGGTTGGGATTCTTTTTTTTTTTTACCTCCCCCCCCCAAAAAAAATTGTCTAAAATATGTTTTGGTATACTAGCAAAATCCTGTTACCACTGTGCTTGGCTAAGGTGGCCAATGTGTTGTGTGATTATGGGCCGCTTCCCTAATCTCTATCTTTTAGTTTTTTCAACTGTAAAGTAGGAATGACAGTAAAACCAGCAATTCCCGCCTTCCCCCCTCCCCCTCCCCAGCCAGGGCTGTTTCAGGGATCAGATGACATCCTCCAATTGCTCAATACATGACACTGAGGTCCTTTCCAGCTCTAGTATTACAAGATTCAATGACAATGTGCCAGTGGGCACACACACACACACACACACACACACACACACACAGAGCTCTGGGAGCTCAATCCAACTTGAGCATCCCTTAGGTGGACTGACAGCAGAATGGCCTGATCCCTGCAGACTTCTCCCGGAGCTGAGCAGAAGGAGGCACAGAAATTACAGCTGGGACTTCTCTGCCCTCCCTCATTTCTCTTTAAAAAGCCTGACTGATTGGGGGATTTCAGATTCCTTTACCACTTTGAGACGTCCTGCTGCGTTTGTAATTACAGTGACAGAGAAATGCTTGGAAAACCCACAGGACTCCCTTCTCAGGGGATTCAAGGTTAATTGGCGAGATTTCTGTGTCCTGCAGCACCTGGGGAGCTAGGAGTGACTTTGCTCTACGAGGGCCCAGAGAGGGGGCGGCCCCCAATCCGTGCTGTGCCTCCTTCTCAGAGCACTAGTCACCTGCCCCCTGGGATGGAGGGAGACGGCGGGTGCTCATTTTTTTCTGCCAGAGATGCAGGCGTGTTAGTTTAGGAGGTGATAGCAGCAAACAAGGGATCCAGGTTGGCTAGGTGACCCCGGACGAGTGACTCAGCCACACTATTAGACTCGGCTTCTTCTGAAAAATGAAAGGGCTGGATTGGATGGCTTCCAAGGCCCCTTGTCTTGGAAACTATTATTCTGTAGATATTTTGGGTTCTGGGGTTCTTCCCCACCCTGCCCCCTACTTATTAGAAAGTCAGCCAGTATTGAGTGAAGGTCTTGTACTGAGATTAGCGACAACATGGAAGGGAGAGATACAAAAGAACAGGACAGATTTTCCCCAGCCTCAGGGGTTTGCAAACTCAAGTTTGGCATTTGTTGGCCAACGTGAAGGGTAACTAGTTTGGAAGGCCAGATAAGGTCTAGATAATGTGCTGTCTTTGAGGGGAAGGGAGGATAGCCAGTAATCCTTGTACCCTTCTCCTGCCTGGCTCTTGGCAGAAAAGTAAATTAGTATTTTCAGCTGTCGAACTTGCAGGACAAGAAATGTCCCCAACGTCCCATAGCCTACAGGACCAGGAAGGGATTTCAGAGGTCATTGAATCTAATCTCCACATTTTATTTACTAGGTTCAATAATTTACAATGAGTCATACGGTCAGAAGGTACTTGAGGCTAAATTCAAACTATGATTTTCCTGACTCCAACTTTACTAAATTTTATTGCTTTTCAACACAGAGCAATGTAGTTCTCTGTTGGTGAGTTGGGGGAGGGGGAAAGGTGTGGCAATGTCCTTGGTGTGTTGAGAAGGGAGTATGTGAGCAGCAGGCTTGGTATCAGAGACCTGGGCTGGGGTCCAAGCCACATCACTAACAGAATACACGACTTAGCAAAGGCACATGGCTTCTCTGAGTTACAGATACCTCACCTGTAAAATGGGTATAATAATACCAGGCTCTGCTTCTTGTGGATTGTCATGAGGATCAGACAAGGGATGGATAGGAAGGTCCCTTGCAACTGGAAAGTGTCATTTTTAGGAATATCAGCTAATGTGATCACCACTGACTCACCTTTTCTCTCTTCACTTGTATTTTTCGGGGTACAGGGACATATGTGCTAGGAAGAGAAAAAAAAGAAAAGAGTGGACTTAGTAATAATATCAATAATGTTATTAATAATCATAGCATTTATAGAGCACCTTAAGGCTTTCCAAAAACATTTTACATGTGCATTGATTGGATCCTCACAGAAAGAAATGCTACATGACAGGTATTTTTAGTATTTCTATTTTGCTCGGGGATATCCGATTATTGAAAGTTTTTCCAAAACCAGCCCTGTTCCTCCATTCTCTGAGCCCCCTGGATGCCTAGCCAAAATACAGAGCAGCTCTGCCCAAATCCTTCTAAATAAGTGGCTACACTGATCTGGGGAAGCATTTCCTAGAGGCAAATAACAGAAGAAATAATTAGGACCTAGCAGCATCAGGAGAGAGGAAAGAAAGCAGAAGGGATTCTAATGCTTGTAGGGCCTTTAGCAAGTGACTTGGTCTTTCCCTATCTCTTTATTTCTTCATCTGCAATAGATTAATCACCTCTGAGATTCCTTTCAGCCAGAGCTTCATAATCCTGAAATCTATAATGCTTGGAGTAATCCCACAACCAGAGTCTTCCCTGTTGTGATCACCAGGGGGCACTAATGACTAGTTTTTGAGTATCCTTTTAAAAATTGAAAAAAATTCTTTGACAGGAGCATAGATTTAAGTTGGAATCATTCAGTAAATACTTCATTTTAAGGCAAGTAAATCTCTGAGACACAGTTCCCTTATCTGAAAAATGGGAATAATAACTGTTTTACTTCACAGAGCTACTATGAGGAAGGAGCTCTGTAAATTTTAAAGTACTACCGAGCTATTATTGTTGTTAATAATAATAATTCTGTTTTGCATGGATTTGCAGCAATTTTACTTCATAGAGCTACTATGAGAAGGAGCTCTATAAATTTTAAAGGACTACAGAGGTATTATTGTCATTGCTGTTAATAATAATTCCATTTCTACATAGATTTATGGCAATTTTTAAAAATTGGAGCACAGAGGTTAGATTTGGAATCAATCAGTGTGATTTTATTCAGTCATTCAACCATGTCTCACTCTATGTGACCCCATTCAAGATTTTCTTGGCAAAAATATTAGAGTGGTTGCCATTTCCTTCTCTGGCTCATTTACAGATGAAGAAACTGAGATGACTTACCCAGGAACACACAACTAGTAAGTGTCTGAGGCTAGATTTAAACTCATGAAGATGAATGAATTTTCCTGACTCCAGGCCTGGTGCTGGTGCCATTTAGCTGCCCTAATCAATCACTAATCACTTCATATCACAATTGAAGTTACCCAGATCCTGAAAAATGTACTATTTTGCCCAAAGTCACAAAGGTTTTAAATAAACCAAAATTTGAACCCATTTTAGAGTTGCAGTTGGGAGGGTACTTAGTTCATTTATCAGCCTAGTCTCATTTTGCAGCTGAGGAAACTGAGACCTAGAGTGGGAAAATGACTTAGCTGAAGTTCTACATGCAGCAAGAGAGGATTTAAAGCCAGGTCCTCTGACTTGAAATATCGTGCTCTTTCCCATCCATCAAAACATAGCCAAGATCACTAATCTGAAAGATGTACTGATCTTCCTCATCTGTAAAATGGGAGGAATACTTGTCCTACTTCACAGGTTATGGTTAGAAAGGAGCTCTATAAAATTTAAAGGGCCATATGAATGCAAGGTGCTATTAATAATAGTAATAATAATTTTGTTTCTATATAGATTTACAGCTCTAATCTACTGGAAAGAAAGTAGCAGAGAGAAAAGGTAATTTATAACTTGATTCTACCACCCCTGAACTCATCTCTGATAATGAATTCTAGGGGGCAGAGGAAGTAGGGAGCAGAAATGATGGTATTTTGTACTCCTACTAATACATCTTAGAATACATGTTCCCAGAATACTGTGGAAAGTACAACAACAGACTGTTAAAACTAATTATTTCTAATTTTTGCTTTTTAAAAATTAAATCTTGCATGAAAATAATTAAATAAAATGTTAAATTTAAAACTAATTTAAATTAAATTAAAATTAAGTGAAATTATTGTTGTTAATAATAATGATGATAAATCTTGAGTACAAGCCTGGGACTGCACAGATGAGGAAATTATTAAGACTTGAGAGGAAAGGGGACTCGTTGGGACCGCCCAGGGAGCCAGTGGCAAAAACAAGATTGGGAATCCTTGGTTACCTCTGTGCTCTTACTAGGCTTTCACCGAGCCCTGTCCTGTGCTGTCCTACCATAATTTTACAAAGTTTCCTGCCATTTAGAGAAGCAAGAGACTGTGAGCAACGGACCACAGAAAGGGGAAGGGTGGGGAAAGATGCAGAAGGGGATGTGGGAGTCCTAGAGACAAACTACCAACCGCACAGCTCTTTTGAGGTTCACTGAATTGTGTCTGGGAATGTTACTGGCAGAAAGCAGTTTTTTCATTTCCTTTCACAAATTATGAACAAACTGATATCAAAAGGTAAATGGGTCCTGAAAGGTGAATCGCCTCTAACACATCTCAGGCCTTTCTGGAAGCTGTATAATAGAACTCGACAGAGAACCACTGTATCTTTTGGCTTCCTTCACTATCAAAACAGTGTACTATTTTCCCCTGGAGAACCTCAGCTTGGGCAGCCTCAGCTTGGTGGCTGTAATGTAATGTGGGAAAGATCCCTCCTGACCTCTGGCTTTTATGCCCAAAATTGCTGCTAACTTATTGTGGGCATTATTCATCTAACCGGATGACAGTTACAGACCAAGAGATCAGCTTATCAAACCCTCTCATGTAACAGAGGACGAAATGCAGGTTCAGGGAGGTACAAGATTTGCTTAAGGTCCCATATGAGGTAAACACCTCAGATAAGATTTTAACCCAGGTCTTTCGATTCCTGAGCCCAAGGCTCTGCCCACTGCTTTGCAATAAGAGGTAAGACTAGTTAATTATGAAGATTCCTTCCCAGCTCTGGACTTCTAGGAAATTACATCTGCCTTTTTTTCTTAAACGTATGTATATGGTGTTGCAAGGTCTACAAAATTTATTCTTCACAATAACTCTATGAGGGAGATGGGAAAAGCATCATCCCCATTTTGCAGATAATAGCTAGCATTTATATTACACTAAGACATTCCTATCATTTAATTCTCATAACAATCCTGTATAATAGGTACTATTGTTATTCCCGTTTTTACAGATGTGTCAGAGAGACTAGGGTGACAAAGCAGGATTTGAATTAAGGTCTTCTGACTCCTGTCCCTTACAGCATGCTGCCTCTCTAAATTGGGTCCTCTGAGAACAAAACAAATCAAACTCTCTTTCCTATGTGATAGCCCTTCGCACACTTGAAGACAGTTATTATGCTTCTTCCTGCTAAACATCTGGTTCCTCAAACTGCTTTTCTCCATTGAATCACCCAGCTGTCACTAATAGGAGAGTCAGAGAGCTGAAAGCGACATATGGAATACAGTGGACCAGCTTGTAAACTGGGATTTGAACCCAGGGCATCCGACCCTGACTCCTGTGTGTCCACCAGGCCACTGCCTTTCTCGCCTTCCTCTCGTTCCCTCTGGCTGACCCTGGAGACAATTTAACATCGAGTAGAAGGCAGGGTCTTATCAAAGCTTGGGTGATGGTTGGACCATGGAGGGACGCCAGCTGGAAGCCCAGAGGGGCCAGGCTGACGAGATCCAGGGCCCAGGGTTAGGCTAGTGGTCAAGGAAGTCCCAAGCATTGGACATCAAACGGCAAGTTGGAGTGAAGGGAGAGGGGAATCAAGAGAGAAGGAAAGAAATTGTCACTGGGAATTGTTTCTGATTTATTTTAGCTTCACACATGGGGTGACTTTGAACAAGCTGTTTCTCTCTGCATCTTACTTTTTTCATTATCAAATAAGGGAGTTGGATTAAATGACCTTGAATCCTCCAGCTTTGTATTAGATTCTTCTGGACTTGGTTTTGATCAAGTACAAAATCCTCCCCTTGGTGTGTAATACCCTTCACAGCCTGCTCCCTTCCCCAGCACCCTACTCTTCCAGCCTTACTCTCCCCCACGTCTCTCAATCCAGGACATGGCCTCCTGGCTCTCCCTCACACAAAATGCTCCATCCCCTCTTCTGGCTGTTCGCCATTCTGGGAACGCTCCCCTTCCTATTCTCAGTTCCTTCAAATTCCAGCTAAAATCCCACTTTCTACTGGAAGCCTTTCCCAATCCCCTTAATTCTAATGCCGTCCTTCTAATGATTATCTTGAGTTTGTCAATCTTGATTGTTGGCCTTTCTCTGAATCCCCAGGGCTTCACACAGTGCCTGACACATAGTAGGTCTTTACAAATGCTTGCTGGCTTGATACCAAAGGCAGGAAAAGGACAGGAGCCATTTTGGTATGCAAAGTGACCACAGATATGTGTCCAACACATTCTGAGACATGATCAGCAAAAGCCCCTCTCTTGAAAGTTAGAAGGAAGTAGATTCAATGACACATTTGAACTTGGAATTAGGGTGACTCAAAGTCACAATGTAAGTTAATTGCAGAACTGGAACTGGATTCCTGACTCCCACAGTTCAGCTGACTTTCCACATGAGGAAACTGCTAAATTATTATTATTATTATCATTAATTATTATCACCTTTTCTTTCAGATGAGGAAACTGAGGCTCAGGAGATGTTTGCTCATGAAATTAAATGCCAGTAATGGGATTTCGGGGTGGCACAGTGGCTAGAGGGCCAGGTCTGAAATCAGAAACATTTATTTATCTTCCAAAGTTCAAATCTGGCCTCAAATACTTACTAGCTGTGTGATACTGGGAAAATTAGTTCACTCACCCTGTTTGCCTCAGTTCCTCATAGGTGACAGAAGGAAATAACAAAGCACTCTAGTATTTTTGTCAAGAAAACCCCAAATGGGGTCATGAAAAGTCAAACATAATTGAAAAACAACTGAACAGCAACAATAATGGGATTTGAACTCAGTAGTCTATTTTCTACTATAGGAATACATATATACATATATACATGTATGTATGTATGTATCTATATATCTATCTATCTATACACCTATTGAAATCTTTTTTCTTTCAAGGTCCAGTTCAGGAGTTACATTTTCCATAAAGCCTTCTTTTATACTCTCAGATTCTCCTTCCATTCAAATTTTCTTATATAACATACTTATTTGTATTTTGTATTATTTCCCCCTCTCTATTGCTAATAGATTGTCAGTACCTTATTCATTCATTTATTTAAAAAAGATTTATTAAATGCCTACTATATACAGGGCAAGTACAGAGAGCTTTGTCCTATGGCAAGTAATTTATTAATCCATGTTTGCTGACTTGAATTGAAAAAATTTCTATTAATAGAGCTAAACAGCCAAATGTGAGCATTAGCTCTGAAAGGTAGGGTTCCATCAATGTCACCTGATGACAAGAGGAATTTCTGCGATTCACAGGGCTTCAGATAGTGCTCTGATTCTTTTTATGGGTTCCACTCTTTAGACTAGATCAGAGAAGGCATTTTCCATATTGGCAAAAACTCACTGGGTTTTTTTTTTTTTGCCATTGTTCGGAAAAGGAAGAAAACTTAGAAATGCTGACCATAGAATCCTCCATAATATGGAGAACATGGTGGAAAAGATGGGCTATAAGAATTGCAAATAGCCCTTCTTCTAGACTTAATTCAAAAGCCTCCTCCTCCATAAAGCCTTGCCCATCCTCAACTCTTGGGTTGGAAGCAATATTTGCAGTCTAAGTTTTTCAATCACTTGGTTTATAACCCTCTTTTTTTTTTCATTTTATTATAGCTTTTTATTGACAAAACACATGCATGGGTAATTTTTCAACACTGATGCTTGCAAAAAACTTCTGTTCCAGCTTTTCCTCTCCTTCCCCACACCCCTCCTCTAGATGGCAGGTAGTCCCATACATGTTAAATATGTATAACCTTCTTAACATCTCTTCTTGGTATCTGAATTGAAGAAAAGCAGCTTAGACAGAAAACTGGTCTTGAAACCAAGAAGACCGGGGCTGAAGCCCACTTTGGGCACCTATAGGATGTATGATCGAGATCAGGATGATCTAGACCAGGGATGGGCAATTTAAATAGAAATGGGAGTGTGTTCATAAGGATCATTGTGGGCAGTACACTGACTCATTCTTAAAATGAAAATGTTGGCTGTGTTTTATTGTATTTTACTTTGTTAATATTTCCCAATTCCATTTAAATCTGGTTCAGACCACACTGGGAGTGTGGTAGGCTTTGGTGCCAGAGTTTGACACCTCTTGGTCTAGCTATCTCTCTAAGATTAAGTTGCTGAGCAGGTGAAAACCTGCTTTGGTGTGGGAATTTTTTCACTTAGAGTTTCCTATAGCAATGAAATCCCAGGTCCAGTCCTGATTCCTATTTGAAATCATATGTTAGGACTAAGCCACGTCTCACCTCTCATTTTGCAGTTGAGAAAATGAAAGCCTAGAGAAGTTAGAATTGTTCAGAATCACATATAATAATAAAGGAATTTCATATTTACCAGTGATGTAGATCATTTTATCCAATAATTTCATTTTATAGATAGCATTTACATAACACATTGATATTTGCAAAATCCAATACAAATAATATCTAATTTTATTTTTAAAACAACCCTGGGAGAAAGGTGTTATTATTAATAATAATAATTATTATTGTTACATTATATTATTATTAACAATTAACAATTTAACAATTGAGATAACTGAGAAAAAGGGTATATAACTTATATCCAGGGTCACCAGATAGCAATTATCTGATGCAAGTTTTGAACTCAGGGCTTCCCAATTCCAGGCCTGGCCCTCTATCCTGCTAACTCAATTTATCAGCTCTTTGGCAACAAGAAGGGGCTAGGAATTTGGGGGAAAGGACCCAAAACAGGAGGGCAAGGGTTAAAAGAAGGAGGGTAGAGTTGCCAAATCAGAAATGAGGTAAAATGACTTATTCTGTAATATGTGAAACTAGGAACCAAAACTAGATCTCCTGAACTCAGATCTAGGACACAGTAGGTGTCTAATAATTGTATGTTGATTTGTGGACAAATTCCACATGTTTTACTCAGCTGATGAAGTGAAGCCCCATTAATGTGCAATTAGGAAAAACCTTTTCTTGTGATTTTGGACAAGCGACTGACTCTCCTGGAGTCTGGGACTGTTTTGTGACTTGTAAGAGAGAAACAACTTCTGTCTTAGATCACATCTGACCAGTTAACAGGACTAAGTCTAGCTCATCCCAAAGTCACAAGAACTACTTGGGATATCAAAAGGGAAATGCCTCTAAGACATTTTAGACCCTTCTGGAAACTTTTTTGAGACTAGACCTTAATTTAGTACTAAGCGCAACTTCCCTTCTTGGACCTGTCTTGGGGTTGAAGGATCACTATCTCAGAGGGTAAGAACCAGTTCCCATGAATGCTCTTTGGTTTTGGTCACATACAGATTCCTATAGTTAGCCCCTTTCCCACAATGACCTGCCACAATGGCAGGCCACACACATGAGAACTTCCTTTACTGTCTGTCTTTTTTTTTTTTTTTTTTTAACTACAAGACTCTCAAACCCTGTGCTTAGGAATTCACCTATAAGTTTTTTTGTTTTTTTTGCAAGGCAATTGGGATTAAATGACTTACTCACACAGTCATGTGTTTAAGGCCGGGTTTTGATTATCTTAGTTATCCTCTCAAACCCCACGGTCTATTCTCCATCTCCTCTGGATCTAACACCCTACACTCTGTTCCAACCCGCTATATTTGAAATCCCTTTTCAATTCCAAGGGCCTACAACGCATGCTTTTATTAAGAAGATCATGCTTTTGTGCCTCAAGTTGACTGAAAGTTGAAGGTCTCCCATTGCAAGTCCCAGGTTCCCTTGTGATATGTTATTAGTTCTCCTTTATGGAATACAGGGAAAGCCAAAAAGACTTAACATTGTTCATCTTCCATATCTATAAAATTAAGGGTTGGAATTGCAAATCTGATATTCCATGATCTGTGTTCCTTTATTTCACACAAATTTATTTAGTACCTATTGTGTGCTATGCTCTATGTTTGGATTTCTGGCCCTGCCTTCAAGGAGTTGACAATTTCTTGGGTCCCTTCCCATCTTAATATGTTCTGAAGATCCTTCTCCTTCTAATATTTAATGTTCTAAAACCCTTTCACTCTGGCATTCTACACTTTAAGGTCTCTTCCAGATCTAGCATTCGACATTCTCTGCCCCAATCTTCAAAGGACCCCCTTTCTTCTAAGAGCCCACCAATGCATTATGCAATATTTATTTTGGACAGTGTGCTTTGGTGCCTCCAGCTGACTTACAAGTTGATGGTGCCTTTGGTCAGGGCACTGATCACCCACTGCAAGTCCATGATCTTAAAGGGAATCAGGATCATGCTGACGTTTTCTGCCAGTTCTCGGAAGCTCTCGGGGTACACCAAATGGTGAGTGGTCTTCCTCCCAACATCAGCTTCGAACCCTGCTGTGGGGGCCCGGTTCATCCTGAAAACAGAAGGCACAGGCAGGGAGGCAAGGAGACAAATTGTCAGAAGGCTTTATTTCTCGGATTTAATTTTGCTTCATTCACTGGGTTACTTTGGGTTACTTCTCTTAGGGCTTCAGTTCTTCTGTCTGACAAATGAGGTAGCTGCACTAAATGACCTGGAAGGGCCCTTCCTGTCTTAACATTCTGTGATTCTGGGAGAGATTTTTTTCACTTAACACCTTTTAACTTAGTCTCAGCATCAGTTCGGCACGTCACGGTGAGTGGAATATGAGTGTCTGGAAGGGGACCTGACCTGACCTGAAGTGTCAATTGGCTCTGAAGGTACAAAAACATAGTGTTGAAGAGAGACTAGAGGTTCAGGGAAAAAGGGGAGTTGCTTAGGATCCCATCTAAAGTTCTTTGCTGAACCAACCCATTGCTTGCTCTAGGATGCTGGAACATCTCGGTTTTAAAAGTAAGAATGATGCTGTCAATCAATCAACACACATTTATTAAGCATTCATGATGTTCCGAGCACTGTGCTAAATGCTGGGGACACAAAAGAGGCAAAAAAACAATTCTTGCTTTTAAGGAACATATAACCTAAAGGGAGTAACAACTTGCAAATAATTATGTACAAACAAGCTAAATATGAGATCAATCAATTAATCAATAAACATTGATTAAATATCTATTATGTGTCAGGCACCGTAAAATAAAGGAGTTAAAGAAATCTCTGATGTTTCTCTCTCTGCTCTCAAAGCTTCTAATCTAACAAGGGAGATGACATGCAAATAATTATGTACAAACAAGCTAACAAGATAAATTAGAAATAATTAATAAAGGAAATCACTAGAATTAAGAGGGTTGGGAATGACAATACTAATAACAATTTACATTTTTATATCTTGACAGGTTAGAAAGTAGTTTAAGCAGAGCGTGTGATTTGATTCTCACAACATCCTCATGCAAGGGCACAACTATGATTGTCTCCATTTTTCAGAGGAGGAAACTGAGACTCAGAAAAGTTTAAGTTACTTCTTTGGAATCAAAGAAGGTGGAAGAAGAGTTAGAACTTCATTTTAAGTCTTCTGATTTCCATTATATTGGGGTTCCCTCTTCCCTCTATTATACCATGCTTTCTCTAGGTAAGAGTGCTATTATAAGATCTCTTTAAAAACTGAGTAACTGAAACTCCTTGGATCGGGTCCAAGATGAAGTGGCCTTATATAAATTAAAGCATTTAGTGAATAGTATCAGAATATTATTTTAGTGTCAGAATTACTTATTTTAGTAATATTCTACTTTTTTCCAAGTCAAGGAGCAAAATTGTTGTAATTGTAATGCCAATTAAAGCAGTCTAAGTTCCAAAAGACGTTAGGAAAGAACCAAGGGAAAGAAGATAAATTTACAGGAAAGACTTGGAGACCAGGTGCTTCATGTCACTGATATGCACCTCATTGTTGAGTTTTATGACTTAGAGGCAGAGTTGAGGAGTGATCTGGTATGCACCTCATTATGGTCTCAGAAACTTTATTACTGTGATCACAGCCAGCAATGTTTGTGGAACTGCAGCACTCCCAAGGCCAGGTGGCCTTAGGGTTATTGCCATACTCTCCCTAGGAGCTCCACCACATCATCTCCCCCTCAAGCAAGTGGGGCCCAAATTCATTTGGGACAAAGAGACAATCAGCTTCTGGAGCTGTTTCAGGCTGCTAGGGGTGTAGAGCTGTCCCCACCTAGACTCTACATTTATGAACCCATATTGGCTTAATTCCTTGAACGGCATGTAACATTTCATATGACCTTCAAATATCCTTATCACATAATATTATAGAATAGAAGTTACATCAGAATTAAGATCCTTTAAGGCAAGGAATATGCTAATAGAAGGCCTGGTGCATAATAACTGAAAGTGTGAATGAATGAATATAATTAACTGTATTGCTATCTGTATCCAGCTACCAACTAGAATGGAACTAGAATACCACTAGAGAATATTTCTTATTGAAATTTTGTGTCTTCTTCAATGCATACAGTAGGTGTTAGATAAAAGTTAAATAAATGGTTTATAGCACCAGAGGTCCTCAAACTAGGGCCCACGGGCCAGATGCAGCAGCTGAGGATGTTTATCCCCCTCACCCAGGGCTATGAAGTTTCTTTATTTAAAGGCCCACAGAACAAAGTTTTTGTTTTTACTATAGTCCGGCCCTCCAACAGTCTGAGGGGCAGTGAACTGGCCCCCTATTTAAAAAGTTTGAGGACCCCTGGTACAGTACTTTAAATTTTTAAAAGATATTAGGATTGCTGAACTTGTAGTCAGAACTAAGTTCAAATCTGACCCCAGACATTTACTAGCTGTGTGACCCTAGGCAAATGACTTCATTTCTTTAAGCCTCAGTTTCTTCATCTATAAAATGGGGATAATAATACCTCCCTCATAGTGGCTGTTAGGGTAAACAAAATAATGATATGTATTTTTTTTTTTTTTGCAAAACTTAAAGTTCAATATAAATAAATTGTGGTGCTCATCATTAATGTTATTTTATTGTCACTCAGTATCCCCAGTAATCCCTATGAATAGATATGAATGGTATTAATACCCCCATTTGGCAGAAGAAAAAATAGAAGTGTGAAAAGTTTAAATGATTTGTTTAAGGGAATACAACTCATCAGAGACCGCACACGGACTAGAACTTAAGTCTCCTGATTTCCACAGCTGAGACCTTTCCACAGCTGTCAGCAGCTGCCTCTCAGGGATGGTGAGAAGGCAGTGCTAGTTTTGTAGGGAGCCAGGGGACTACTGGGACCCGTGAGGGCCCCTGCACTCACCGCAGCACAAAGTCATGGCTGTCAATGTCTCTCCCATACTGGGACTGCTTCAGATTTCCCGAGTTGCCCACGACAGCGCAACGCCTGCAGATCAGAGGCCCTTTCTCTAGAAGTGGGTCGGTGTCGCTGGGAACAATGCGGAAGAGCTCCTTGAAGGTGTCATTTAGTCTCCTGGGCAGCCTCTCCCTCTGGAGTCTCTGTGAGCAAAGGGCCAGAGGAGACACATTCAACAAAAAGGCCTCAGGTATCCCCAGGAAGAAAGCTCCTGTGCTGCTGGATGCTCATGGCACTACCACCCTAAGGACCAAGCTGGGCTGTGGGAGAAGGTAGAGATGCTTCTTTGTTTGGGAACTTTTGCCTCTGAATTCTACAGTAAGCACCTGCTGTATTGTCATGTGATAAATAACAGAATAAAACCGTTACATACGAAGAGGAGCGCCAGGTGAGAAAATAGCCATCCCAGGTGTAGCCTTTTTTAGGTACAGGTTGGACTAAATTGCTTCCTATATCCCTTGCATCCCTCACTCTGTATCTGCTGATTTCTACTCCAAGGAAGCTCATCACTTCCACCTGACACCATCTCCCTCTGCTTCCTTTTCCTTTCTGACTAAAGTGGGGAACATCAAACTCCTTCTAAAGCCTTCCTTCATAGAGGGCAGAAAGTGGACTCTCAGCTTCCTCCACTTTGCATCTTCTGCTCTGAGTTTAACTCCACTGAAAAGTTACCCCTGACCAGAGAATCCCTAGTCTCTGTTTCCTCCTTCACCCGCTCCAACAGTTTTCCTACCTCTTGTGTATTTTCTCTCCCCATTAGATTGTAAGCTCCTTGAAGGCAGGACCTATTTTTCTTTTTATTAATTGTATCCCCAGAACTTAGTATTAAGCACAATAGGTGTTTAATAAATGTTTATTGAATTGGATTGGATTGAGAATCAATCAACAAACTTTGATTTTAAAAAATATATTTTTTAAATTTTCAATAGTATTTTAATCAACAAATATTTATAAAGGGCCTATTAAGTACCATGAAGTGGGTAAAGTTCTGGGGATGCAAAGAAAAATAAAAGCTAAGCCCTAATAAAAACTATTAAATTCTAAGTGGAGATCATATATACACAAATATATATCTATATATCTATCTATATATATGTAAAATAGTGTAGATCAGATATATATAAATTTACACACACACACACACACACACACATACATACACACACACACATATCTATATGATTACTACGGAAGATATTTAAGGTAAACTTGACACTAACAACTGAAGGGCTCCAGAAAACTGCCTTCTTTAGGAATTGGAACTTAAAATAAGCTGAGGATTTGAAGGCAAAGATTGGGAGGGAGAGCATTCCAGGCTTGGAGAATAACAGCACAAAGATAGGAATGGAATTTGGATCATTGTATGTGAGGAATTCAAGGAGACCAGACTATGTGGGGAGTAGTAATGTTTTTAAGAATTGAAAAACTACAAAGGGTCAGAGTATGAGGAGTAAGCCTTCCTATATCAAAGAGAGGAATTTATATTTGATTCTAGAGGTAAGAGGGAGTTTCTGTCCCAAGTTACAGGGAAGCATACTTTAGCTCAACAAAAAAGGGTCGCTACCCAACAATTAGAGATGCCCCCGAAATAGAATTGTCCGCTTTGTGAGGTTGTAAGCTATAATTAGGGGGAAATTTTCAGTTGCAAATTCTGAGTCAGCAAAAGTATTTCACTCTTCCTAGACTCTGTGATTCCACTGGAGTGGGCAATCCTTCCATGGAAAAAACTGCAGTTTCTCCCAAACTTGGTGGTTATTTTTGAGAGTTGTTGAGTCAGCAAGAATGGCTTAAAAAGTCAATTCACATCAAAAAGACTCTATTGCACCTATGGGGTTCCCCAACTATGTTTAGGTTTATGAGAAATACCACAGAAGTTAAAAAAGCATGGTTCTTACCCAAGTGAAATGGGACTACCTGAGTGGGGGAAACTAAAAATCTCTAGTCTTGTAATGGAATGATCTTTGGACCAGCAGGAGATCAGGGTTCTTGGGCCTAGCTCTGCTATAAACATGCAGGGTGGCAATGTACAAGTCATTTCTCCATAAATGGACCCCAGTTTCCTCACGTCTAAAATGAAGATGCTGGACATGTTGATCTTTAAGGTCTCTTCCAGCTTTTCTTGGTTGACTATTTCTCTAATCTTTAAATTCGGGGGACACTGGTATTTTTGCAGTTCCCCATATCTATCAGCATTGCTAACCTGAAGGGAAGACATAGCTATTTTATAATGAAAAGATAAAAACTTTAAAATGTTAAAAATTACTTTTAACATGTAATGGGGGAAAATAAAATTTCCTATTAAAACAAGAGATCTTTCAGTCCTTCCAGATGCTAGCTAGAGCCTTCCATTTAATATTACCTTTTATCTATTCTATATTTATCTTTTATGTGCCCAGATGTTTGTGTCTTTCACTACAATGTGAACTCCTAACTATTATAATAATGTAAACAAAAAGGATAACACATGTTGCAAAATTACAAAGAACAAAGTTGGCCCTACTTCCTCTGACTCCACTGCAGAGAGGTGTGTGGTGGGATGGGAAGGAGTACATTTCATATATTGTACGGATTGGGGTTTTTTCTTTTTGATTTATTGATCAATTTGCTGATTTTTATTTCTCTTTCTTCTTCCTCTCTCCCCTTAAAATTTTCTTTGTTATAAGGAATGATTCCCAGGAAAGGAGGAGAGTTAAAGGGGGTTATAAATCAATAAGAACGTAAAAAAATTTTTTTAGGATTCCTTTCTTTTTAACTTTAGTGCTTAGCAGAGTACTTATATATAGAAAGTGTGTAATAAACACTTGCTGACTGATTGATTCACTGTTTACTATCGTAGCCATATTTTAGGTTGGCTCTGGATGTAAAAGTTCAAAAGAAAACTTGGAACTTTTTTCAATCCTTTCTGGGCTGAGAGAGCCTGAAAGTCATACATAAAAGTGTAATATATCAATCAACGAGCAAATGTTTCTTGTGGAACTAGGGAAAAGACAAAATAACAATCTTTGCAACAAGTAGAACTGCCCCAAAGTGGATTGGGCCCTCACTGCAGACTTTTAAGTGACATTTTAGTGATGTTTGAGAAGAAATTCTTGTTTAGGCTGGACTAGAGTTCTGGGGACCCTCCCAATTCTGAGGTTCTATGGTCCTATGATTCTGGGAGGGTGCGGTTCTCCTCACAGGTTAGGATTGGCTCCAAAGCAGTCCAGTTCTCCTTGGTAACGGCAATAACATTTTCCTTTGAGGATGCATCTGCCCTCAGCAGGACTGAATGCACCTGTTGAGAGGAAATCTTTACTAACTGTTTCCTTTGGTGGAGGAGAGGGGTGGGTGGGGGTCTGATTGAGTCACTAAGAACCCAGTGACCATAAGGATTCAGAGCTCCAATTCCCCACCTGAAGGCTGGCTGGTGTGAAAAACCAGGCTACTTGATGCAAAACAAACTCCAAACCTGGCTTCTTCCCAGGGACTATAAAGACTTCTCGTAGCAACCCCAAAAGCAAACAATCTTTCCTATCCCTTGTTTAATACTAGAAGATTGTGTCACCCTGAGGGGAGGCTGTGTAATTATTATAACAAGAGACAGAAAGCATCTGAAATTTCATCTCACTACTAGTCAGGATGACGTGGATTTCCAAGGAAGCCAAGGGTCCACAAGGCTTAGAGAATCATGGGATAGCTTGCAGGAGCCCCCATCCAGGTAAACTTTCCGCTTGGCTCTTTATTAGTCATTAGGGGACATAGCCCTTTATTAGTCATTTTCTTCATAGTGCCTTCCCTCTGAAATTACCGTCTGTCCAGCTTGTAAACATGGACAGTTACTGGCATGCTGTTTCTCACATTAGAAAATGAAGTCTTCATAAAACCATTGTTTTTTTGTTCTTGAATCCCCAGTGCCTGGCACATGGTAATGGCTAAATATTTGTTGACTGACTGAATGTCTACAGAAGCCCTTACGGGACTATTGGGGGTAACTGGGTGGTACAGCGGACAGAGCTTGGACTGTGGAATTGGGAAGCCCTGATGTTCAAAACTAGATTCAGACACTTATTAGCAGGGTGACCTCTCTGTCTCAATTATAAACTGAGGATGGGGCAGCTAGATGGTGCCATGGTACTCATAGGAAAAGGGTACTCATTTTTCTCAAGTTCATTTTCAGCTTCAGACACTAGTTATGTGTCTCTGGGTAAGTCACTTAACCATGTTTGCCTCTTTATCTATAAAATAAGCTGAAAAACAAGAGGGCAAACCACTTCAGTTTCTTTGCTAAGAAAACCCCAAATAGGATCTCAAAAAGTCAAATATATCTGAAATGACTGAACAACAGCAAAAACTGGGTATAATAACAGCACTGATGTCCCATGGTTGTTGTGATGCTTAAACGAGGTTAATGTTTGTAAAGCACCTTGCAAACCTTAAAGTAATCTAATGTTGATTTATTTAATTTTATTTATTTATGAATTATTATGGTTTCATTATTTATGATGATGATGAGGATCAGCCCTTCCTCCCCATACCAGATAATAGACTATTCCATTCAAAGTAGCGATAGTGAGTATATAGCCACAAGGCTGTGATTATGCACAGGAACTCTGGGTCACAGTCTCTTAGTGAGGGGAGAGACCTTAGTGATCAAGGTAATCCAACTCATTTTTACACATGAGGTACAGAAAGGGAAGGATTCTTAAAAGATCATACAAGCTAGAAGATGATCCACTTACTATTACAATCGTAAAGCATTTATTAAATGCTTACTATGTACCAGGTGGGCAGCTAGGATTTTTAATGACTAGGTTACAGGACTGGAGTCAGGAAGACCTGAATTCAAATTCAGTCTCACATACTGTGTGACTCTGGGCAAGTCACTTAATCCTGTTTGCCTGTTTCCCCATTATAAAGGGAGATGGAGAAGAAAATGGCAAATCATTCCTAATCTTTACCAAGAAAACCCCATATTGGATCACAAAGACTCAAGACATAACTGAAAAACAACTGAAAAAAATACCAACTACTGTACTTAGTACAGTGGGGATATAGGGAAAACCAAAAGCAAGATCTTTGCCTGGGGAAATCCTACGTAACTAGGTACAACTGAGATATGTACTGTGTAAAAGAGGGTCACCTCAGAGAAAATGTACCTGTTGGTGGAGGGGAAGATTGGGAAAGAGCTCTTGAAGAAGGTGGGAAGATGGCAACCCTTTGGGTTTCTATAGCATTCTGCGGGTTACAAAATACTTACCCACCTTTTAGCCCTCATCCAGTCGCACAACAACTCTGGGAAGCTGGCAGAGTAAGTATTATTTGACTCATTTTGAAGATGAGGAAACTGAGATGCAGAGGTTTTAGCTTATTTTCTCAAACATACGTAGCTGTAACTGCGTCCTAACTTCGCACCTAATGCTATTCCTATTCTTTTTAACAGAACCTCCAGCTTGAACCAGGAAACCATTAAGTGAGCTCATCTTTTTTGTTTCCTCGCCAGTTTTCTAACCGTCTGAGTATATATAGTTGGCTCTTGCATCATGCCTTGAAGACTTGACCAGCAGAGAAACATGAGAACACCAGAAACCACAGAATCACTGACTCAAAGAATCAAAGAAATGGAACAACTCTTGCCCTAATTAGGAATCCTCTTTATCTAAGTGGCCATCCAGCTGCTTCATCTCTCAAAATTATCAGTGACAGGCAACTCCCTACCTCCCGAAGCACTCTGACATTTCAGGACAGCTGAGAATTTCAGGAGTTTTTTCCTTCCATTGAGAAGACATGTGCTCTAACCCAGGATGGTTCCAGTTTATGAGTCTGTCTCTAACAAGGGGCATCACGTTTGACACGGACGAGAAACGTACTGCCTGTGAGTGGAAGGGTACAGTCATCCTCCTCCCTGATGCAGATTTAGTGGTTTGGGATCCCTTCCAAAATCCTGGAAACTATAAGCTGACTGCAAACTCGATATAATATAAGGCAGCTGTTAGTAGTGGCTACTAAAAAAGCAGATGTAATCTTGAGGAGCATCAGAAAACATATAATGCTCAGAATGGGGGATGTAATAGACTCACTCTATTCTGCCTTGGTTAGATCAACTCTAGATAAAAATTCATTTTTGTTTTATTCAGGGGACCATGCTGTAGAAAGGATATTGATAAACTAGAGTTCATCTAGAGTAGAGCTTCTTAAAATTTTTTCCAGTTGCAATCCTTTTTTTTTTTACCCAATCCTGAGTATACAGGTATATAAAATGGGTATACAAATGAAACATTTATTGATAATTTTGTACTTCCACATTCAGCTGAGGTCACAACCTACAGTTTAAAAAGTTTTGATCTAGAGAAGGGCAATCAGGGGGCTTTGCTGAGAAGTCAGAATGTCATTTTATCTTGACCAGAATTACACGTTTCACACCTTCTTGTCACTTCCTCAGCCATCTGATGGTGTGCATCAGCCCCTCACCCAATTTTGGAGCTCCTCTGTATAGACTTTCATCCTCTCTTAAAATATAAACTCAGGGAGGGTAGAGACTGTCTCACTTACTAGTATTACTATTTCTAGCATTTAGCACAGTACCTGTCACATAGTAACTGCTTAGTAAATTACCTATCTATTCATCTACCTACCTATCTTATTTCATTCATCTATCCTTTCTCTCTCTCTTTCTTTCTTCCTATCTGATCCATCCATCTATACATCCATCTATCTATTTATCCACTTACTTACCTGGCTTATCTCATCTATTTATCCTTTCCGTCTTTCTTTTTGATCTATCTATCTATCTCTCTATCTACCTAACTCTCTTGAGAGGATTCAAAATTATGTTATATGAGGATCAATTAAAAAAAAAAAAAACTTGATATTCTGATGTAGAGGGGAGAGAGAGAGCACTAGGGTGGGAACCAGAAAATCCAAATTCAAATCTGAATTCTATCATTTATAGTATAATTTACTGATAGAAAGGACCCAGACCAAACATTCATTTCTTCAAGTGAAGAAACTGAAGTTGTATCCAGGGCTACATGGTTATTGAGTGTTCCTGATTACAAGTCTAGACCCTTATTCCATGCTACTTCTAAACTACATAAGTGATTTGGAGCAAGTTATTTACCCTTTCTCGGACTTCACATTCCTCATCTGCAAATGTTAGATTAAATGACTTTTAAAGTCTCTTCCAGCTTTAATTCTGTAACTTTTTTAAACCTGAAAAAATACTTTTAGGGAAGGATGGAGGCAAATCATTATTTAGAAATAACTAAAGGGTTTTCATGTGGAAGAGGGAGGATAGTTAAATTTGTGTGGCTTCAAAGGGAAGAATGAGGAGACATGCTTCAGGTCACAGGAAGGCTAAGTTTGGCTTAGTACAAGGATGGACTTCCTATCCACTTATCCACAGACATATTTAAGGAGGAACTCGATGAGCACTGAACTGGAGCCAGTGTAGAAGGGGTTCACATAAGGGTTGGCAGGTTAGACTAGATCATCTCTGAGTCCTTTCCAACTCTGAAATATTGTGATTAATATGCAGGTGTAATAGTAGAGTGGGAAAACAGTGAATTAAAAAACTTATTAAGCATCTGGAAGCTAGGTGGTAGAGCACATAGAGCAGGGGGCCCAGAGTCAGGAAGAGCACAGACAATAGCTGGGTCTGGCAAGTCACTTTTCAGTTTCCTCATCTGTAAAAAGAACTAGAGAAGGAAATAGCAAACCACTCAACTATCTTTGTCAAGAAAACCTGAAGAGCAGGAAATGACTAAAAATTGACTGAACAGCAAGAGGGCAGAATATTATGTTAGACTCCCAGGAGAAAAAAGTTAGGTAATCTCTGTCTTCATGAAGCTTTTGGTCCAGTAGATAGAAGTTAATCAATCAACAAGTATTTATTAAATGATTGCAATGTGCCAGGTACCATGATCTATAAGATCTGCCCACAAGGAGCTCATATGTTAATGAAGGCTACCACATTATAAATATATTGAATCAAAATATTCTCAGAGTAGAATGTGGATTGAGGCACATTGTTTTTCTTCATTTTCTTCTTTCTTTTTGTTTATTTTTTTTCTTGCAACACAGCTAATACAGAAATGTTTTTCATGATTTCATATTTATAATTGATATATTATTTGCCTTCTCACTAGTGGGGGAAGGAGAGGAAGGAGAAAATTTCAAAATAAAAATTTCAAAAAATAAATATTAAAAATAAATTTTAAATTTTAAAAGGATATCCTCAGAAAAGATGAAAGGTAGCTATAGAAGAGAAGATTAGGGTGGGAATATCTCAGAAAGGCTCCCCGGAGAGATTGTGATTTGAGCTGAGTCAGGTCAGGGAAAGCAGGAGGTTAAGATGAGGAGATAGAGTATTCCAGGAATGGGGAGGAGCAGACCAAAGGCATGGACATGAGTGATAGAGGGTTATGAACCAGCAGCAGCCAGCAAGGCAGGGGAGGGAGGTCACAGAGTGGGAGAAGACTGGAATGGCTGGAAGATATTTTAACGCCAAACAGGGGCTGTATATGTGATCCTGGAATCCTGGAGCTCAGTGGTAGGGCAGAAGAACATGGTCAGACTCCAAGGGTTAGATCACTGAGTGAAGGAAAACACTGAAGTAGGGGAGACGAGGTGGGAAGACCAGGATACAAACTCAGACACTTGTAATACACAAAAAACAAAATAGGTGAGACACATAAGCTCTAATAGCTCCTGATCTACCACAGTGATCTCCATTCTGACTCAAACCTGCATCTCAGTTTCTTCATCTGTAATTAAGGATAATAAACAACTGCTTTCCTGATTAACCCTCTGGATTATTTTGAGGAACAAATGAGGCAATGTGTGTGAAAATTGTTTGTAAAATATAAGAAATGGCTGGGCAAGGCCTCCATCTTTTGAATTGTCATTGTACTCAGTGATTCTGAAAATGAGTAATGAGCTCTCTGCCCTGGGTCACGAGTCTCCCCTACCCCTTTCACAATACCCACGTGGACCGCCCTTACCCCTTTCAAAATACCTACGTGGACCGCTTATCTTTTGATTTGGCTGCTTTCTCTAAGGGGCACATGTGGGAAGGAAGGTGGGACTGGGAATGTCCGGTGCTTATCTTGGCATGTGAAGGGAATTTGAGAAAGGGGAGACTCCCCTGGGGCTCTTGAGGCAAAGATTTGTGGCTGGACTGGAATCAAATAGGAAAGAGATAATGGAGAGGGAGATAACGCCAAGAAGGGGGAGAGAAGTAAAGCAGTGTCAGGCCATTGCTGTTATAAAGTATGCTAGGAGAGAAGGAAGCCAAGTGTTTGTATTTGTATTCCAAGCACTTATCACAATGCTTCACATATAAAAAGTCCTTAATAAATTATTTATATCTATTTATCATGTATCCATTCTATCACCTATCCATCCATTTTTCCATTTATTTGGCTATCCATCTATTTATTCATCTTTTCAGCTATTACCTATCTAAACACTCAATCACCTATCCATCTATCTTTCCATTTATTTGTCTACCCATCTGTTTATCCATCTTTTCAGCTATTACCTATCCATTCATTCTATCACCTATCCATCCATCCATCCATCCATCCATTCATCCATATTCTCGCTATTAGCTATGTGATCCTGGATAAGGCACCTGTGATGAAGGTCACTAATTCAGAGTATCCATGATGATACAGGAGTGTGTAGGTATTAATATGATCACACATCTCCTACTCTTTTTATGTCCTTATGCCTTTCAAAAGTTGCTATATCAAAAAAAAAATCTATCACTTAATACATTCCAGTCAATTTAGTGATGACATTCTCCAAATTTAGCTAGCCTGGTTTTCGGATGACAGACAAACCTCATCCACTTACTAGCTATATTGCCTGAAAAAACCTGTTTGTCTCAGTTTCCCCATCTACAAAAGAGAGATAATAATAGTACTTACCTCCAAGGGTGGTTATGAGGATCACATGAAATAATATTTATAAAGCACTAACAGTGACTGGCACAAAGTAAGTACCATATAAATGTCAATAATTGTTATTATTATTAACTAGTGCTGGTATTGTTCTATTTCATCAAGGGGAAAAGGAAAGCACTGAGAGATCGAGTGATTTGCCATATTTGAACATTTCACAAGTAGAAGGGGCAGGGCCAGGTCTAACACCTTGATCTCACATCCTACTTCATCTTTTCATGATAGCCCTTAATTATCTCTTCTGAACCATATCATTGTATACTTTAAATTGTTTGCAGCTGTTCTATGTCTCCCGGGAGAAAAGCTTCTTGAAGGCAGGAACCATGTCTTTTCTAGGGATGGGCTGGTAAATATTTATCAACTGACTAGAGAGAAAAAAGTCTTATCCAGCATAGGCTTTTAAATTTAATATGAACTATTAACACTGTCTTAAGTCTTAGGAAATCAACAAAATAATACACCAGTCCCTAAATTGTAGCCCACCAATCTGCTGAAGTATAAATGCTCACACTGAAAGCCTAATAATCAGTCAGACAGACCCATCTCCAGCACATCCCTGGCCTTCTCTCATACATTCCTCCCACACGGTACAACCAGCACCACTGAGCACACAATCAACACTCCCCGGTGGACCCTTCAGTTCAGACACCCAAATTCGGTCCCCAACTACTTACCATCCACCAATGATAGGTGTCATTCTCCAAGAAAGCATTCTGGGCATTCAGCAACGGCTGCATCGTATGATTAAATCTCTCATCGAACCAAGGCACAAACCCAGTCTCTGAGATGCACTGGCTGCAACTACAAGGCCTTTCGGGGTACTTCATGAATCTTTTGAAATGCTCTGAGAAATGCATCACCATCTGCTTGGGGAACCAGGTGTAGGCAGTTGTGGTGTGAGCATAGTTCAGGAAGAAGGATGTGAGAAAAACCAGGAGGACAACGAAGGTAAACACTTTCAGGCCTTTCTTCCTGATCGCCACCATCTTTTTTCCCCAGTGGGAGTCTTAGCAGGCAGGAACGGGTTAAGAGATTTCTCAGGGACTGAGAAATTGGGGTGAGGCCTTATTTGGTTAAAGGAAGGGAGAGGATATATATCCTTAGTGGAGGGGTAAGGCTCACACCAAATTCATCTTTTTGAGAAGAAGTGTTCCATTGTCCCCTAGAACTTCTGTAATCTTCCAGGAACAGTAAGTGTATCATGTGGGGAGTCACTGTTCTATTTATCTTATCATTTAGTGTTTAAAATAAAATAATACTGGTTCTGTTTCTTCAGTTCTCCTAAACAAGGACTGATTTCTCTTTTCAAGGCTTTAATCAAAACAAATAACAGTGATTTCCTTTCCCTGTTCAAACAGATTGAGAGGCAATTAATATCCGTGTCAGAGTCTGACTAGCCTTGAGGGGGAGAATATCAATGAAGGGACCTCGCTGCAAGATGAAAGATTCTTTTCCTCATCCCTCCAAAAAGTTTGTCTTCCCTGGGATTGAATCCTGGGTGCCAGTCAAAGGAGGGAGAGAAGGGGCCAGCACTTGCTTGAATCACAGGGAACTGGCTGTCATCTGCATGAAAGAAAAAAACATAATGAAACTGTGTTGAATACTTGATGGAAAAAAAATCTACTTGCTTTCACAACCATAACTTGCTTCTCTTTCTCCCTCTTTCTCTGTCTCTCTGTCTCTCTCTGTCTCTCTTTTTTTCTTCTTCCTCCCTCTTTCCCTCCTCTCCCTTTTCTTTCTCTTCCTCCTTTCCAATTTCTGATTAAAAAAAAAAAAGAAATTTAAAACTGCTAAGTGGACACTTCCAAGCAAAGGCAAGATCAACAGAATGCTTTACAAAGATAGGGCCATATTGTTATCTACATTTTGTAAATAATGAAATTTGTGTTTAGAGGAAGAAAATGATTTGAATATTATTAGATCATAGATATAGGGCTGGAAAGGCCACTGGTAGGCATAAATCTAGATCTGGAGAGGTCAGCTAGCCCAACCCACTCATTTGCAAATTGTTTTGTCCTTTGTTCTAGAAGAGGGCCAGGACATCAGAGAAATGATGCTGTGACATGCAAGTGAATTGGGGTTAAGTGAGGGAGGGTCGGGCAAGGTCACCTGCCTCACTTTCCCCTCCAGAACCATCTGGGTCCAATGACAAGACATAGACCAGGGTAACTGGAGGCGGCCCTGGATGCAGTGGGAGACCTGGGCCTTTGTAAGCTAAAGTCATAACAGATCTCAGTTTGGCTGAGGTCTCATCATTAAGGCTAGGCCACAATTTCTAAGAAAAATAAAGAAAAGCTAAATGATGTATCCAAGTAAAGGACCAGGTTGGGAAGCAAATGCCAATCATGGACCTCAGTTCCCTCATTTGTGAAATGTGAGAATGGCATCTGAGGCTCCTTTCGGTTGCAGATCTATGATCTTTTGACCCCAAATGCCATATTTATACATTGCCTATAGCTAAATATATAATCATATGGCCTAGTGCATTCAAAGCAGAATGTGAACTTAAGTCCCTGTGCTTCAAGCCCAATGCTCTTTCCCTTGCTTATCCTGTTTCCACAGATAGCAAAAGGGGCAGTTGCCCCTTGGTCTTCCATTTTACATTACAAGTTACCAAGCAATTAACTGTTTTTATTAGAGAAGACCCTCTGGGTTGGAGTTGTCCTTCACCTGTGATTGATCTTAATAGTAATATTAACTTATATTTATATAGGACTTTAAAATTTGCAAAACACTTTATATTACATTATCTTATTTGGTCCTCATAACAACTCCGTGAGGTAGAGGCTTACATTATCAGTCTCATTTTACATGAGAAAACTGAGACAAGGTGGCAGAGAACATAGATATTATTATGTAATATTATATATTTATGCATATATATATATTTATTATATATTATACTTAAAATCAGACCTAAATTGGAATCCTGATTCAGATACTTATTAACTGTGTGATTCTGGGCAAGTTACTTAACATTGTTAAGCTTTAGATGTTTCCTCATCTATAAAATGAGGATAATAATGGAACTAACTTAACTACCAGGGTTGTTAAGATTTGATGAAATAACACAGTAACATACTTCACAATGCACACAATACAGTGACTTACTATCATCATCATCTTCATTATTGATATTGATGATAATGATAATAATAATTTTTTTAAAATGACTTATCCAGGCTCAAGTTAAATATCAGACAGCAGATTCAACCAAGTATCACTGAATCTATCTTGTGCCCTATCGAGAAGGTTAGGCTGCATTTAACTCAGATTATTTTTTCACTTCTGTGACTCTTACATCAAAGACTCCAAGAACATCCAAAGTAGTTATGTTTTAATACAAAGAATTCTCCTGGGGAGTATATTATTATTCCATTTTAGAGGTGAGTAAACAGAGGCAGTGTTAGAATCCAGATACCAAATGCTTGGTCTTTCCAGTACATCCAAATTCTAGTATACTCAATTTTAAGCACCTAAATGACACTCTGACCTCTTCATTTGCTGGTGGCCACAATGGAGATCTTCTCCCTCACTCATAAAGGCCCTCCTTCCCCTTTCCTTTGATCCAGTAATTGGAAAAGAATTTGGGACAGCATACAGAATGTTTGGGGGGAAAAATCCACATTTGTTTGGGCAGAATGCACCCCACCACCACAACATTTCAGGAACAATTTAAAGCTGGTTCTTTCCCCAACCTGGCCTATACCAACTATAATTCACCATTTAACAGACTCACATCTTTTACTAAACAGCATCCCAAAACAATACCCTACAGGGCATGGTGACACCTTGATTAATCAGAATATAATTAAATTCTGAAGTTGTTTCTTGGCGAGTGGGGGGGGGGGGTTGAGGGGAGAGGAAGGGCACTCCCTTTTGGGGAGATTTAAAGCACATTTCAAGGAAAACAAGAGGTTATCACAAAAGAATTGTCCAGGTCCAGCCTAAAGACCCATTCACATACATCTTCATTTACATCTCTAGTCTTCTGGATAGCTAATACTCACACTCGTGGTCCATTAAGATCCTCACTCAGAGATCTACCTGCTGGGACCTCTCCCCTCAGAAGCTCCCAAAGAATGTGGTTTGCTCTTCTCTTGTAGTAGTTATTCGTAGAATCACAGGTTTGGGCCAAAAAAGGGACTGGTTCTCCTTATCAAAGCAGGAGAAAGGGACTGAAAAGGGAAGTAGCTTCACACAAAAAGATTAAAACCGTGGTTTCCGGGTCCACCCTGGCACATGTCTCTTAATTCTGCTCCCTTCGCCGCTCTTTGTCCTAGGTCATTCTGGCTGCTCTCAGCTGGACTGGGATCCAGCGCCGGAGATTTCAGCTCTGTGAGTCCCTTCATCCTCTGCATCTGGGGCTGGACACCTTCCTCCTTGCAATGGAGGGTGGGAGGAGGCTAGGGAAGAATATGTTGAAGTGGTGTAATAGCTGGGGCCTCCCCCACCGGAAGCCACTTACATGTGGCAGGACCCAGTCTGGGAGGGGTCCTGTTGTTTTTACTTGAAGGCACGGCTCTAGCCTTCTGTTTTTATGCTGAGAAAGGTCCCACCCCATCTTGTTCCCTTGACCCCTCCCCATCTCTACTTGTCTTATTCAGATCTGGAAACATCTAGACCACTTCCTCCATGGAGACCTCTCCTCAGCCTCCTGCATTTCTGTAACAGCAGACCTCAACCCTCGGTCACCTGCAGTCTGACATTTGTTGAGATTTGTTTTTTCCCTTTTCTTCTGAACTCACAACATCTGATGACTTCCTGCAAACTCTGACACAAATTTTCATCATATCTATTTACTGTGTGATTCCTTTAACAGCAAGGGTCTCTCTTTTTTTCTCATTGTAGAATATACCCTGAACTAATAATATCACTTATATGGCATTTTAACATTTTAAAGCATTTCTATCTCACTCTATGACCCCATTTTACAGATGGGGAAAGCAATGCTCAGGGAGAAGGGATCTTGCCCAATAATCACATTCAGGGTTTATTCTCACTCCAGATCCAGTTATACCATATTGCCTCACAATGAAATAGAGCCTTAATAAGTGATCATTAGGTGAATATCTAGACAGAGTTAGGGGCTGGATATGATCCAGCTTACTCTATTCTCCATAAAAGTTTTGCCCTTTGTGGATAGTATGGGATTAAACTAAATGATCTCTACAATCCCTTCCAATCTGAACTGTCTATGAACTAAAAGACCAGAATATGCCAGAGCCATGGAAGGGGAGAGGGGAGGAGGGTCATATCCTCTGGAAGATCATACTCTGGTCCATTAAGACGACAGAAGGGAATAGTCAATGACACTGGACTTAATCTCTTCCATTTTCAATTATTTTGGTCAATAAGTCAATGATCGGTCTGAATATTTGTCCCAGTTAGCTCTGCCCAAATGTTTAGCTCTGCATGGTTTTAATCATTTCTTACATAAGATCTAGAAGCAGCTACGGAAGTATTTGGGAGGCGAAGGCTTAGTGTGGGAACGACTGCAAATACACAATCCCCTACAGATAAAATAGAATGATCTTTTTTATTGTTTAAAGGGGAGACACTTTTAAATTCTAACCATTCCACATAGGTGAGGCCCCCTATAATTTATTACTAGCCTAAAGAACATTCAGCCAAAATTAAAGATGATGAAAACATGGAAGAGAGTAAGAAGGAGAGGAGAAGGATGGAGAAAGGGGAGGAAAAAAAGGGTGGGAAAAGCAACAACACAACAAAGCAGGGGTTTAAAGTAGTTGAGTCTGAGCATCAAACTAAATGCAATGAGGGCAGAAGCATTCTTGCTTTAGGGTTTGTAAAGGATCTGGCTCAGGGACTTCAAAGATCCATGGATTTTTATATATATCATAGTAGGAGGAAACTGCCCAAAATGTTGCTGCACCTGAAGAGCAGAGAGGAATGGAGATGGAGAAATGGGAACCTGGAGAGATCTGTGTGCTTGGAAATGATACATGCCCCCAAGAAGAATGTAATTATGAAAGCAAGGCTCCTCTCTCGCCCCAAAGTCCAGCAAAGGCAGGATCCAGTCACAGCATCCTTGGGGTCAAGGTCTAGTTCTGGGATGGGCTCACTTTGTGGTAACATCACTCAGGTCATTTCTCTTGGAGCTTCCCATCCATTATCTTTAATATGAGGGGGTGGATCCCTTCCAACTTAAACAATCAATAAACTCTATGAAAGTATAGATATGAGGGGGTGGGTCCCTTCCAACTTAAACAACCAATAAACTCTATGAAAGTATAGATTTCATTAAAGAGGAGTGAATGGTGGCTTTTATAAATCTTAATTTCCCTTTTGATTTAGAGAAATGGAATGTTCCTGGACAGTGAACAAGGAAGAAACTTACAATCTCCTTCCATGTCTTCCTCCAAAAAGAGGAGAGCTCTTTGTAACATGTGCCAGATCATCCCAGTAAATTGTATTTGTATTGTATTCCCAGTAAATTGTAAGAAGCTTTAAGAAGCTCAAAGTAGGGATTCTTTGTGGGTTGGTCTTTGTACTACTAGCATCTAGTAGAATGCCTGATATATGGTAGTATTTATGAGATGCAAAATTTAGATAAGACATTCTATATTCTCATATATTCTCTTATAGTATATAAAAGGGATGAAATATATAATTATAATATAAAATAATACATGAGGAGAAAAATAGATGAGGTTTTGGGTATGGGAAGAAGGGAAGGGAAGTGTTATTTACCTACCAGGATATTAGAAAAGATTTCATGAAGAAGGTAACATTTGAATTGAGCTTTTAAAAGGATGGATAAGAATTCAACAGAGTTGATGCAGGAGAAAAGAGGGAAAGAGTTAATTCCAGGCAGAGGAAGCAATGGGCAAAAGCATGGCAGGGGAAAACTACAGAACTTCTATGGGAGATAATCAGTTGTCCAATTTAGATTAGGTAGATGGGAAAGATAGAATAGGAATAGGTTCTTGAGGTCTTTGAATATCAGGCAAAGAAGTTTGATTTTTTACTTTGTATGTATAGGGAATCATTGAAAAAGTTTGAAAATAATATTTATGTATAAAGAAAATAAACTTTGTGTGTAGAATGATTAAAAGGGTGATAAGGATAGAAGTAGAAAGATAATGATTGTGGTTATCATTAATATCACTATTATATAATATGAGGGCAATTCTTACTGCCCAGACAAAAGTGATTTCTTTCCCCTCTCTGAAAAGTCAGATGTATATCTTATGTGGCACTGAAAATACAATGCCTGATATTGCTATTTACTAATTTTTTTCTTGTTTTTTTATTTTAAAATTTTATATGCTATTCCTTCACTTGTCCCCCAATTATATTTTAAATCTCTTGAGTCTCAGAGATTAGCTTTAGAGGTGATGATGACATTATTAACAAAAATGCCATTATTGAAGACATATGGCTAGAAACAGTTTGAGGGGGGGAATCAAACAGTGAAAATAAGAGATAACACATAGATAGCCAGAATGGCATATTGGTATCCAAATCAGGACAGAGCTACTATAAAAACTTTTTAGGAAAATATTTACAAGCATCACACAGGATGAGAATACAGATAGAAATTATGGCCCCCATTTTACAGACCAGGCCCAAATTCACATAAATTTTCAAACAATCCAGGACTTTAAGCAAGCTTTTTCAGTTTAAGTTCAGGTGCTTTCTGTGGTAGCATAATGTCTCTATAGCTTGAGTGCTTCTGCATGGCGTTCTGCATGAAGCAATACTCAACCAATGTTTGGTATTAGTGATGGTGGTCCTGGGTGTAGGCAGTGTGGTGAATGGAAAGACCACTGGGTTTGGATGTAGAGGCTCTGAGTTTGAATTCTGTCTTTTGCCACTTAATGACCTCTAAATTTGGGCACGTGTTTATTCTTTTCTGGATTTTTCTCATCTATAAAGCATAAGAGTTGAACTGGATGGTTTTTAAGGGTTCTACCAATTCTAAACCCTATAATCCTCTACAGAAAAGCAGAAGAAGACGCTGATAGGTTTTGTCCTCCTTTCCTTTTGCTTTCCCCTCCTTTTTCTATTAATGGCAGGCGATCTGTTCCATCTGTTTTCATTTAGGGCCTGTGTGCTCTGCATACTCTCCATTCTGTTCACTTGCAATAGAACACACAAACCTATTTTCCAGCTAAGCCATTTTTGAGAACATGATGAATGTTTTTGGTCTTTAGCCTTTATTAATGTTTCTGATGAGAAGAAACCATAAGGGATGTTTGCCACACTCTTTGGTGTTCTAAGGGAATGACCATCCAAGTATATGGGTACCTTGAATCAGAAAATCGGGAGATTAATACAGTCCAGAAAAATCTGTGATTCAGGGTCTACCCCAAATGGTGCTGGCCAGTGGGACCGAAGGAGGGCACATGGCAGGAACACTGCCTTCAATTTCATTCACAAAGTCAACCAGACTTGCTATCAGATCTCAGAGATCTGAGGAAAATGGCAGGCTTGTTTCTATTTCAATTACTACAAATACATTTGCTTCTCTGGATGCTCAATTACCCAAAGTAATTCTGAGATACTCATTTGATTCAGTTAATAAAATGAGTATAAATCAATCTTCTTCCACATAGATGCAAATTCTGTTGAATCAGGGCTCTATGCCTTCCATGAATGTTCTTCACACACATATAATTCCACAAACACAAATGCACATTCTCATGACATATCCAGTAATACACAATTGCAAAAATACATATAGAAACCCACTGAAAAACACACAAAGGGACAGGCATAAATTCATATACATAGATATATAAAACCATATTGACATATTCAAAAACATATAGTAACATAAAAATAAACATGGGATATAATTCACAAACACATAAGAACATCCAAATGTACAGACAGAAATGCAGAGACATAAACCTATACAGAAAATCTAAGATAGAAAAAGACACTCAGAGATAAGCTCAGACATAGAAAAGTACACATCTATATATTCACAAGTATACATGAGAACATGGAAACTCTGATGAATAGAACAACATTAAAAAAAATACATACAAACACAAACTTATTCATGTACAAATCTATAGTTATTCAGAGAAACATATCTATATCATAAGTATACCATGATGCATATACATATATTCACAAACACACATAAGAAGCCTAAAAACATAGAAATGAATACAGGCACACATTCACAAATACACAAAAACATACAAATCACTGGCATATGACTATGTAAAAAAAAAAAACCAAAAGTGGAAAATAATCCCAGAAAGACACACAAACATAAACAAACAGAAATGCATGTAAATCTGAGTATATGTAAACATGGAAATGCAAGTATATTGCGCACATAGAAACGTACACACCATGTATGCATCCATATATACATATTTTACTATGCAAGAACACAGAAAATGCATTTATAATTACACCCAGGAACAGTGAAGCACAGGCTGACATCCACCCATCAGCCTCCCTAAGGAGATAAGGCTGCCAGCTTGGGCTGATGGTAAGCACTCTACCAGCTGCACACATGACTGGACCAGATCAAACACTAGTATAAAGACTGGCTTCCCAGCCATCCTATTAAAGCATCCCTCTTCACCTCACATCCTAATTCAGACTGCTCTCCTTCTCGTCCATAGAACACTCTAATGCTCCCTCCCACTTCTGGGACTCTGTTAAAACTGTTCCCTCTTCCTGAGATGCCTCCATGTCTCCCTTTGCCCATTCAAAGCCCACCCCGCTTTCAAAGCCCAGTGCCAGATTTACCTTTGCTCTCCTACCTTCCCCAGCTCCGAAAAGCTTCTGTTGTAGTATAAAGGATAGCGGAGTATAAGAAAGAGAGCAGAGACAGACAGGTGTCTTCCTGCGCTTTGCCACCAGTTCTCCATTCTAATCATTTCCCATCTTTAGATAGCTAGCCCTCAGTTTTCTCATCATCAGAACACGTGAGTTGGGCCGGATGCTCTCTGAGCTTGATCTGAAGCCTAACAACATGACTCTGTGTTTGGATTTGGTTCCTCAATTAACAGATAAGCCCTTAATCCAAGTCTGGGTTTCATAGACAATTATAGGATTTAGAGCTAGGAGATACCTGAGAGAGAACCTGGGCCATCCCCTACCTTTTTCAGACCAGGAAACTGAGGCTGAGAGGGGATGGGACCTGGCAGCAGGTCACTCGTAGCATAGCAGGAAGGTACTATTATCATGGCGCTGTAAACTGTCTCCTGACTCTTGGACAAGTGTTCTCACCAGCACTCACTGATTGCTGGGAAGGAGAGGAAAAGGCTTTGTAGAAAACCACAAGGGAGGGGAGGGTGAGCATCTGGGCTTCCTGTCAGTCACAGGATGCCTTTGAGATTGCCACTGACCCAGGCAAACAATCTCTCCAGAGGCCAAGAGGATCTTGGTACCCGGTCACCACCCATCCTGAGGGCCCGAGGCAGCCCTGGGAACTTGAAAACAAATGAAACAAATGACCCGGCCTGGCCTGCCAGGTGTTAAACACCCACGGCCTGGCCACCCGGAGTATCGGGCCCACACCTACCTGAATCTCTGGTCATCGTGCAAGCCTCCCAAGAAAGAGGCTGCATTTTATTGTGAGAATTCCTCCAGGGGCGTGAGAGCTTAGATAGGAATTTTTTTTTAAGTCCCAAAGACCTAGCATAATGTTTTACATTTTGTTGTTAAAGCTGGAAGGCACCTCAGAAATAATTCAGCCCCCCTTCATTTAATAGATAAGGAATCTGAAGTGGAGAAAAGTTAAGTGATTTGACTAAGCTCACATAACCAAGCTCTGATATTTTATAATTTTACATTTTTAAGGCTTCTTTTACATCTTAAATTCTAAGAGTAGCTATTCAAATCCACATTCCCTGGTGTTTGTTTGCCTCTGATCTTTAAGGGGTAGGATCTAAATCTGCTTCCTAGGATTCCAGAGTCAATGATCTATCCATTATATCACATTGCCTCTTTGGCAGATACTTCCTAATTTTTGAGTTCAATTGATAGTCAATTTTTGGTTATTGACATGAATCAGCTGCATGACCTTGGAAAAGTGACTTTTCCTCTCAGGGCCTCAGTTTCCCCATTGTAAAATGGACTATATTAGATCACCTCTAATTTCCCCTTGGGTTCTAATACTCTATGACTCCTGATAGCAATTCTTTTTCAGTTTTCTGCCTCAATCAGAGGCCCTTGCTTACTACAAATTTCACACAAAATATTAGGTCTTAAAGTTGAAAGGTTCTTTATTATTAGCTCCTCAGTTTTCTGCCTCCAGCAGAGGTCCTTGCTAACTACAAATTTCATACAAAATATTAGCTCTTAAAGTTGGAAGGTTCTTTATAGTACCTCCAAGGACCCTTCTAGGTCTAAAACTATATTTTAAAGTTCTGTCTAGTTCTGATATTTTAAGTTCTCGTATTTTATATTTTTAATGTTCCTTCCAAGTCTCAAATTCTATGAATACCCATTCCCTGGTATATATTCTTAAGTACAGAGGATAATGTGTCCTGTCCTCCCTTATTGTCCCTTTCACTGCAGCATATACTCCAACAATATGGAGATTCAACTGCCTATAAAGCAGACTAATTCTCTGTGGCTCCAAAGGGAACCATCAGAGAGAGGAAAGATACAGAGAGCCAGACTTTGGTTCAATATAAGGAATTAATTGTAAATAATTAGTAATAGTTGTTCACTCTGGTAGGACTAACCCATCATTCAAGGATTAAAAATATATATATATATCACTGTCAGGGATGCTATTGATGAGATTCCTTACCTGCCTGAGAGGTTTGGCTGGAAGACCAACCCTTACCTACTAATGAGAGCAAGAACACCTCACTTATATAATAAATAATGGCACTCCTCAGCCATCTCAATGGCTGCTTTGTTTTAAAGATGAGGAAACTGAAGCCCTAAGAAATAAAATGATTTGTTTACATTTATTTTGCATAGATTTTGTTTAGGTACATCTACATATCTATTTATAAATATAAATATCTATATAATTATAGTCTCTTCTATATTTCTGTCTCTGTCTCTATAATTTATCTGTCTTTAATCTATCTAAATTTTTACTTCTCCGTGTAAAACATAAGTTCCTTAAGGACAATAGACATTTTCACTCTTGTCTGCATATCCCCAGCATTTACCATAGTAGTTGGCATATAGTAGGTGTTAAATAAATGCTCGTTGCTTGATTGATTGAATGTCACATAGGTTAGTTGGTAGCCAGTGGTTAGTTAGCATTCAAATCAAAGCTTTCTGACTTCAAATCAACAGGGGGCATATTCCTGTTACTTCCATATGGTAGATAGCACAACTAAAACCTAGAGAATCTAACTAAAGACTAAGGATGCATAATATTTAGCAGAAGCAGCAGGTGTGGGACCCAGCTGTCCTAATCCCTAGTTCAGCATCCTTTTGGCTAGGAGGCAGAGCCAAATGACAAGGGAGCTAAGCTTCCTGTTTCCTATTTGTTAGTCACTGCAGACAAGATACATGTGCCCTTTCCCCTTTCACCTGCTTAATGCACAACTGAGTTAAGTTATTTGAGGATTATAATACCTGACTCATCTGATTCATTTAGCACAGAGAAAGAAAACCCATGACAAAGTTTCAGTAGGGAAAACTGTACAAGTATTTGAATTTGGAGCTACCACTTTTGATCTGATTCCTCTAAAGATCAATAAAACCAGCTTACTTATTTTCTTAAAGGAACTGGACAAGATAGTCTATAGTTACTTTGCAGTTCTAACATCCAGTATTCACACATTCTAAGTTCTAAAAGTCCCATTCAGCTCTAACATCCTGTGTTCTAATATTGCAAATTCCTTTCAGCTCTAACATCTTATGTTCTAAATTTCTAGATTCCAAAGTTCCTTTCACCTCTGACATCTTATGTTCTCACATTCTAGGTTCTAAAGTTTCTTTCAGCTCTAAAACCCTGTGGTCCAATATTCTAAGTTCCTTTCAATTCTAATATCTGATGTTCTAAAATTTATAGATTCCAAATTCTAAATTTACAGATAATATCCTATGTTCTCACATTCTAAGTTCTAAAAAGTCCCTTTCAGCTTTAACATCCTGTGTTCTAATATTTTAAGCTCCTTTCAGCTCTAACATCTTATGTTCTAAATTTCTAGATTCCAAAGTTCCTTTTAGCTCTTACATCCTTTGTTTTTACATTCAAGGCTCTAAATTTCCTTCCAAATCTAACATCCTGGCTTCAAACATTCTAGATTCTAATGTTCCTTACAGCTCTAACATCCTGCTGTCTAACTTTCTAAGTTATGAGGTTCTTCCAACTCTTAACATTCATTCTTTGTTCCAAAATCCCTTCTAGTATTATCATTCTATGCATCTCCAATTTTACTGAAGTACATCTGAGGCTCTGGGGTCCTAGGCTTCTTTTTGAAAGCTCAAATTTTAGCTACTTCAATGAGTGACTTGGTTTATTTTCAAGTTCTAGAACAGGAGCTCTTAATTTTGGGTCTGTAAACTTGTTTACAAAAGAGACAAAAAATTCTGCAACATTTTGACAACTATTTCAGCACAGCTAGTTTTGTTTTCCTTGTAATTCTACACATTTTAACTTCTGCATTTGAAAATTTTTTCTGACATAGACTTCATCAGACAGCCTAAAAGACAAGTTAAAAACCCCTGGTTTAGAGGTTATTGGCTAACTAAGTTAGATGGGGAGTTTCCATCCTTATTAAATATACATCTGCCTAAGCACCATAAACCAGAGAGAGCCAATCTGAACATCTTGATGAATTTCCCTCAAATACTTCCTCAGTGATCCTCTGCAGAAAGAATGAACACCACCTCAAATTTGAGGTTATGGGGAAAATTAGCCACAACAATTAAATTGTTTAGGGCTTACTGAAAATGGCCTGGCACTGGAGATGTCCTAGATCATGCCATGTAAATGACAACTTTGGGGAGTGTTCGTTACAGGAGATAGAAAACACAAGTTTTGGCAGACTGCTGGCTTGCCACTGTTCTCCAGCTCTCTGCCCATCGCATCTTTCTTTGGGGTGTGTTACACCTCTTCAAAGCCTTTGACCCAGGTCATCTTGAGTTCATCCTCATAACACCTGCACAAGGGAGGCAGGGCAAGTTTTATAAATGCCATATGACGGAGAAGCATTTGAGACTTGGGCAGGTGATGATTCCAAAGGTCCTTTGTAAGTTACATGTAATTTACATGTTAAAGTTACATGTAAATTACTTATAACTTACATGACTTATAACCTCATACAGGAGGTTGGTGATAGAGCCAGAAGGAAACTTTGATTCACAGACTCAAAATTCTCCAGTACATCCTCAATACCATTTTGGTGGTAGGAGGAAGGACCAACACTATCATTTTTTCTCAACCTCTATGAATTGAAAATAACCTTTTATCTGTGTGAAATTAAAATCTAACAGGATGGTGAGGCAGGAGGAGAATCATGGCATTTGAAGATATTAACTTAAATCCAGGGCTCAGATTCATAGAAATACAGAATCTTTGTGCTGCAAAGTACCTGGGGATGGGGAGTGGAGAGAAAGTCATTAATTCCGGTCTGTACCTCAACAGAACCTTCTATAGGGGCAAGCTATGCTAAAAATACACTAGGAATAGATTAGCTGTGTATGCTTAGGATGAGGAGGCTTGTAGCTCTGAAGGAGATCTAGGAGCGCCCTTCTGTTCTTTCATAAATAGCTAAGTGACTTCAGGCAAACCATTTAATCTATTAAATTGAACCTCAGTTTCCTCATCTGTAAAATTAGAGGGCCAGACTAGATCAGGGGTTTTCAAAGTGTGCCCTACAAGACTCTTTCAGAGGGCCTACAAGAAGCTCAAAACTATTTTCATAATAATACTGATCTTTTAATTTTAAATACAATAAATTTGAAGAGATATAACTCTTATATAAAGAGAAGCATGTGGGGGTTTTCAATAATTTTAAGAGAATAAATGGGTTCTGAGACCAAAAAATTTGAAAACCACTGAACCAAATGATTTGTAAAGTCCAGGTCAGCTCTAAATTCAACAATAGGGTGTAAAATACCTTCCAACCCAAACTATATCGACCTATCCAGCTTTCCCACATTTCTAGGTAAATGCTCAGGTTAAGTCACTGGATTAGGCCCTCAGGCTCTTGACTTGGCAGCATCCATCTCCTGTGTTATAACTGGTTTTCTGGACTTAGTCCCAGTTCAGAGGAATGATATGTAGAGGACGAAACTAAAGGCTATAGAGCTTAAGGACTAGATCCTTCTCACCCCCATCCTCTAAGTGCTTCCTTATGAAAACAGTCCTTATGTGTTACCTCCTACATGAGGCCTTTTCTAATCCCCCAAACCCTCCCACTCCCTCTATTATTAGCACTCCCTCAATTTTGAAATTACTTCAAACATATCTACTATTGATTTATTGTGTATTTATTTATTTTCTGACTCCTCCTTATAATGCCTTTGAGAGCAGGTACTATTTCATAGTTTTGTTTTTTTTCCCTTTATCTGTATTACCTAACAGATAATAGGTATCTGAGTGTTTGGCACACAGTAGGTGTTTAATGAATGTCTACTGAATTAAAATGATTATACTTATGATAATGATGATGATATCATCTAGGATTTAATATAGCCCAGAAGGCAGCTAAGTAGCACAGTGTACAGAGGGCTGGGCCTGGAGTCAGGAAGACTCATCTCCTGAAGTTCAGAACTGATCTCAGACACTTACTAGCTGTGTGACCCTGGATAAAGCCACTTAAAGCCCTGTTGCTTCAATTTCCTTTTCTGTAAAATGAATTGCCAAAGAAAATGGCAAACTACTCCAATATCTTTTTTTAAATTGTAATATTTTTTATTACTTATTATCTCACGTTTAGTTTTATTATTTATTTATTTTTAATACACATTGCTTTATGAATCATGTTGGGGAGAAAAATCAGAGCAAAAGGAAAAAACCATGGGAGAGATGGAAAAAAAAAACCCAGGAAAAAAGAAGTGAACATAGCATGTGTTGATTTACATTCAGTGTTCTTAGTTCTTTTTCTGGGTGCAGATGGTATTTTCTGTCTTGAGTCTTTTGAGATAACTTTGGATCACTACTCCACTATCTTTTGCCATAAAAACTTCAAATAGGGGCACGAAGAGTTGGATACAACTAAAAAAAATGACTACACTATGTGTCAGGCACTGCACCAAACTTTTTACAAATATTAAATCATTTTATAGCCACACAACACCACTTAGGGATAGGTACTATTATTAAATTATTATACTGATGCAGCTAAATCTGGAACTCAAATTTCTTGACTCCCAAGGTTCCAGAGTCCACATTCTTCTCTGCCAACAAGAACATAGAAACAGAGATGGCCAAGTTCTAGACCATTTCTTCTCCTGTCCAAAGACTGAAAGAAACTAAAACAGGAAAAAAAATAATCCAACTCCCTTGTTTTCTGGTTGCAGAAAGTGATGTCCAGTGAGTTTGCCCAAGCCTACCCAAAACATTAGTGGCAGCCTAACTCTGGGACTGGCCCCATAAAATAAGAAACAGACACAAAGCAATTAATCTTTCTCTGGAGGCCTTTGGTCACTAAATTGTTGAGGATCTGGTGAAAGCACGGAGATGCTTCTCTGGGAAGTATTTTTTAAGCAATTCAACTCTTTCAAGGGTGTGGCAAAACAACTACCCTCCCAAATTTGGAGGTGGAGTGCTCAGAAAACACAGTTCTCAGAGATACAGAGTGCCAGAGTCTAGTCATGAAAAAGAATTAGTGCCAGCATTTTATGCTATGGCTCCAAACCAATGATCCTTGCCTTTGTTGAGAACTGCAGTACCCAGAAGGCCCACAGGCCTGTGCCAAATGCCATAGTCCTTCGCAATAAACCTTAGATTGGTAGGGAACCATATCCTGGCACTAGCAAATTAAACAAGATTTTCTTTTATATTAGGAATATGTTTTCCTACCCTTCATCTGGCTCCTCCCTCCATTCATATGTTTTCTTGTTCTGATTTGCCTTTGCTGTATAATTCCATCAAATGCTCAATAAATAACTGGAGATCCTTGATTACATTAATAGCTGTAAGTCATCATTAGCACAATGCCTGACAGGTAGGAAGCATATTTATTTTTATTATTTACATATTTGAAATAAATATTTTTATTATTTGTTTTATATGTAGTAAACATATCTCTTTTATTATTTATATATTTAAAATAAATATTTTATTATGTTATTATTTATTTTAGTTTAGTTTTAGATCTACTAAGCATATTTAGTTTTTAATCATAGAATCCCAAAGTTGGATGGGATCTTACAGTCAGCAAATCCAACCTGGGTGCATGAAGCATCAATCCTCTCCAAAATCTAGCAGATGGGGCCATTTAGCTTCAGCCAGATAATCTCTCTACAGGGATTAGCTAACAGGGAACTCACTACTTCAGAAATCAATCCATGTCAATATGGGACTCTAATTAACAGGAAGCTTTTCTTGCTGGTATTCAAGCTGTTAGTGACCAACATCCTCCCTTACCTTTTTATACAGAATAGGAAACTAAGGCCTGAAGAGGCCTGGCCAAGGGCACACAGATGGCTAAAATGAATCTAGGAGCAATTCCACCCACAGACAAGTTCTCCTGAACCTTTTGTCCCCAGGCCTTCCATTTCCCAGTTCTTTCAGCTGATTTTCATGTGACCAGATCTCCACTATACTAGACACCCCAGCTTGGATTAATATGCCCAGAACGGAACAAAATGCTTTGGATGTGGACTGACAAAGAAGATGAAAAGTTTCTTTTAAAAGAATAAACACCAGTTCTCCCATCACCACAAAAATGAAATTCTATTCCACAAAATTTATTAGTCTCCTACTGCAATATGGCAGAATCTATTTTAGACACGATTTATTCCTTGAGATCCTAGAAAACACTGCCTAGTCTCTGAACTTTTTAAATGAAGACTATGAATCCCTAGCTAGGCCCAGGACCTTGTCAGATGAGTGTCAGGTTCAAAATCATTCTAGAAAGAATTTCAGGGACTGTAATTTCTAAAAAAAAAGGAAAGGAGAGAAATCACAAGATGGAGTGATCTGCCATCATCCTCAAATGAATGAGTTGGTATTTTCTTGAGTTTATGAAGGAACATGTTAGTGATTAAACTTCCCAAGATACTTTGGGGTTTAAAGGCTAGGACCATGCTTTAAACTCAAATCACTCTGGCTCTCATTAATTGGCCAAACAACAGGTCCCAAAACAAGATTCCTTTGGTTATTGGCTCAAAATGAATGTAAATGGCAATGGTTTCTGTTTTGGCAGAGGGGAGAATTTTCCCCTCCCAGATTAAGTATTTTTGATTAAGTAAAAGAGATCATTCTCTGTCTCCTTCCTTACTTAACCTTAATTGCTGACTGAGAATTGTCTCAGTGAAACTGAGACTGGCTTAAAAAGGCCAAGGTCTCCCATTTTATCAGGACCCGTTCCAGTCCAGTCCCCATCTGGCCACTAATCCCACATGGCTCTGAAGGGGAAAGTGGTAATTTTGCACAACCCTCCCTCACTTAAATCTATTTCACTTGCATATCATGGTGTGGCCTCCCTGAGGTCAACTTTGAGAACAAATTACAAACAACCACCTCCAGATTCTAAATAGAATAAACAGAGTAAATCTAAATAGAACAGCCCAGAAGGATGGGGGGATTTACTTGCAAACATTAAAGGCAAAAGATCCTGGAGGAGAAAATCATGAAGAATGGAGAATCCATCCCTTTAAACTAATCAAAAGTAAACTGGAAAACACTTGAAAGAGAAAGTTAAGTTGAATTCTCTTCATTTTATTAATTTATTTTTTTAAATAAAAAAAAAAAAAAAAGGAAAACAGAAAAGGAAAACAAAATAGAACATTACCCTGCACCCAGCAGAACATAGAGAGGATTCAAAATATATAACAATAAATTACTAGTTCAAGAAAGTATATATTTAAAAGAAATTATATTCATGAGTGTTCATCTTTTCTTTACTCCCTTATAAATTGTTCTTTTATTCTGTTTTGCACATTTTTGACATCACTTTTTTCCCTTTCATCCCTCCACCTCCCCCAAGACTATACACACACACACAAATATATATTATATATAGATACAGATTTAGATAGATAGATATATACACATATATCTTTCCTATCCTGTTAACTCTTTCTTTAATTCTATTCCTTAACTTACCTTGGTATTATTTAACCTCTCCCCGACACCTCCCTCTCCCCTGCCCTGCAATGGATCTTTCTCTTGTCTTCTTCCTCTATTCTTTGCATCCCCATTTACCCATCCCTCTCCTCTTATTTCTTTATAAATTTTGGAAAGTGTTATACCCTTTATAGTATATATGTAATGTTTCCTATTTAATCCATTCCCAATGTGAGTAGATTTCCAAAACTAAGAGCCTTTCTCTCCTCTTTAATGCTTCTGTGTCTATTCTTCTACTCTACTTCATTTGTATAATAAAATGACTATTTTTACCTTAACTACATCCCAATCTTTCTTTTGAGCTATCCTATTGCTGATGTCAATCAAGGTATAAATTTCCATGTAAAAAACAATTTGTCCATGTTAAATTTCTTGAAATTTATCTTTGATATTGGCTTTTATGTTAAATTTTCTACTGGGTTTTGGTTTGGTTGATAAAAAGTCCTGAAAATCTACAAATTTGTTGAATGTCAATGTTTTCTCATTCAACAGTATGGATAATTTTGCTGGATATGATATTTTTGGTCACAGGCCTACTTCTTTTGATTGCTGTCATATACGATTCCAGGGTTTTGTGGTCCTTTATTATGGATGCTGAGAAGTCTTATACAATTCTAATTGTAGCTTCAGCATATTTGAATTTTTTTTTCTTGTTTCTTGAAAAAATTTCTTTCTGATCTGGGGATTTCAAAATTTTGTGTATTATTCTACAAAGGATCTCTTCAAGGCGATGTTCAATGGATTTTTTTTTCTTTTTCCACTTTCCCTTCATATTCTATCACAAGACAATTTTCTTGGATTATTTTTTGCATTATTGTGGCAAAGTTCTTTTTTTGGTCATAGCTTTCAGATAGTTCAATTATTCTTATATTTTCTCTTTTTGATTTGTTCTCCAGATCTGTTGTTTTTCTTATATTTCCAATTCTATTCTATTTTTTCATCCTTTATAATGTTTTGTTATTTATTGGTCACTTATACCTTCACTAGCTTCCCCTTGCCCAATTCTAATTTTCAGAGTTATTTTTGTCTATAAGATTCTGTATCTTTTTTTCTATTTGCTTAGCATTTTCCCCCCATAAACTTCTTGTTTTTCTTAGATGATTTTTATTTTATTTTAGTTTTTCACTCAATGTATCTCATTTGATTTTTAAATTCCTTTTTGAGTTCTATAAATTCTCTCTGGGCAGGGTACCATTTAACATTACTCTTTGGATAGAAAAAGCTTTTTTTTTTTTTTTTTAGTATTTTGGCATTCTCCTCTAAAGATGAACCCAGGCCTTCCCTATTCCCATAATAAGTTTTTATGGCTGGGTTCTTTGTTTTTTGCCAATTCATTTTTTTAAAATTAAAATTATTATTGTAAGAATCTCTAATCTTGAGATGGGGGGATGGTACTTCTAGCTTCACTTCAGCTTTTCCCTCTGACCTGGAATCCTAAACCAAAACCTTGTCCCTCCTGCACATGCTAATAGCCAGCCATCCCTGCCCCACTGCTTCTGCACTCACCTGATGTTCTGAGTCCTTCTAGCCCAAGAAAGGCCCTTCTCTAGTCTTACTATTTCTACCCCCTTATCATTTCTACCCTAATTATTATTATTATTGATAACCCTAATTTTTATTATTTCTACCATAATTATCTCTATCCCCTAATTATTATAGCTATTCCAATTATCACTTCAATTATCTATACCCCAATTATTATTTCTACCTCAATTATTATCACTACCCCCACCTTAGTTATTGTCTCCATCCAATTATTAGCCCACAATTTAATTGTCTCTAACACAATTACAATTGTCATCTTTACCCCAGTTATTATTGAAACCCCAAGCCTTATTATCTACAATCATTACCACTACTCCAATTGTTATCTCTACCTCAATCAAGATCATTTCAACACCATTATTACCATCACCACTGCAATTCTCCCTACCTAATTATTATTATATCTACCCCAATTATTCTCCTCAACTCAATTCTCTCTAATCCAATTAAAACTATCATGTGGACCCCAATGATTATTATTGATAACCTCCAAGCATTATTATCGGTACCCAGTTACAGATAATTGATACCCAATTATAGATAATTATTTATAACTCTATTACCATCCCAATCATTCCCATTACCCTCAGTTTATTTTCACCCTCAATCTCTAACGCAGTCATTTTTATTACTTTCATTCTCAATTATCATCTTTACTCCACTTTTTATTACTATTCCCACCCCCATTATTATCATCTTCATTGCAATTATTATTTTCTCCACCCCAAATATTATCATTGTTGTCATTTGTACCCCGAGGCCGCGCGGGAGCACATTTTCATCTCCTCACAGCCCGTGGGTGTGTCCGCTGCCTCAAGACTCCCCCACCCCACTCCATCTCTGGTTCAGCCTCCAGGGATTTTTCTGGAACTCTGCTTTGACCACGTGGCTCCCCGACGCATGAAACTTCGCTGGCTCCCTATTAATTCCAGGTTCCCGTATGAATTTCTCTGAATTTAAACGCTCTTCTGCACTGATCCTCCCTCCTACCCCCCTTTCTTTCCCAAGCTACTTCCATTTACTCCCCTCCACCCTCTCCACACTGCCTTCCTCCTTCTCCGTGACCCAGGAGAAACTCCAGTCCTGATTGCAAGTCCAAGCTTTAGCTGGACGAGCGGCCGCCTTAGCCGGGCCAGCGGCTGCAGCTCCGGAACAGCCTCCTTCCGCATCTCCTCCTCCCATACTCACGGACTCGCCTCAAGACTCCGCGCCCCCTGCCGGGAAAAGGCGGAGCTGCAACCAAGTCACTTGCGCTTCCTCCGTTTTCTCATTCCTAACAGAAGGATCATAATAAATAGCACTTCCCGCCAAAGTCGTCGTGAAGCTCCAGTGAGGTATTTCCAGCAAGTTTGTCGCATAGTAGGCACTTTGTAAACATAAACGCTTGTTTCTTCCGCGTGGAGGAGCCAACGGGCAACTTTGGGCCAGCGCCCTGAGCTTTCATTTCTTCCTGGTTTGCGACATGGGAAGATAATAGTTGGCCTCTGGGGGATCGATCTGAAAAGCTGATTTTTTTTTTTTTTTTTTGCTAAGGCGGTTGGGATTAAGTGACTTGCCCAGGGTCACACAGCTAGTAAGTGTTAAGTGTCTGATTTGAACTCAGGTCCTCCTGACTTGAGGGCTGATGCTCTATCCACTTCGCCACTTAGCTGCCCCAAGCTGGACTATTTTTGAACAGAATTTCATTAGCCCGTGAATGACTTTGAGTTCCAAAATGCATTAGGGCTGGAGTTTGCATAGATTCTAGGACAGGACACTGGGATAGAGTGAATTTCAATAGGAATCCTGTTTTAATTCTAGGATTAGTTTAGACTGCATCTAAAGAGACTTTTGGCTGTTCGGCTACTATCTGGTTTATGTACAAATTTAATCATTTTTTTCCTTCCCCTTCTTCTTCCTCCTCCTTTTTCTTTCTTCTTTTCTTCCTCTTCCTCTTCCTCTTCTTTGCTCCTCCCATTCTCATTTGGTTCTTCCTCTTTTCTCCTCTTCCTTTGTTTTTCCTCCTCTTCTTCTTATTTTCCTTTTCCTCCTCCTCTTTCTTTCTCCTATTTCTTTTCATTTTCTTCCTCCCCTTCCTTCTCCTCTTCTTCCTCCTTTTTTCTTCCTTTTCCTTCTCATTTTCCTCTTCCTTCTCTTCCCTTTCCTCCTCTTCTCTTTTCCTTCCTCTTCCTACTCCTTTTTTGTCATCCTCTTCCCTTTCTTCTTGCCATGTAAAATGTCATTCACAAGTGGCTAAATGCGCACTAAATGTAGAGGGCTTCAAGTCCTGTCTCGGATGCTCACTGGTCACATGGCCATAGAAAACAACCTTTGGATGCACCAGGAAATTTGTGCCAGCCTGCACCAGTAGAGGGAGTTTTCACCCTAGGGACTTCCCAACACAGATACAATTACAAGTCTGGATCAAAAAGCCAAGTGACCCAAATGCTGTTTTCACCTAAATCCGAGAACCAGCAATTCTCAGAATATTTTTGAGGGGGGAGAGATCACTGTCCAATCCTCTTAACAAATAAAACCAACTAGAGAGAACTTTCTTATGGTCAAAACTGTCTTCGTGCAGGTTTCTGTCTTTTTGAAAGGAATCCCTTTATCCCCCAGGCCAAGTAGCTATGAGTAAATCACTTAATTGCCTCAGGTTTGCTTCTTCATCTTTAAAAAGAGCACCGTAGCACTTATACACACTACTGGCTAGTTTGTGGTGAGGTCGGTGACGAATGGTGACTAATAAGGCCTGATGGGCAAGTTGATTGGATTAAAAGTTCTAAATGAGATGTGTGTTTTTTTTAAAGGGCAATGTGCTGATGGACTTAGTAATTAATTAATTGGACTTATTTGTTAAAAGAGAAGCTTCTAGTCTTGGGCAATCAATGGAAAGTGACGGTGATAATAGCTAGCAGTTATATACGACCTCCTGTGCTCTAGGCACTATGCTAAGTGTTTCACAAATATCTCACTTGATCCTCTTAATAAAAGTATTAATAAAACTTTTTAAAAAGACAGCTTCGTTAACCATAGTTGTTGTTTAATCATCTCTGACTCTTCATGAACCCATTTGGCATTTTCTTGGCAAAGATACAGGGATGGTTTGCTACTTCATACTCATGGTGGTTTACCACTTCTCCGACTCATTTTAGAGATGAGAAAACAGGATTAGGTGATTTGCCCAACCACCCAGCACGAATTCAGAACTTTCTGATTTTAGGCCCAGCGCTCTATCCACTGCACCACCTAGCTACCTTTTGTTAACCTTAAACAGGTGTATAAATATGCACTATTATTATATTAATATCAGATTTGAATAGAATTTTTTTAAAAGTCAACAAAGCATATTTCACACTGTTGTAAAAGAATTAAGGACCACTATCTGTTTTTCTATCCTTAAGACAGAAAGAGAGAACCTGAGTTTCTAAAAGGCTAAGGTACAGAATTAAATAAGTGGTTACTAATCAACTCCAGTGGTTTTAAATGTGAAATGAGTGATGGCAGTTTGATAGAGGTGGTAACTGGAGGGAGAAAGTAGGAAGTGGGTTGATTCAGAAATACTAAAACAATAAGAAGGCATATTGTAAAGCTGTGTGTACAAACCTATCTCTCTTCAAATGCCAAAATCTGGCAGGGCTGTTCCCTGAGAGTGTAAAAAGAGCATTATGACCCAAATTTAAATGCAAAGAATGGCTTTGAAGGTGGATCCAGAAGGATCAGGAAGACTATGACCCCAGGAGGGAGTGGACAAGTTACTTGGAATCATTCACTTCTCCAATAAGTAATTTTTTTTAGCCACTGAAAATTTATAGGCTATTAGATATAGAAATCACTTTGAACCTAGAACAGAATGTTAGAATGGAGAACTTAGAGTGTTATCACTAGAAGAGAACTTTAAACATAGAACATGGGAACACAGAATATAAAATGTTAGAAAATACTTTACAGATGTCAGAATTAGGTAAAATCATTGAGTTTGTTTACTTCACTCCCCTCATTTTATGGAAGAGTACTAAAGCCCAGAAAAATAAAGTGACTGAAAATCACAGAAGCAAGAGATGAAGAAGACCTTAAAGGTCATCCAGTAAAATGTCCTCATTCTATTAGATGAAGTAACTTTCTGGTATACCCATTTGTTTACTCATTGCCATGTGCTACAGAAATGTATTTTGGAGGTGCTATGTCCCTCAGCTTCAAGGGTTTTTTGTTTTAATTTTTGGTCACAAGAGGAAAATATCTTGGGGTACCAGTGTTAGAGTTAGAAGGGAATTGCATGAGAATTTAATAAGCACTTACTAAATTCCAGACACTTTGCTAAGTATTTCACAGATATTGTCTCATTTGGTCCTTATAACAGCCCTGGGAGATAAGTGCTATTATTATCATACCCATTTTGCAGTTGATGAAACTGAGGTAGACAGCAATGATATGACATGCCCTTTATCATATACCTAATATGTACCTGAGGCTGGATTTAAACCCAGCTTTTTCTGATTCCAAATCAGTGCTCGGTCTACTAAGTCACCTAGCTGGAAAGACAACAAAAATCATAGAAGATTCTTGGCTGAAGTCTTGCCTGCAGAATAATTACTATCAATGCTGCAAGCTGTTGTAGAGGACAAGAGAAAAATTTAGAGTACAGAAGTATAGCAGTAAGGATCACACTTAAGTTATATACATCTTAATGTCCTTGTTACCTGTTTTCTCCTTGGCTGCTTTTCTAAGCTCCTCATAGGATGGCAAGTTGTAGGGATCTCTCAACGTGTAGGGTGGGAAGATTTCCTTTTCAACTATTCCTCTGTCTAACTGGGAGTCTAGGGCAGGTTAGTATTAAGTTTAAAATTGTCCTGAGGGAAGTCATGAGGACTCATCTCTGTGAGTTCAAATCCAGCCCTACATACTTGTTGCTGTGTGACCTTATTTGCTTCAATTTACTCATCTGGAAAATGAGCCAGAGAAGGAAATGACAAACTAGAATAGGATCACAAAAAGTTAGACATGACTAAAAAACAAATGAATAACAAAAGTTGTTCTAAACTAGTCAGACTCATAGGGATGAGAGTGCTGCTGAATAAGGAAAGACCTCAAGCTAATCTCTTGTGTGTAACTATATTTTCTGGCATGTCCCCTGTTTCTACCATCAAAAGAAGGAAACTAGGAAAGAGAAGAAATTCCCCTATTTTATATTATTTCTTGAGATTGCTCTAGATAAGAAGAGAAGGAAAACCTAAGACCTTCAGTTGAGGATCAGAGATCTAGAACCAGAAGTCTCTGAGAACAATCTAGTTCAAATCCATTTTACAGATGAGGAAACTGAAGCCAGGGAACATAAATACCCAAGGGTACACAGGGACAGGGGGAGGATTTTAACTTGAGTTAAAATTCCAAAGGGATTCCAAAGCTAATTCTCTTTCCCCTATACTATACTGCATCTGAGTTAACCTTTCCTTCTCTTTCCCCCACTCCCCAAATTATGTTGTGGTCCAGCAGTCAATATGACCTATTTCAAAGTTTCACAAAGGAGGAGGGGGGAAGTGATTTACTTTGAAGAATGGGAAGGAGCTGGAAAGGCAGCTAGAAAGCGGGAGGCATTTGATGGGAGGGGATGGCCCTTCACATCTGAGGCAGAAACAGCTGTGATATCACTGCGCTTGCTGAGTGGAAATTCTTAGAGCTGATGAATTTGCCAAGGTGATAGTGGAATGCAAGGAGAAGGGGTAGGGAGGTGGGAGTGGGGAGAGCAGGAATTGCAGAGAAGAAAGATTTCATTGAAGCACAGATCAGGGAATTGAACTGAGAGTTCAGATAAGTGTTTTATAGAAACAAGATTAGCATATATTAAAAACACTCGGGAAAGAGCTCCGCATATTTTCATTTTTTTCGGGCTAGGAGAAAAGCTATCCACAAAAAGGATTTGAAGAGGACTGATTCCAGACTCACAAGGGATCCTGAATATATGAAACTGGCTCTGGGTTACAGGCTTCACACACCTGTACACAGCTCCAATCGCTTTAAGAGCATCAATCGTCTGCAATTTCATTTGATGCAGATCAGAACCCCTCCTTGCCTTACCAAATGGTTCTTCTGAGTTGCCTTGATCAGAGAAAAGGAGCCACTTATACCCAACTTGGTGATAATGAGCCTTAACCAATTCAGCTAAGCTAGCATTCGACCCAGACCCCCACTGAACCAGAACTTGAAGCCTTCCCAGCTCATATTCTGCTGGCTTAGGCTTTGGGAACTCAACTTCCTCTTCACATTACAAGGAGGGCCAGAGGAAGGTTCTAGTCAAGGATACACCGGAGAAAGAAGTGGGAGCGGAAATGTTTCAGCTTTCTCCACCTTTCCCCAAAAAAGAGCAAAACCAAAGCAGGACAGTCATCCCACTAGCTCATGTGGGTAGGTAACCTTCTATACATAATGACCCCATAGTGGAAAGCATTGTCACATTTTACAGAAGAGGAAACTGAGATTAAAAGAGCTTCAAGTCCTTGTCCAGAGTCACACAGCTAATAAACAGCAAAGCTCAAACTTGGACTCTATTCTTCTGATTTCTGGGATATTATTTTCATTAAATTACAGAGCCATGGCACTCACCAACTCCTTAAAAAGCTTTGATGACCCAGGTGGATCTTCACCAGTGAAAGTGACTTGTAAAGGAAGAAAACAGGAGCTGCAAATATCTTTCTGGGTTTTTTTTTTTTTTTTAGTTTTCTTCTGGTATAATTGAAAACAGAGGATGTCTGCCTTTTAGTCTAGGGAGCTTCCCACTACACAACCCTGCCTTAGCTGTTGCAAGAATGTGGTTTTCTGTTTCAGCCCCTAAGAAACCCTGTGATGATACAACCACTAGGAAGGCTCTGCTTTTGCCCCCTGGGAACTGACAGATCCTTTTTCATAGGATATGGAGGCCAGCTAGAGGAGGGAGAGTTTGTATCTTTAATGAAAGGCTCTGGTTGCACTTGTAAGATTCTTTCCCTTCATCAATGCAATGCTTAAAAACATCTTGTTCCAGTTGGCTTGTTTTTAAACAAATGAGTGTCATTTCTATTCAGCCCTTTAATCCACCCAGGAATGATGCAGTCTGGACCAATCAAGTTCAATAGTTGAATTTGAGAAGGGCCAAATTTGGTTAATTTGAAAATGAGGAAGTATGATGTAGTGTTCTTTTCTCTCAAATATAATGTTCTCTGGGAGCAGATTTCTTGTGGGGCTTCCGGAGGCAGCCTTAGTTTCAGTTCAGTGTAATAATCACCTCAAATGCAGCCAGCTCAAATGCAGCCAGGGAGGTAAAAATCCAAATCCTTTATTGTCTCCTTCAAAAAAAACCCAGTTAACTTTCTTAGAGGCCTTTCTCTCTTCTTGGTTCCAAGAGCTCCTGTTAGTCCTTTGCCTCTGCCAGCTTCAGCCTCCAGCTCTCTCTGAATCTCCAGTTCTGCCTGACTGCAGTCTCCGGCTCTCAGTCTCCTCAACTGACTCCTGCTTTCTCCATCTCCCAAAAGTGTCTAGTGCTTGTCCTTTTATATGCTCTTTTAGAGATATGAACTCAAAAGTTGACTCCTCCTCCAAGAGAATGGGATCGTGGGTTTCTGACTTGTGAACCTCAAACGCTAAAGTGTGAACTAATGTGTGAACTCTTAAAGGTCTGAAAGGTGTGAACTCTGAACTAGAGAACTGCTAAGCACGATGCTAAAATTAGACAACTGACTTATCACTTTGTAAAAATCCTAACAGAATGAGATTCAGCAATTGCAATTACTTCAGTAATTGTATTACTTCCAAAAGGATGAGTAACAGAATCTTGTTAACAAAGATAATCCTTAGCTTTTTCTTCATCTATGACTTCTGTTTCTGATTCAATCATGGAAGTTCTTCCTCTTCTGACTGGCATTTTTGGAAGTACTATAGATCCCTCAGATTCATCACCTCCCTCTTCAAACCAACCCTGCTTTTAACCTTCCCTATTTTACTTTAGGCAGTTATAGTGGGGATGGAGTGCTGAGCCTAGAGTCAGGAAGGCTCATTTAAATCTGGCCTCAGACTCTGACTAATTAGGTAAATCATTTAATTCTATGTGCCTCAGTTTCCTCAACTGTAAAATGACCTGAAGAAGAAAATGGCAAGCCACTCATATCTTTGCCAAAAAAACCTCAAATGAGGTCACAAAGAGTTGGACACAACTGAAACTACTGAACAAATAAAATGTTTGTTGACGATTGTTGACAATGATGCTGACAATTGCCTTTTCAGAAAGCCAGGTTTCCAGTCTCTGAAACACCTGTGACTCCTTGCTTTTCCTCACCCCACATATCCAATCAGTGCTGTTGATCTTGAAAAAAATCTCCTACATCCATCCCTTTTTCTCTACTCACACAGCCACCACTGGAGTTCATTCAGGTCCTCTTCATCTCACTGAAATCTGGAAAGCTTCTTAATTGGTCTCTCTCCTCAGATCTCTCCTTTTTGCAATCCAATCATCAAACCTAAAGTAATACTATTAGAGCATAGGTCTGACTATGGCACTCTCCTACTCAATAAACTCTACTGACTCCTTATGGCCACTAGTGCCGAACGCAAAATACTCTGTTGGCATTTCAAAACCCTTTACAACACAAACTTTTTCATCCTTGTTATACATGACTCTTCTTTAAGTCCTCTATGGTTCAGCCAAATTTTTGAAGTGCTTTTGCACAGGCTATCTCCCTTGTTCCCTTTCCCATGCTTAGAATATACTCCCTCCTCCTTTCTAGCTTGTAGAATCCTTAATTTTAATGATCCAAGACATTTCCAAAGGACTCATGATGGAAAATGCTATCCACATCCAGAGCAAGGACTGTCTGAGTCTGAATTCAGATCAAAGCATACTATTTTTTACTTTTCCTATTTTTTTTTCTTTCTTGGTTGTCTTCTTTTACAATGTGACTAATAAGGAAATATGTTTTGCCTGACTGCACATGTATAATCTATATCAAACTAATCTCAGGGAGGGGAAGGAAAGAGAATTTGGAATTCAAAATTTTAAAAAAGATTGTTAAAAATATCTTTATCTGTAGTTGGTAAAAGAATAAAATATTATTTAAAAATAAAAAAAATTCTTAGTTTTCTTCAAAGTTCAGTTCAATGCCAGCTTCTACTTTGCTACCATGGAGAAATCTCTTTCTCTCTTGATTGGCACTTTTCTTCTTAACTCTAAATTACCTTGTGTGTATTTTGCTTATATTTGGCATATATTTATATGTACATATGTTGTCTTCATTTATAGGATGTCAGCCTTGATAGTAGGAAGATATTTCATTTTTATCAGCATTTCTGGGTGCCTAATTTCATATACTAGTGCTTGATGATTAACTGATTATAATAAGCTTTAAGATCTCCCTTGAGTTCCATTACTTTATTGATGTTTTTGATTACTCCAGGTTGTTGCACTCTCTACATCCTGACCCCTAAAATGTTGTCTATCATTTATCCATTCATCTAAAGCACATTAAGTGCTCACTATGTGCAAGAATAATAGTTTATATTTTTGCAACTCTTTCTTTATAATAACACCATGAGATAGCCAGCGTGTGTGTGTGTGTGTGTGTGTGTGTGTGTGTGTGTGCACGTGCAAGTGCACATATGGTAAGAGTGGGGATGGCCTCCTAGCTTGGGATTTCAAGGATTTGAAAGGAATCTCTCAGCTGCTCGACTCCAAAGTCAGCCATGGGGTGATACTCCCAAGAGTGGACAGAGCCGAGGACCTCCACCTTCTAGTACATACCTAAGCAATTCACTTAATCTCTGTCAGCTTCAATTTTCTTACTGTAAAATGGGTTAACTCATAGGGTTGGGGTGAGGATGAAATGAGATTATTTTTGTAAAACTTCTGCCTTACAGTAGGTGCTTAATAAGTGTGACCTTTTCTGCTTGCCCTCAAGATCAAACAACCAATTAATGAGAGAGCTGAAACCAGTATCCCAATTTCTTCCATCTCAACTGTTTATAAGTTATTTTCCCCACTCTGTCAAATTGGCTCTAGTGAGGATACTAGACATTAATCATTTGGCAAAGATTATATACAAATGTTTAATGATAGAGTTAGGGCTAAAGCTGACTCCTCAGTCCAGGATATTTTCCAGTTCTCTAGGGATCATCACAAAAAAATGCCTCCCTATTAAAAAGAAAAGATTAATTGCTCTAGTAGGAAATCAGACCTCCATCCTCATCTGTGTAGATGAGTTTTGAAAGAGTTTATTGCAAAGAGTGAAAAGAAATTACAGAGAGCAAGAGGAAAAATATTCTGAGGATAAATACGAATCAAGGAATCCAAAATTATTTTGGGTCTCGCTGTAGAGCTTCTAAAATTGTATGAATCCCTGTGGCTTTCCTGTTGGGGAGTTGCTTATCCAACCCAGAACTGCCAAGGCTGTGACTGTCACTTCTTTCAGAAGCCACCTACATCCTCTAAAAGTGACTCAGGATTGATTTCCCCCCTCAGGAAGTGAACTTGAGAACACAGAAAGTAAGAAGCCCAAGCAGAGAAGGTGAGTATTGGAAGAGGCTTTAGAACATGGAATGTCTGAACTGGATTGAACTTAATTACAAAGCATTTTAGAACACCCAGTGGTAGGAATGAAATAAATAAATCTGGAAACACAGATTATTAGAAAAGAGAACATAAATTATCTGTGGTAGAAGGGACCTCAAGACATAAAATGTTAGCATTCCAAGAGAACTACTAATGCTTGAAGGACAAAACAGAAAACAAAGTTAGAAAGAAATCAGAAAATAAACTAATTCCATTCCTTTATTTTGTGAATGAGAAAAATTGAAGTTCAAAATGAACAAGTGGCTTTCCTCAGGTCATGACTTAATTTCTTCATCTGTAAAATAAGAAAAATAAATCCTCCTCTATATCACCATCTTATAGTGGGGGAAGTACTTTAAATATCTCATAGTGACATGGAACTATTAATGAATTTGTATTATCTTTGGGGGCAGCTAGATGGTATGGTGAATAAAGTACTAGACTTGGAGTCAGGAACACTCATCTTCTTGAGTTCAAATCCAGCCTCAGATAATTCCTAGTTGTTTGACACTGCGCAAACTATTTAACTCTGTTTGCCTCAGTTTCTCCATCTATAAATGAGCTGGAGAAAAAAATGGCAAACCACACATTATCTTTGCCAGGAAAAGCTCAAATAGATTCACTAAGAGTTGATATAACTGAACAACAGCATTTTCTTTTAAGTTACAAAGGAACAGAGAAGTCAACTAGACTAACCCCAACTAATCCTTAGACTAAGTTTTTAAGGAGCATCTTCTAAAACAGTATTAACAAATGGCTACCTGGCTTCTACCTAATAGTGCCTAGCATAAGGAAGATACTTAATCAGTGTTGTTGACCAACTACTTGATCTCTGTTGACAAAGTTCATAAGGTATCTAAGTGACCTTAAACTTTTTCTACTTGTGACTGCTTTTCACCCGAGAAATTTTTACGTGATCCCAAATACAGAAGTATATAAAATAGGTATACAAATAAAACATTTACTAATAATAAATCACAAAGAAATTTATTTTAAAACAGTTCTTTGGTATACATGTAATTTTTACCATTTATTAAAGGATTAAATAGATAGATAGATGTGCTTGGTTTTTTTAAATTTTAGTGGAATATTCGATACTTTACTATTGCCCAGTTTTTTATGACTCTCACATTCATTTAGGGAAATGCCATATTGGGTTGTGATCCAGAGTTTAAAAAACTCTGGTCTAATGGATAGAATATTAAAACTATAAATTGAAGCCGAGTTCAAATTCTGCCTCAAACATTCACTAGCTATGTGAACATGTATATGTCAGTATACTTCTCTGGGACTCAGTTTCCTCATCTATAAAATGGAGCTAATAATAGACTGTACCTCTCAGGGTGGCTGTGAGGATCAGATGAAACAAACTGTAAAGCAAAAGTACTATATAAATGGTAACTCTTAGTAATTCTATCCATTCTGTTTTTGAAATAGCTTTAATAGTTAGGAATTTCTTTGTCAAATTGAACTACAATCTACCTCCTCATGACTTCCTCATTGTTTTTAGTTCTTCCTGGGGAGTTTCACAGAATAAATCTAATTTCTTCTGTTTAAAAAGATTATAAGAAAAGGAGTCTCACTTAGCCACCTCCCATCTGGGTGGCTGATTCTTTGGACTATAGCTCAATTAGCAGCAATGTGGGGCCATCCAAAGAACAAGAATCAGCAGGGCTGATTCACTTGCTCTAGGTATGGCTCTTTCCTAGGGAAGTCACAAGCCCTCTGGTAGCATTTCCCAAGGACTTCTAGTCATGGACAAATCTATCCCATGCTTGGAGGGGGCAGGTGGGGATAGTGGTTAGGGAAGGGTATGGTTGAAACCTGTTTGGGTTGGAAGACTTAGAGCATGGCTGTCTTAAAACTTTTAAGCAATATGCAGTCCATGGGGCAGGTAAGAGATGCGATGGATAGTGACAAGTCTGAAGCCAGGAAGACTCATCCTGAGTTCAAATCTGGCTTTAGACACTTACTGGCTGGGTGACCCCAGGAAAGTCACTCAACTCTGTTTGCCTCAGTTTCCTTCTCTGTAAAATGAACTGGAGAAGGAAATGGCAAGCACTTCGGTATCTTTGCCAAGAAAACCACAAATGGATCCACTAAGAGTTGAAAACAAATGGGCAACAAAAACAACAATCCACTGAGATTTTTGTATAGGAGGTAGCAGGGTCCTATGGACATAGCATGGGATCTGAGTTCAAATCCCAGCTGGGGTACTTAGGAGCTGTGAGACCATAGGCAAGTCCTTAAACCCTCAGGTTCCTCATCTGTAAAATTAAAGTGTTAACTTAGATTTCTTATAAGTCCTTTCCACTTCTAAATTATGATCAGTTTCCATGTATGGAAAATGACTATGGTGGTAGCACTTATCTTATATTAGCATAAGGATCCAAGTATATGCAGAGCATTATGTAGACTTTCAGTTGGGACATTAATGTGATATGATGGTTAATAATGATATTTCTCTAGAACAGAGCTTAATAACCTGGGATCTGTGAACTTATATATATATATTTGAATTTCAATTAGTTTCTTTGTAATCCTATATATTTTAATTTACACATTAAAAAATAACTTTTTTATATGTAGAAAGTCATACAAAAGCTAAACTAGATTGCCAAAGGGTTGATGACAAAAGGATAGGAATCTCTATTCTAAATCAATAATAATTTATTAAGTATCTATTTATGTGCCAGGCACTGTACTAAGTACTGGGGTTACAAAAGGACTCAGGACCTCTCCTCAAGTACTTTAAGATCTAATGGGGAGACAACTGAAAACAAATACATACAACAATAAAACAAAGTATGTGCAGCATAAATAAAAAATAATTAACGGAAGGAAGGCCTGTAATTAAGAGGTGTTACAAAGGCTAAGAAGGGAGGTTTGAGGCTTTCTGTTACCACTGAGAAGGAGCAGAGCTCTCCGTTATTGTCCAGACTCCTCAGCCCTGGAAAGCAGAGCTGAAAGCTGGGTCATTGTAATCATTTCTGGAGCACAGACTTCCTTTTCTATTAAAAAAAAAATTAAAAGCCCCAATTTTTACAGCTGTTCAACAGCTGTGGCTGGAAGCATGAAAAAAGTTTATCAGATGCTCTGTAGTAGGATGCAGAAGATATATGACAATAAAAAATAATCTTAGTATCATGCCCACTCTTAACTTTCCAAGGCAACCTTAAAATGACTGGGACCTTTAAGTAACTCATCTTCGATGTGCATGAAGCTGAGATGGATAGATTATGCACCCTGCGGTGGACCTTTTTTCACACAAGTAGGCTTTGTGAGAACACAAAAGATCTCATTCACTGTGCCAGACATTAATGCTTGTCTATTTTTTTTTTCTTCTGAACATAGTAGCTATTATTAGGGATTAGTTTTTTTCACTGTTGGATGCCACCTCTCACCCAATTTTCTGCCTCAGTGTTCTGGTGTCCTCCTACTCACAGAACTAAGCAAATGAAGCCCCTAGAATTGCTACTAAAAGTAAATGAGGAGAAATCTGATAGGGAGGTCAGTCACAACACGGGGATCGATCTTTAGGAAATCTAAACATTCCTTCTTCAAATTTTCACTGTAAAGACTGAGTCACACAACTGACAACTTATTATCAAATTTGAGTTTCTATCAAATATATCTTTATTGTCAAATGTGAATAAATAGATCATCTACTTAAGTTATCCTCCACTGCCTTGTAGTAGCCTGAAGAGACACTGGATTCTGAAGGACTCTGCAATAGCAGTTATGAGCTCAAAAGATCCTATTAAACATAAAGCCCTCACAAGTATGAGATAGGAAATATACTGTGTGTCTACCATCTAGAGAGGATCCATTAACAAAAAAAGTTTCATCATTAGTGGAATATTCACCAAAAGGAGTGCTTTTTTTCCCCCAAATGTACAAGCATATTTCATTTTATTGTAATTTGTTTTACTGCATTTTGCAAGATACTGTATTTTTAGTAAATTGAAAATTTATGGCAACCTATATTGTCTATTGTGTGTGTGTGTGTGTGTGTGTATGTGTGTGTATGTGTATGTGTATATATATATATATATATATATTGTCCCTTTTTGTCACATTTTGGTAATTCTTGCAATGTTTTCAACTTTTTCATTATATTATGTCTGTTATGGTGCTCTGTGATCAGTAATCTTTGATGTTACTCTTGTAATTATTTTGGGAAGCCACAACTGCACCCATATGAAATGGCAAATAATTGATAAATATAATGTGTCTGACTGCTCTGACCAAGTTGCTCCCCATTTCTCTCCCTTTCCTTTGGCTTCCCTATTTCCTGAGACACAACAATATTGAAATTAGGTCAATTAATAGCCATACAGTGGCCTCTAAGCATTCAAGTGAATGAGTCAATCGTTGCAGCAAACTTCATCATTGTCAAAATTGCCACAGCTACCCCAACCTTCAGTAACACTACATAATCAGGCAGCAACCATCAATATCAAGGCAAGACCTTCCACTAGCAAAAAGATTACAACTTGTTGAAGACCCAGGTGATCGTTAGCATTTTTTTTTTTTTAGCAATAAAGCATTTTTAAATTAAAGTATGTACATTTTTTTTTATACAGAATACTATTACACATTTAATAGACTTAATGTAAATCCAAGTTTTATATGTGCTAGGAAACCAAAAAATTAGTGATGCTTTATTATGATATTTATTTTTATTGCAGTGATGTATAATTGAAATTGAAAAATATCTGGGGTATGCCTGTAATTCAGGAAGGCTGTTTTCATGCATGAAGAATTTGTGTTCAGTGTTGGTGAAGAGCAAACCCACACTGATGAAATCAAGGATTTTTTTTAAACTATTGACATAATCGTAATAACATAATAAGGACTTAATACAGCATCTGGTATATAGTAGAAGCTTAATAAATGCTGGTTGGCTAGCAATTGACATTTATATACTGCTTTAAAACTTACAAAGCACACCTTATGTCAGATGAATTTCACAATACCTCTGTGAGGAAAGAATACTATATATATGTGTGTGTGTGTGTGTGTGTGTGTGTGTGTGTATGTGTGTGTATGTGTATGTGTGTGTATATATATATATATAAAACTTTCATTTTACAAAAGAGGAAACTGAGCCCTAAAGTGGTTAAGTAATTTCATGATGACACAGTTAATGAGTTTATAGTTAGGAATGAATGAAACCCACTTCTTTTTGATGACAGGTTCAAGCTGCCTCTCATGATACCAAGGAATTTAGAACAAAAAGTAGTGGTTCAGCAAATTATTAGGATTTGCTTATTGTCATGCATCTGACAGCTGATGCTCTAAGAGATGACAATGATACCTCAAAGTGTCTAATGTGACTTCTTCAACATCAAGTAAAAAAAACTTTAACATCAGTACATTTAGAATAACTTTATTAAAAGTCTCTGATTTCTGATTCAGTAAGATTTGAAGATGCATATACAAAAAAATTGATCTATAGATTGAATCACAGAATATTTAGCCCCATAAGGAATAATGCAAGAAGTCCCCTAAATCTGATATCTAACTGCTGTTTTCGTTAATGTGGGACTGCCCTGACCATTCACAGTTTTAGTCATTTTGTACTTTACCTACCTCCATGCATTTGTTTATATCTGGAACTCTCAACCCTATGTACTAGTATGATGACAAACTACCTATCCTTCAAGGCCCATTTCCAAAGGTACATTCTCCTTGAAGCCTTCTTTAATATAGTCAGATAAAATTTATCAATTTCTATCCAGGTTTCTCACAGCATTTTCTTTGTATATGTTAACATTATCTTTTATTAAAGTATTTATGTACATATCTTGATTATAAGCTCTTTTAAGGCACTGTTGATTTCTGTATGCTTTTTTTCTGCTAAGGCACAGGTTACTTTGCATATTTTTTAGGAAGTCCCAGAACTCTAAGTTCATAGAATTGGAAAACCCCCACTGTGGAAACTGCCTTACAATGCAAATGTGCACCTGGTTGGTCTTAAGGAACTGACCAAGGCATTGAAAATTTAAGTAAATTATTGGTGGTCATAAGGCAATTATGTATTAGAGAGAGAGATTGAGTCCAAACATTCCTAATTCCAAAGGCAATCTTCAATCTACTATGTATATAATAGGTGCTGTAGTAACTATTTGCTGAATGTAGTCAAATTCATCAAGGATACTCATGTCCAAAGAATTGAAATGTTTGGTGGAAGAACAAAGAAATTGTTTGCAGAGGGCATCAAACTAAGATAAAGTGTGTCAACCCTAATCCCAGTATTTTTGTTTTTCTTTATATACAGTACAACCAACAATGAATTAATATTAGCAAATCTGATTCTCTTCAGCCTTAAGTCAGCTATTTCACCAGTTTAGGTGAAGCATCCTTTCATTCAGAAATTTCAAGCAGAGACTGAATCATGCAATAAATAAATAATATGTACTAAGTACCTGCGTTATTTCAAGCACTGTTGTAATTGCTGGAAATACAAAAACAGAAAACCAAAATCCCTGCCCTCAGGTAGCTGCCATTCCAATAGTTTGACTACTTGTTGAAGGTGCTATAGAGCAGGGCTTCGTAATTTTTTTTCCACTTTCAACCTCTTTTCTCCTGAGAAATTTTTATGCAACTCTGAGTATATAAGTATGGAAAAGAGGTGTACAAATCAAACAATTACTGATAATAAATTATAATTTCACAACCCCCCACATTCAGTTATGAATAGAGTTGCAACTCACAGTTTAAGTTGGACTACAGAAGGATAATACAAACTCATTAACAAAACAAAAAGGAAAAATATATCAAAACACCTACTATGTGCAGAATGCTTTTATGAGGTGCTAGGTACAGAGATTAATAAAGTTTTACACTTGTCCTCAAGGGACTTCTAATCCAGTAGTAAAGAGAAGGAACACATATAAAAACAAAACCAAATCATTGCCCAGCCATCTGGGGGCAAATGGAAGCTGTGCATCCTATTGTTATCATGACAAGTCATAGATATTAAAAGCAGCTTCAGCAGAGACATTCAGCTCTGGGGCAGAGGATGCCTTGGCAGACACAACCAGCTAGAGGCCCTCTCTTACTTGTGCTTTTCTCTCTGCCAAGCCAAACCCCAGACGGTCATTTTGGCGTGACTGAGAAAACCCGAGCCACACTATTGAGGTGCCTAACAGCTGCTACCGACACTGACTCAGTTGCTAAGAGAGAGATGATTATCAGCTTGTTGAACCTACTGCCAAGCATAAAGGGCCTGGGGACAGCCTGACACACTCTGGCTTATCCTATCACCCAAAAGCCTTGTTAAAAAGAAAAAAAAGATTGTTGCTGAGATGTCAAGACCTCCTTCAGATTCTTTCTCTGCTCTTTTTAGAGTTTTCTTTTTGGATTTCCATCCCTGTACTTTGTGTGAATTTGGGGGGGGGGGGGAGAGGGGGAAGGAACCTGAAGGTACTCACTTCTAAAAAAATTAATAATTGATATGATCCAGCCGCCAGGGTTGTTAATTATAAATAGACATTCTGCCTTGGGTGAGCATAAATTATATTTACAACCCAGGAAACAAGGAATCGTAAGTTTGAGAGCTATAAGAGAATTGAGCAATCATGTAGTCCAATTCCCTTATTTTACAGAAGAAATTAAGGCTCAAAGAGAGAGGGAAAGTGATTTGTTCAATGTCAAAACTTAAATGCTGGGTTCAGATCCTCCACCATCATGAATAGGTAAAGAAGAAATTTAAGGGGAAAAACAATTAAAAATTCAATAATTCCTCAATCAGACATTTTTGTTCATTTGTGGTTTTTTTTTTTCCTCTTAGTCATACTTTTGACCTGGTGCTCATTTTCCATCATCCCTGAGCCAAGGTAAGATATCAGAAATCTATCTCTTCTCTTAGAAGGCAGCATGTTATAGTGGGAAAGAATATGAAATTGAGAATCAGAAGATAGGGTTCAGCACTTACCACTGTCTGGAGGTGTGATTGTAGCAAAATAAAATCATCTTCACCTATAAATGAGGAGGACTAGACTAAATGATGTCTGTGTTCCCTTATAATGTCAATATTCTAAGATTGTAAGTTCTTATTTCTCAGGGAAATCATGAATTTGTTGCACAGATGCTTGTTTCTCATTCCCATCATAACCCCAAAGTAATAAGATTATTTTGAAAGGCAAAGATGACTTTTAAAAGCAATAGCAGTTACCTACTACCCAGATTCAAATGAGTTTAACTAGAGTCTTGGATCCTTCCATTCTCTACTTCTCTTCCAAAGTAATCTCTTCCCTTTCAGATTCCCTTGACAACTTAATCTTAATTTCTCTTTACCCCTTTTACATATTATAAACCCTCCCTCCCCCACACACATACACATAAACTACTTGAAGATAAGGATTATATCTTTTTTCATGTCTGTTTCTCCATCATTGAATATAGCGTGTTAACTGAATTAATGTATGTAGAATTTAATTTCTCTCCATAATATAGGGCAGAGATGCCAACAAATGTTTTCCCCACTACTGGAATAGTAGGTAGTAGGATAAAGCAATGGGAGCATTCAGTTCCATTTACAATTAATAAGTGCTTACTTTGTATAAGAAACTGCCTTGAGGAGTGGGATAGATAGTAGGGTAATGACAGCTTGTGCTGGAATTTCCTCCATCCAAGTCTATTTTCAGCTCTTTGAGAACAGGGGCAGAAGCTTATTTATATTTTTAAAAATCTCATTTAGTGCCAAGCACAGTCTCTTGCACAAAGCAGGGGCTTAGTGAAAGTCTGTTAAACTGAATTATTTGGAAGGCAAAGGAGAGACACATAAGGTTATTGAGCAGGCAGACAGCATGAAGGAGAATCCAGGTGACTTGGTCTTTCGAACAGGAACTGCGGACATAGTATGAGAGGGAATGAGCTGGAGGTGGTACTCCTATTCTTCTTTGGAGAGTTGTAATTCAATTTAACATGTAGGGAAGAAAAATTGGTTTCCTCTCTACTTTGTTTTCTTTGTCCTTAATCCTTACTGTATAAGGGGTGGAGGAAGGGAGAGGAAAAAAGAGAAATTCTCATTCCTTTTTTCTTCCCACTTTAAGTAAAAACAGTAGCTTAGCTCTATCAATATAGGCGTCATGCTTTTTTAGGATGCCTTAAAAACATAATCTTCCTATTTACATATGTATATCTATCTATATACATACACATATATATATATACATATATAGACCTACATTTACATAATATATAAATATAAAAAAATATTGATATCAGCCCTGTAAGAAAAGTAGAGCTATTATCCCCATATACAGCTAAAGAAATAGAGATCAATTCATTGAACTTTCCCTGGGTCATGTCACTAGTAGGAAGCATTCTTGGGATTTGAACCTAACTGTTCCAACATTTTCATCCAAATTCAGAGGTTTTTTCATAACATCAGGATATTATCCTTTTGAAAAGCATGATTCTATCCATTAGTCACAAGAAAATGTTGGAAACATGAGAGCCCTAAGCAAGCAGTTGGATAACTGAGAGATGCTAAACTTTCCAGAGGTAGCAAATTACACAGGGTGACGTTCAGTATAGCTTCAGCAGGGAGGCAAGTTTCAAGGGTTCATTTCATTCTCTGGGGTCAGTCTAACCTTGCCCCTGCCCCTACAAGATATTACCAGGCAGACTAGGATGAATGGTGACAGCTGAATTTAGTCTGTTTGGCCAGGGCCAAGCCCTCACTCAAGAAATAGAACTTGACAAAAGTTTAAGCAGCCCTCTTTATTGACAGTGTTCTCCCTTCCTTATTTGCCCTGTGCATCTTTTAGAGACATAATGACACCACAAATGAGTGACTCTAAAGATAGTCACTTTATGCTCTCCAACAAACAAGTGGGGAGACATTTTTGCACCATAGCATGGCCAAATTAAACTAAACAGAAAGATGTATCTCTCAAACCTGACCCTATCACTAAATTTAGCCTGTTTCTCATACCAAGCTTGACCCAGAATGGAATGGGTATAGTCTGGGTTAAAGTGAATTTGTGACCTCTTTTGCTCCAATTTCAACTGAATATTGCCATGTCATGAGAAGCACATTAGTGTGGAAGTTAAGAGACAAAAATTCAAGTTCCTGCTGCTAAGTCAGAAAAGAATCTTGAGCAATTCACTCCTTTTATTTGAAAACCCAGTGTAGGAGAAAGAATGCTGGTTCTGGAGCTAGAGAAGCTGTAATTGAATCTTATCCGTGTGATTTTTGAGAATGACCTTTCTCTTCTCTAATTCTCAGTCCCTCATCTATAAAATGGAGAAGTTGGAACAGATGACTTCTAAGTTTCTTTTCAACTCTTAATTTCTAGTTGTAAGATCTCTAGGTCCTTCCCTTCTCTAACAACCTATTTCCCTATGGTTCTATCATTAATATGACTGAATGAGTGGCTAGGAGAAGTCTGAAAACCACAAAAATCTTATCGATGCATCACAGAAAGAGTTAAACTTGTAGAAAGTACCCAAGTGCTCAAGATCAGTTATTCAATCCATTAAAGGTTAATTTCCTCAAGGGATCCTGTCTGGTAGGTTCGGGAGAAAGAGAGACTGTAAAAGAAGGTTAAGTTTTTATTTTGCCTTTTCAATCCTGAAGATTGTCTCATTAAGGCCTCATCGATGGCCTTTTCAAGGTAGGATCCAGACTGGATGTTGTTTCTTTCAGCTTTAATGTGAAGACGCCAGTCAAATCCAAGGCCAATAAATATTTTATCGTCCATCTATTTCATCTCACATCAAATACGGCATAGGAAAAATGCGTGCTGGATGTAATTAGGGCTGAACTCAGGCAGGATTTGAGATTTCAATCCTTGGAAAGATCTGCCCTGGGCTTCATTTCTGTAGAGGACTCTGAAAGTCAATGATTGCCCATGTTCATTCATACATCTGGGGCTAGAGTTCCTCAGGTAGGCTAAGAAATCCCATATAGAGGTAGAATGTATATGGTTTGAGAGATTGCTAAACTACTACCTCTCTCAATACAAAATCTTACCTTAGCCTGCCTTCAATTAGCAAAATGCTTAGTTCATTGAATTTAAGCATCAGAAGGACCCTATTAAATTCAAGTGTCCTCTGGGAAAGGTAACTAATTTAATAGTTATTATTTTACTTATTTATTAATATTTCTTAAATTTCTGATTTATTTGGTTTATTGGACTAGAGCACCAGTTTATCAGAGAAATATATAAGAGAATGGGCCAAGAAGGGTGTGTATATGTGTGTGTGTGTGTGTGTGTGTGTGTGTGTGTGTGTGTGTGTGTGAATGTATACAGTGGAGAATGGGAGCTACCAATATTTGTTTTCCAGAAGGTATGGTAATATATGTATATTGTGTGGGAAGGGGAATAGCAGAGTATTTTTGCAATAGGAGAATAGCAATAGTGTTTTTGGGAAGGCTAAGTTCTCCTCCTCCTCCTCCTCCTCTTCTTCTTCCTCCTTCTTCATTATTATCTCTGGAATTTCTGCTTTTTTTTGTTTTTTGTTTTTTTGGTACCAAAGAGCCAGTTTAGGGCATAAGAGGATGTGTGTAGTGGAAAATGAGAGACTTTATCAACATTTGTTTTCCCAGAAGGTTAGATAATGTTTTCCTATTGGGTTTGGGGATAGGTGTGAGGGGAGGAATTGCAAAGGGTTCTTTCTGCAAGATAGTAGCAGTACTAGGTAATAGAACAAGCTTTACTAGGGGGATTCATGCTATGTTCTGCCATGTACTTGCTATGTGATTTTGGACAACTTACTTCTTTATGAGACTCAGTTTCCTCATCTGTAAAATAGGGGAGTTGGATTGGACAGTCAGTAAGGCTCCTGCCAGATCTATGCACCCATGCAAGCCTAAGTTCTGATCCTTCATGATTTCTACGGGACAAGGGTGCTGAAGACAAGCTTCCCTAACGTTACAATTTTTTTGCCTCAGGCCAACCGTACACAAGAACAGAATAATAGGATTTAAGCCAGTGGTTTCTTTTGTGGTCTTTGGTAGCAGATGTAAACTGCAGGCAGACTAGGAATGCCAAGGGAAATCATGGCTGCTAATGTAGGAAAGAGGGAGAGGCATGAAAATCCAAGGAGAGACCTTTTCTCATTTATTTTTTTTTCTTTCCCAAGTGAATAAAACTGTATGGTGCAGGTAAACAATAAGTGACCTTTAAAAACAGAATTTTAAGCAGTAAACAGAAGTACTCACAGCTACAGGAGAGGGCAAAGAAATAAAAACAATAATTCCCCCCAGCCCACCCAAACTATGGTATTATTATCTATCAAATGAATTAAATCCTTTTTGACAGATTCCAGGATTGGGAGCAGCAAATGCTTCTCTCAAGGAATTATCAGAAACCTACAAATGAATTTTAAAATCCCAGGCACAACATATCAAGGTTATTTGAGTTAGCAGGTACTCATTTTTTCAACATTCTAGAAAAATATATCAAAACACCTACTATGTGCAGAATGCTTTTATGAGATGCTAGGTACAGAGATTAATAAAGTTTTACACTTGTCCTCAAGGGACTTCTAATCCAATAGTAAAGAGAAGGAACACATATAAAAACAAAACCAAAATAAATTAGAACATTTTGCCTGTGCAAGAGAAATTCAAAATAATAAAGTAATCAAAAGGGTAAGGGAGCAGTTTTAGCAGGGGAACAGAAAAGATTTCATAGAGTAAGGGGCATTTGAATTTGGCCTTGAAAGATAAATACACAATATCTAGAGGGTAGAATACAAGGAGGATTGACAAGGGAAAGTCAATCCAGACAGCCAGAACAGAGTTTAAAAAACAAAAAGGAAGCCAGGAAGTGGGTCCTTAAAATGTAGTCTTTTTTAAAAAGAGGAAGTAAATAAAAAAAGTCTAAAGTAATTTTAACTGGCAAGTAGTTGATAAAGTCTAAGCAAACCAAAACTTTGCTTAAACAAAACAGCAATGAGTCATAATAACAATTTATATTTCTATAGACTTTAAGATTTGCAATATATACTTCCTACACTTACTCTGAGTACATAATGTAAATATTATTTCTATCTTATAATTAAGGAAACTGAGGCACAGAGAAGGTAAATGGCTTATCCAAAGCCCTGCAACTTTTCATTGGATTTTTATTTTTTATTTTTTTAGAGTGTCTTGTGAATGCATAGTACAGATTTAATAAATGTTTGTTGAATTAAGCCGAAGTAGCAGAGGCTGAAAAATTTGAACTCAGCTATTCTGACTTTGCAAGATTTATTTTACCATTGTGAAGAGCAGCAGCGGGTGATCTCTGGGTCTAGAGACAAGCAGAACTAAATTCAAGCCTCAGGCACTTACTGGCTGTGTGACTTTGGCCAACTCACTATCTCAAAATCAGTTTGACACCATCTGCTTGGAGACAGTTGTTTATAAAGTCTATGAAAACCATGCAAATGACTTTCACAATGCCTGGCTCATAGTAAGCACTTAATCATCCATCCATCCATCCATCATCTATCTATCTTACCTCCTTTCCTTCCTTCTTTTCCTCCTTCCCTTTTGCCTATTCTTTCCTCACTTCTTCCTTCCTTCTTTCCTTCCTTTTTTCCTTTCTCCCACACTCCTTTCTTTTTCTTTCCTTCCTTCTCTTCCCTTTCCTCCCTTGCTCTCTTTTTCTTCTTTTCTCCCTCCCTTCCTTCTTTTCTTCTTTCCTTCCTTCCTTTCCTACTTCTTTCCTTCCTGTCTCTATCCTTCTCTATACTGTTCCTGTATATCTATACACCTTCTTCCCATTATATTTCTGTTTTGACACATTTTATTCCTTCAATTAACTCACAAGTTCTTGAAAGCATCAATAATATAAAGTGTGATGGTCCCACGATCGTTTTACCAGAGAAAATTATGTCAGGAGCTTATATTTTTGTTTGGTTTTAGATGCTTCTTGTTTTTTTAAAGCCTCTCTCATTCCAAAAATTAAATGATCACTTGCCACAAAGAAGGAAAGTTTAAGTAAAACCAACCAAATGGCAACTACATATAACAACCCATAGGACATTCCATAACTATGGTTTCCCCCCTTCTCTAGCAAGAAAAGGGAGTATGCTTTCTCATTTGTCCTCTGCATCCAACACTGCTAACTGAATTTAACTAAAGTCATCTTACTTTTAGTACTGATTTCATATACGTTAATCATCATGCATATTTCTCCCAAGTTCCTTTCTTCATTATGTAAGAGTTCATAAAAGTTTTTTCCTACTTTGACTTTTTATTTTCACCATTTAAAAAATTCTATTGATGGTCTTTTTTTATTCCATAGTTATTTCTAGATAGATCCCTCTCTATTTCCAATATAGCCTCAATATCCTGTAAGCCTTTTTTTTTTAACAAAGGAAAAAAAAAATCAATGAACACATTAACCATATCTGAAAGAGTACATAGAATTTTTGTGCCCTTATTCTTCCATTTCTCCAACATAGCGGGCTCATATCTTTATAGGGCCATTAAATATACAATGTTATATTTCATGGCCTGATCCTTTTTGCTTACATATATTATTTTTTCTGGTTCTATATCCTTTCCTCTTCATCTCTAACATGAAGGGGCTGGTGTACATGATTTCCAAGACTTCAAAATCTTATAACTCCTTGCCCCTTATTTCTGTCTTTACAACTTGATGAGATAGGCAATGGGGAAATACTGATGAGGAACATTTAAACCAAAGAAAACCTTGAAGAAAGCAGCACATGGGGACATTCTAGGTGGAGACACAGAATATATTGGAGAGGGACAAAAAGTCTGGGGTGGGAATTGTGAAGATAATTGTATCAAGCTGCTCAATTTATGTAATGATAAAGCTTAAGAGTCTTGAATGTTGGAAAAGAACCTTGAGAAGGTAAGAGCTATTTTACCCAAGAGAAAGTTGTGTTATGAAGGAAAGTAAATATGTTGAGACTCTTTGGAAAGTAGAGAGTGAGTAAATGAATGAAGGAATTAAAAAATAAAACCATGTATTGCGCACCTGCCATGTGCTAAGCATTGGGGACACACATAGAAAAGCCATCTCAACTCTCAAGGACCTCTCATTCTAAAAGGAGATATCAAGACATAAAAGGTTATCTCCAAATTCTAGAGTTTCTGAACTTTATTAAACCCCTATTAAAGTAAAGGACTGCTTGCCATCTGGGGGAGGGGGTGAAGGGAAGGAAGGGAAAAATCGGAACAGAAGTGAATGCAAGGGGTAGTGCTGTAAAAAATTACCCTGGCATGGGTTCTATCAATAAAAAGTTATTTAAAAAAAAAAAAAAGAAAAGAGAAAAAGAGAAACCTGTGCTAGTGCTAGATAAAGGGATCAGATGCTATTTGGCAATTATGGTGCTTACAATAACAACTGAATCATAATTCAAGGGAAGATATTTTTTGTGAAGACTGTGTAGAGGCCCTCCAGGGCAACTGTTTGGTAACTCCATTAACTAAACCACTTCTGGATTATAATTAATTAAAAAATATGTTTCACGTTAAAAAAAAAAAAAAAAAAAAAAAAACCTATTAAAGCCAGGCACTAGGCTAAGGGCTGGGAATATAAAAAGAGGCAAAATAGTCCCTGCCTTCACAAACTGAGAATTTAATAGGGGAGTCAACAACCAGACAATTATGTACAAACAAGACACAGATCAGAAAAATGGGAAATAATGAAGAGAGGGAAAGCACTAGAATTAAGAAGTGTTGGGAAAGATGAAATTTTAGTTGGGACTTGAAGGAAGTAGAAATATGGAGAGAAAACATTCCAAACAAGAGGATCAGCCAGGGAAAAGGTTAAGATCTTCAGGAGAAGCAACAGAGTACATAAGACATTTTAAAAACTATGTATCATTTCCATTGACAAAACTCTGTTTCTGATGCGGAATCATGACAGTGTCAAGATCTTTGGAGGGAAGAACTTTGTTTATTCTCTTAGAGATTGTAAAGATCATCAAAATATATCTTTTTCATTTTATAGGTGAAGAACTTGAAGTTCATAGATGAGAAATAATTTGCCAGGAGCTACATAGCAAGTTGGTAACAAAGCTGGATCTGGGTTTTATTAATCCAAATTCCCAAATCTAAATATCCTTTCTACTGAAATAAACTCTTCTTAATTTTCTTATACTACCTAAAACTGGATAGGTAAAAGAAAAGGAGTAGATTGTAGAGGGGTTTTGAATATCAGGAAGTATACATTGACTGACTTATTATGAATGTCCCTCCTAATAACAAAAGAGGATTTTCAGTGGAATTGGATATCTTAAACAATAACAACATCACTGAAACAGAGGTTGAGGGTCATGCCCGTTGGTTTGCTCTCCATGAAGAATCAAGATCAGCCATCCAGAAAGGAAAATGGCCAATAACAGGGTAGCTCCCACTTGGCTTTTGCTATGACAGCTTTCAAAATAAGCCTCTTTAATAAAGGTAATGGATCAGTCCTGCCTGAGGCTCTGCCAGGCACCTCATTAAGGAAAGTGATAAGAAGAGGTCGGGTTTGTCTTGAGTAACTCAATAACTTGGACAAGAGAGAAAATAGATCTGGGGAATGTACATGAAAATAAGTGTCAGTCTTGGAGAACCAAAAGAAATAAAAAAGGGGAGGTGGGATTTGTAATTCAGAAAAGGGCATATTAAAGCACCTCATTTACAAGGGAAAGAAACTGAGTCCCAGAGATTTAAAGTGACTTACTTAAGACCACAAGGAAGTAAACAGAGAGAGAATTCAAACTCTGATCTCATGACTCCACACTTGGCACGATATTCCCTCTGTAAATAAAGAAGAAAAAGAAGATAAAGTTTAATGAGGATTCCAAATCATACGGAATCTTAAATTTGGAAACTGGCCCTTACCAGCTACAAGCTAATTCTTAAATTTTCATTGTGAGAATTTACACTTGGAAATATGCAAATGCTACAAATCAAGGACTGATTAATTCTTTTGTTGATTATCTAATCTTTAGAAAGTAATGAAGAAAATATTACTTCAGATTAAATTTAAAAATATGTCTTGTGTATATTATTTTTCCTATGGAGAGCTGGTTGTTAAAGATTTCTTAGTATTCCATTGGCTGGAGGAGACATCAGAAGTCATTTACTCCAACCTACCTCTTCATGCAGTAACCCCCATCAAAAAACTCTTAAAGACATCTAGTCTCTGCTTAATGACACATCCTGAAGAAGAACCTGATAATTCCTAAGCCAGTCCATTAGATTTTTATATACTCTTAATTTCAGGATAGTTTTTTTTTTTTTTTTTAGGCAAGGCAAAAATCTAATTTTTATCTTTTGCTCTAGTTCTGCTCTCTATAACCAAGAAATAAACAAAGATTAATGTATCTTCTAATCAAATATCTGAAGACAGCTATTATGTGTGTCCCCCTCACCAAATCTTCCCTTCTTCAGGCTAAACGTCTCCCATTCTTTGATGTGTTTTCCACAGGACTTCAAGATCCCTCATCATCCTGCTCATCTTATTCTTCATGCCTTCCTGTTTGTCAATGCCCTTTCTAAACTGTAATATCTAGAACTATGAGCAATAACATTGAAAGAGAGCAGAAAGTAGCCATAGGGTCGAATGCCTGTTCTAGATACTATGTTCCTGTCAGTGAAGCTCCTAAGTTAGTAACTAAGAGTAAGTTAGCTTCACCAAATTCATGTCATTGATTACACTTGGAACCCCCCTCATCTCCCTAATTTTTCCTTTTCTTACTCATTCCTCAAGACCCAACTCAAACACAGTCTCTTCTGGTTGTCCACTCTTATCCCCTTCAGTCATAAGTAATCCTTCCCTCTATTGTATTTTTTACTTTTTCCATAGTACATTTTTTATATTATAGTTACCTGTATAAAATACACACAAAAAAACAACTTAGATGTCTCTCAACCTTCCATCATACTGTATAACCATGAGGAGTATATTATTCATCTTTGATTCCCCTTAGTACATGTTATAGGGCTTTCCAGAATCAATAACTCTGTGACCTTGGACAAATCATTTAAGTTGAAGCTTCCCCATCTGTAAAATTGTTCTCTCCGCCCAAAAAGATTGTTTAGTGGGTGATATAACATTGTGTAAATGAAAATGCTTTGTAAACATAAAGTGTTTGCAAAATGGACAAGTGAAAAGAGATGTTCTAGATTTTCTATTCTTCCCTCTTTTATTTTGCAGATAAGGAAACTGAGAAGTTAAATGATTTGCCCAAGATTCCATAGTCAGTTAGTGGCTCTATAAGAATAAGAAATTATTATTAATAATAATGAAAAGATGATACGGAGTGTTCTGAATAAATATATATTTACAATATATATTATTATATAAATATATAATTATTTTACATATATTTATATATAATAATTATTTTATATATTCATATATAAATATTTATTTATTTAAAATGCACACCTCCAACAAAGGCTACCTTAAATGTAGATTGGACAAGCAGATATTAATGTGTTGCTAATGTCCTTCCAATACTACTGGCCTGCCACACTGATCCTGAAATTCAATCAGAGACTAAAAGCAACGTGTGTAGTAGTGTAGACACAGCATTGGATTAAGTCAAGAGGCCAGAGTGCAAATCTTGGTTCTTCTGCCCACCTGACAGGAGGTGGTTGTAGGACTCAGAAAACATATTATATATACAAAACTGCAAACTTTGGAAGCTCTTTATAACTAATAATTATTTTAAGCAATAGCATTTATTAAGTACTTACTACACAGTAGTTCTTCAACAACATATAAATGCAGGGGATAAAATGATAAATGAGAAATGATTCCTACCTTTGAGAAGTTTGCAGAGTGATAATGGAGGATATGACATACACATTTATAAATAAATGCAAACTACACACTAAGCATGTATCTCAGCAAAAATACTGAAGCGGTTTGCCATTTCCTTCTCCAGCTCATTTTACAGATGAGAAAACAGACAGAGTTAAGTGACTTGTCTTACTCAGCTAGTGAGTGTCTGAAGCCACAAGCGAACCCAGGTCTTCCTTACTCCGGGTCCAGCACTCTACCTACTGCACAATCTCAATGCGGCTCGCAATGGACAACACAAACTCTAAGTATCTTTCCACCTTGGCCGTGCCATTTTACTTGGGTCGTGGCAAAACATCCACCAGATGGCACCCAGCCTCATGCAACAGGTCCCAAACCAGCCCCATGACACTCCATCCCCTGCTCAGATGAGAGCAGCACTTTGGCTTGTTGGCTTAAGAGCCTCTGGTCAGCCGGAAAATGGCCCAAACCAGCAATAACGCCAAGTGACACTCTCTTACAGTCGCCGCTTACAATTTTCTGAACCCTGTAATGAAGGGCACATTTAGAAACCTCCCCAGTAGTCCAAAGTGCTGAGGAGGGAACCTTTTTCCCCCTTTAATTTCCTGATGGCTGCATCTGAACGAAATGCACTGTGAATGGCATGAGCCCAGGTTTCCATATTTCATTTCCTGTGGCCCAGGTACAAATACAAAAGAAAGGAAGATAGAACAGGAAAAATGGGGATTAGGAACCGGGGGATGGAGAGGGGCGAAATAAGGTGACAAAAAAAGCCAAAGCAGACTCTAACACAATTTTCCTAATGTTTTGGTCTCAAGATCTCTTTACACTTACCAGATACATAATACTAGGCAAAATTACTCCTCACTTTGTTTTTGTTTTCTCATAAATAAAAGCTGAAGAATAGAGTGCTTTTCTAAACATCTTTTTTATTGTCTGATGCTTGGTAATTTAAGGATTTCTAATGCATGGCAACCGTTAATGGATATCCTCTTCCACAAAGGATAATAAGATTTAGAGCAGAACAAGAATCCTGATCAAACTTTATCATTTTGTGGATGAGGAAACTGAAGAAAATGGTAAAGAATTTGTTCATGGTCATGTAGGTAGAGAGAGAGGAACTGAACCCGTATGTTCTAACCTCTCAGCTGATATTTGACTGTGGATTATTTGTACCCAACTTGTGATGGAGCCTTCAGAGCTCATATTGATCTGACCAACCAGAGTCAGACCTATTGTACCTTGACCCCACACAGTGAGGTCACTTTGCTTCTCTTTAGGAAAAAGACAACAACCAACTATATATTTTAACCTTGGGTCTTCCCAGGACCAAACACAGGAATGAGGATGACCATAAGAATTTCAATATGCTCAGGGGAAGAGGGATTTTTTTTTTTTTTGCTGAGACAATAGGGATTAAGTAACTTGCCCAGGGTCACACAGCTAGGAAGTGTGTTAAGTGACTGAGGTCAATTTTGAACTCAGGTCCTTCTGACTTCAGGGCTGATGCTCTATCCACTGAACGATCTATCTGCCCTGGGAAGAGGGATTTTAAGTGCTGCTCAAATCTCTGATGCAACAGTTGGTCAGTGTTCAACTACCTCCGTCTTCCTTTTCCCAGTATGCTTTGCAGAACAACAACCTATTGGGTAAATTTATATTTCCTTTTTTTTTTTTTTTTTTTGAATAGAGAAACATGTCCATATAACCTTTTTCTAGCTGCTTTGAAAATGGAGTGAGTTCAGAGGACTAACAGGGTTTTACCTGATGCCCTTGATAAAAAACAAAACAAGTCAATCAACAGCAATCTCAGGAAAACAAACAAACTAGAAATCCCTTACTCTCTGACATTCCCCCCAATCTTTGCCCCTTTCGGTTTTCAAATACTTTTATATCAGGTTTCTTATCTGATTCTCAAAACATAAGAAGAAATACAGGTCAGGTATTTTATAGATTAGAAAGAGAAACCCAGACTGTTAAGTCACACAGATAGTAAATGGCAGGTCAACAATGAAAAAAAAAAAAAAAAACCCAAGGTTTTTCAGTTCCTTGTTTAAAGTCCAAAACTATGACCTTCAAAGTATTTTTGATGCTTTCTGCAAGAAATTCTGACTTTGACATTTAACTAGTTGTGAAACTACTAATTATTTAATTTTCCTGAGTTTAAACTTCCTTATCTGCAAAGTGGTGATAATAATTTTTATGTGACCTATTTTCCAGAGTTGCTATATGTAAGAAAGAAAATATCTTACCAAGAACTCTACTGATTCACTGATGAATGCAGGAAAGATTTATTTTACATTCTTGCAAGAATGAGTGCCTAGGTAGTAGAACACACTTTTGAACTTCCAAAGGCAGCATTTTATTTCCAGTCCTGAAGCAAAGTCTCTCCCTTGACTCCCCATTAATTGGATATTACCACCTGAATCTCTACTCCTCATTCCATAGCTGCCAGTTCCTGACCCCAAGGAGCTTACATTCTAGTAGGGTGACTATAACAGTGGAGGGCTAAGGTCACAGAAAAGATTCTTTTCGAATCTCTGGTCATCACCAGATTACAAAAGTCACGCCCAGCCCCCAAGAAGTAAATATTCTTACATTTTTTTTTTTTTTTTGTGGAAGATTACTAACCTCCACCCTTAATTATTCTTTGATGCCTTTTTGGGTTTCAATTTTCTAATTTGTTCCATTTCTGCAATTTAATTTTCATAACTGTGGAAACCAAATAAATGCCCACCCATTTCTTACACTAAAGGAAATGTCTATTGCTTTTATAAGGTACTCTCTGAACATGTTACAACTTTATTAATTATAATAATAATCATTATTATGCGAAGCTATAATTAAAGACGAGTATTATGGTGGCCTCTCAAATTTTAATCAATTCATACTGAACTAAACCAATACCCCAAAATGATCAAAGAAAAATGAAAAGGACCTGTAGCTATGTGGTTCTTTTCATAGTCACAACCATACCACTGAAAACTAAAAAAGATCCCCTTTATTGCCCATTATTTATGAAAATGAGTGAATGAACTGGTATATAAAAGTGACTGAATACTATTGTGCCATTGTAAGAAATGAAGAAAGACATGGTTTCAGAGAAACATGGGGAAGACTTGTATGAACAGATGCAGAGTTAAGTGGATAGAACAGAGTAATTTATACAATAATAATGTTAAAAAAAATTAGCTTTTAAAGATTTAAGAATTCTGATCAATATGATGACCAACTGTGATTCTAGAGGATCAATGATGAGGAATAATACCTATGTCTCTTGACAAAGAAATGATGCATACAGCATGAGATATAAATTTTAGGTTGTGACCAATAAGGAAATTTTGCTTTGCTTGGCTATGTATATTTGTTATGAGGAAGATTTTTTTTCTTTTTCTTTCTTATTATTGTAAAGGGAGGGAATTAGGGAGAGAAAATAAATGCATGTTAATTGAAACATAAATTTTAATTAAAAATAATTCAATTCAATAAATCGTTGTTAAGGAGCTGACATGTTTAAGAATCATTGATATAAGAAAAAGAACCTATATGTTTTAAAATGTTTATAGCAACTCTTTTTGTGGTGGCAAAGAACTGGAAATTACTCAGATGCCCATCAATTGGGGAATGATTGAACAAGTTATGATATATGATTGTGATGGAATACTACTGTGCAATAAAAAATGATGAGCTCAATGATTTTAGAAAACCATGAAAGATTTGCATGAAATAATGAAAAGCAAAATGAGCAGAGCCAAGAGACATTGTATATAGTAGTAGCAATATTAAATTAAAAGGTAGGCTGGTAGCCTTGAATGCAAGGTTAAAAGAAATGGGATTCTTATTTGGCAGGTAATGGGAAGCCACTTGTTCTAAGTAAAGGAGAGACAATAATATGACAATTTCTGAGTAAAGGAGAGACAATAATAATAGCAATTTCCATGTCTACAGCTTCCCAAGGTTTATTATACACTTTTCTAATAACAGATCTGTGAGACAGATATTACAAATATCATTCCCATTTTACTGGCTAGAACATGAGTTTCAGAGGAGTGAAGTTACTTCAGTAGGGATCACAAGACTAGCCTATGTCTGGAATGGTTCTGACTTAAACCCATCTTCTGGCTCCAAGGTCAGGATGCCATGTTTTTCTTGACCTGAACAAGATCTGTAGAGACAGATCTTCTATCCACTTGAGAGAATTCAACTTTGTTCTTGAGGGTCGTATACTTCCCTTCCCATATCATCTATCAGCTCTGATCACTCACCTCATTTACTGGGAGCCAGCAAAGTTCAATTAAAGTTTGCCTACTTAAAAAAAAGGGGGTTACTATGAGCTGGGGACTCTATGGTAATTCAGGCAGAGATGCTAAAAGAAGGCACTTCTACTTTCTCTGTCTTCGGGGGGATTTGATTTATTGGATTCCAGCAGTGTATTAGTCACGGTATTGACTCTGACAGGGCTGTTGTAGGACCACAGTATTGAGATCTGGGGAGCAGTCAACTCATTAATGTCTGAGTGTGCTTTCCAAGGCTGGCCCCAAGAGGCAGCAGCCTCTGAGAACATTAAGCCCCAGCCTAGAACCACAGAAAGAAAGGCACTATTGCTACCTGCTGCTTCTCTTACCACTTGCCTCTCAGACCCCCAATGATGGTCCGGAGTCCCCTCTGACATTTTCTGTACCTTGCCTACTATATTAGATTTTCAAATTCTGCACAAACAGGAGCAATGACTGGAAAAAGGTATGATGTGGCAGTAACAACAGCTCACATTTAAGGAATACTCTAATGTTTGTAAAATATTTTGGGTTCTTGATCCTCAAAAATGATCCCATTAAGGTACCTGGTCTTATTAGCCATATTTTGAAGATAAAGGAACAGGCTTGGAGAAGCTAAATAATTTGCAGGCACACAACTGTTTTCTGCAGCAGGATTCAAAACTGGTTTTCCTATTAAATTAAAAAAAAACCTATCCTCTTTTTCTTGTGCAATAAGAGAACTGTATAAATATGTACACATATATTGTACTTAAGATATATTTTAACAGATTTAACATGTATTGGACTACCTGCCATCTAGAGGAGGGAGTGGAGGGAAGGGAGGGAAAAGTTGGAACAGAAGTGTTTGCAAGGGTCAGTGTTGAAAAATTACCCATGCATATGTTCTGTCAATAAAAAATCTATTTAAAAAAAGGCCTATCCTCTAAAATTTACAAGTTGGGTGATGATGGCTAAGCATTCAGCCCTCAGTGCTTCCACTCAATAAGAAGGTATTCAGTCCTTTGTATGTTCAAGGCACTGTTTTTCCACCTATTATAAGGGAAAATCACTATCCTCCCTACCTCACAGGACAACAGAATTACAAATTTTAGAATTGGGAGGGACCTTAGTAGCCATCTAGTCCAGCCTAATTGATAGAAATCTCTATTTGACAAGTGGCCATTGCTGGCCCAGTGCTGTGAAAGACCACTTATCTCTACCCTTGGATGGCTCAAATCGTTAGGATTATTTTCTCAGATATCAAGCTTTGATTTGCCTCTTTGTAACATCCATATGTTTTTCTGCAAGTTGTTTTTTGTCCTCTGGAGCCAAATAGAGTATTCTAAGCCCCTTCCCACAGGATGCAATGGGAAGAATGCTGAACTTTTTTGGAACATGGGACTTGACTTGGAACCCCAATTTTGCTGCCTACTGCCTGTGTGATCTTTAATGAGCCACTTAACCTTAAGCTTCTGTGTGTGTGTGTGTGTGTGTGTGTGTGTGTGTGTGTGTTTGTATGTGTGTTTATAAGACAGCTTTAAGGCACAGAATGTTAGAGCCCAAAGGAATTTCAGAGTTCATCTAATCTACCCTTTCATTTTACAGATAAAATAACTGAATTTCAGAGAGTAGAAAAGACTTGCTCAAGATCATATAGTGAGTGAGTGGGTGGTAAAACCAGAGCTAGAATAAAGGACACTGTATTTTGTAAATAGTAGGTGCATAATAAGCGGTTGCTGTATTATGTTGTCTTCCAATTCCAATTCAGGTCTCACTTGGTGACCTGGAAAGGATTTCATAATTATTTCTTTTAAAGGTACAAGTAGTTCACTTTACTAAGTGCCTACTATGTACCAGGTCCTATCCTAAGCATTGGAAATATAAAAGAAGGGAAAAACATAGTCCCTGCTCTCAAGAAGATGTGTATACACAAATATACATATATATAATATATATTGTTATATATATAATATAATATATATTAATATAACATAATATTAATATATTATATAATAATATACATACACACACACACAAAGAAATATGCATATATACATGACACATACAGGATCAAGAAGAGTTTGGGACAGAATTTCCTTTCTGTTCATAATCTCAATATATATAGTCCATTTTTACAGCTCATAAGATTTAGAATTGGAAGGAACCTTAGAGTTTAATCTCAATTCATAAATGAGGAAACTGAGGCTGATAGTTAAAGGGCTTTGAATAAGGCTCATTAGTGGTATGGTAGGGATTAGAAGCTGTTCCTTTATAGAAGGGACCAGTATAAGAGTCTTGATTGCTTGGCTTGGGAAAGGCAAACCCAAAGGAAAAAAAGAAAGAATGACTACTTATCTGGCATGGGACAGAAGGAATCTTTGATCCAGTTCGGACTAGACAAGTGCCTTCCAGGGCTGAAAGCCTGTGATATCAGATTATATCTCCTAATTTAAGGACTGGGTTATGTCTGACTTAATCTCTGTACCTCCCCCAGCATAGAATAGATTTTAACATTATTCATTAAAGTTGACAACACTTTTGGTTAAGTGATAAAGTGCTTTAAAGCTATGTTTAAATTAATATTAGTTGTTGAATCCTCAAAGTTAATTGGCAAAACTAGAAATAAGAGGACATGAATGTGATCTGGGGGAAAATACAACTTTCCCACATTCACAGTTATGCTGAAGGCTGAGTGAGCTGCTGGCTTAAATTTTTCTAAGGGCTGAACCGAATTTAAAAAAGTTTCCAAGTCAATTAGCAAAATCTGCACTCTCACAAATGAGACAGAACATTTTATTTATTCCACACATACCACAGCTCCCAATACTTCTTAAAATAATGTTAAGAATCCTAGGATGTTAGAGTTTAAAGGAATCTTAGAAAAAATAATATCAGAATATATCCTATGAGAACTGGAAGATTTGCTAGAACCTATCTCATCCATCCTTTCCCTCCCTTCCCCCTATAGTAAGGAAAAATGAGATCTAGGGCAGTAATACTTTAACACAAATCATTAGCAGAGCTGGTTCTAGAATATGTCTTAATTCCCTATTTAGTATTCTCTCAAATGCATCAAATGATCATATAGACACTAAAAGTCTATAAGTAAAGTAGTTTTTCAGACATACATGTCCCAAAAGTTTTATTTTAGTTTTAAACTTAAAATACAGGAGTTCCTCAAAAGTCTTATTTACTTAAAATATATGAATTATGAGACATGATAATTAATATACTTTGCATAGGTGTCTAAAAAATAAAGTCTAAACTTCTTTCCTTATTGCCTACCAAATAATATTCAAAGTTTTCATTACGGTATTCAAGGCGGTCCAGACATCACACATTCCTCCTAAACCACAGACTCTATACCCTAGCCAAACTGGTGAGGAAACATACCCATTAAGGCCTCTTGTTTCTTTTAAAAGATTAAAAAAATAATGTTATAGCATAATATACTGGTCTCAAGTCTTGGTCTCACCTGAATAGAAAATCTTATCAATAATTCTATCAAAATAGTTTTGCTAGTTTCTAAAAAGAGAGGGAGCTGTTAGGACAATTGAAAGAGCAAGAAGCCTAGATTCAAGAAGACCAGTTCAAATTTGACTTCAGATACTTATTAGCTGTGTGACCCTGGACAAATCATTTAAGCCAGTTTATCTCAGTTTCCTTATCTGCAAAATTATTTGAGAAAGAAATGGCAAACCACTCTAGTATCTTTGCCAAGAAAATTCCAAATGGAGTCACAACTGAACAATCACTAAACAACAACAATTACAAAAGAGAGGCCAGATCAGCTTAGGAAGGAACTCATATTCCATGAAATTGATTAGAGTAAAAACTAAGTTAAGAGCAGAAAAGTCCTTTGATTCATAGGAGCAGTACTTTTTTCTCTTCCTTCAACCAGAAAATAATTCCTTAGGATGTACATTTTAACATTTTAACTTAGTACTGTTGCTTTTAAACAAATCATAAATCCTGACCTAGACTGTGTACCCTTGTTTTACATTTTATGTAAAGTTTTGTCTTTGTTCCTTAACATTATAAATTGTAGAAATGGCTAAAGAGATATTTTTGTTAAATAGAAGGAAACTCTGCCCATTTGGAAATCTGTCTCTTTGTGTGTGTGTGTGTGTGTGTGTGTGTCTGTCTGTCTGTCTGTCTGTTTGTCTCTTCACTCTCTGATCTATAAGTCGTTTTCTTTAAAAAAACAAAATAAAACAAAACCTTTATTGTTTTACATAGGAAGTAAAAGGGTCTGGCTGACACAGCTCCATGGAAATCCTGCAAAGGGAAGTAGCATTGATCAAATGAAGAATTTTAAGGCTCTCCCAGTCAGTGGGAACATTTAAATCCTTGGGAGAAGAGGGAAAGGGTCGGACTCATTAAGGCTCCTGGCTCCTTTAATCAAATAGACAAATACTTTAGCTCACTATTTCCTTTCCTTCCAGACATGTGTCTGGATAGAAAAAAGGAAACCACAGTGGGCCAGGGGACTAATTGCTCCATGTTCTGCGGGATGCAATTAAATGTCAAAGAGAAATACAGAATACGGTGTAACTTTTGGGCAACATAGAAATCTCTCTGAGATTATCCAGGTGAGTCAGTAGAAAAACTGAAATCCTGAACCTTGAAAAACCCAAACTTAGCCTTTTACTCCGTACTCTACTCTTTTTTGTGAGAATGGATCTCCTGATCTCATCCAGACCGCTAGGGCATACTCATTGCTCTCACCTTCTGACCTCTCTGTGGATAAGCATTAAATTTTAATCTGCTTCATTTCCAATCTGTTCCAGTTCACTCCTCTTTAAGCAACCTGGCAGCATCCCCTTACCACACTGGCGTCCAATTTAGAGTATATACATGACCACTAGTTAGTCTTACCACTGCTCAGAATTTCTGAATTCAGGGACTATCTCAGCCTCCATTTTGCCTTGTAGTAAGCATTCCAGGGGCGCCCAATTCTGTTCCTCCTTGAATGCACAGGAGAAAAAAGACTCTATCCTTATATCTGTCTGTTGGTTCCTTTTCTCATCCACTTCTTTTTAAAGAAGAAGCAATTTTTATTTGTTTATTTTGGTTAACTGTGATACTCTATCTCTGTTAACCATATTCTTACCCAGAAGGTTAATGGGAAATATTTCCAGGGAATGAGGAGGGACTTTCCAATTCTGCTACCAACAAGCACTGATTTTAGCTAGATATGAGGAAGTGCTTTTTAACAGTCTAAGTGATGCAATAAAAGAATGGACTGCTTTCTTCAGCAGTGAATCTCCTTTCACTAGAGACACTTAAACAGAGGACGTATGACAATTTGCCAGTCACTTACTTAAAGGTGAGATTCCTATTCAGATACAGGTTAAGATGGCCTCTGAGGTCCCTTATAGCTGGAAAATATTGTGATTCTGTAATTCTGAGAGTATCAGTGAGGCTTAGCTAATCAGAAAGCTGTTAACTCTTCCCAGGAGAATTCCCTGCATAGAAGCAGCAGATTGTAGGACACCCATAAGCCATAGAGCTATATTGAATTACCAAAGTGTGTTAGCAGGAGGATATGTTTTGGTCCCCTGCCCATGACTTGGGGACTTATTAATAACATTTGCTAAGTGACTGAATATTAGTAGAGCCTATTATGTTTGATTCTATGACCCTCAAGAGATCTCTGCCTGGCTCAAGTCACAACTGAACACACTAAAATCTCCTTGCTCCACCTCATATCAATTGGTCTGCCTTGTTCTGCTTTGTGTTATGGAAGATGAGACAATGAAAATGCGAAGATTAGATTAAAGGATCATTAAGTTCTCTTCCAGCTCTGACAGCCTTATTAGGTTTAAGGGCCCTTAAACTAAATTCTGGGTTCAAACATTCTAGGTTTTAAAGGTCCTTTCTAGCTCTCACATTCTATGTTCTAAGGCCTCTAATCCTACATGTCCTTATTAAACTTCAAGCAGCTCATTATTATATACTGACAACTAAGAGCTAGTTGTTATAAAGTGCTTTCATGTTTACAAGGAATTTTACAAATAACATATAATTTTACCCTCAACAATCCCATTTCACAGAGAAACTCAGAGGTTAAATGATTTGCCTAAGATCTAAGAGTTAGTACCTGAAGCTGAATCTGAATTAAGGTCTTTTTCTAACTTTAGATCTAGCACTCAATCCACTGTGCCACCTACCTCCTCATTTAAAGGTAGCAATCTGTAAACATAGAAAGTTCCCATAAAGGATGTTCACACCATGAGGAAACCACAGATCCTTCATTTTCTGGAATATCTTAGTTTTTTTCAAAGCACTTTTTCAGTGAATAACTCATTTGTTCCTAGCAATAATAGTAGAAGTCAAGTAGGGCAGGGATTGTTTGGCAAACTAATTAAAAGCCTATACAATGATAAATAAAACTCAGTCTCTGTTCTCAAGGAGCTCATAGGTTAGATGAAGGTTAAATTCTAAAATATTACTGTATTTAATTTCTAATACATCTAATAAATGATGATGGTTGAATTATTATTCCCATTTGACAGTTGAGGAAATTAGGATTCCAAAGAGATAATGTATATGAAGCCTTTGTGATTTTTAAGCCAGTACGGAGAAAAAAAAAGTTAATTTCTATTTAATTGCTTGAAGGCACAAATATCAGCAGCAGGGACCATTTTCTCTTAATTGCCTGCCCTTTTGGTGTTCCTATTCTGTTCATTAGGTGGAGCTGGTTTTTAAAGGCCTTAGACACATTATAAACACTCAAAGAATAACACAATGAAATCTCCAGGAATCAGGATACCTGGAGAATGAATGTTTCTGATGAAATGAATTAACTTGTTATCTCTTCCACAAACTAGATACCCATCTCTGGCTCTGGTCATTAGGCTATTTTCCAGGTTAAGAATACTCTCTCTTGTCATCTGGAACACAAGCTTCCCTGGTTTCAAGTCCCAATTAAAATTCCATCTACTACAGAAAGCCTTTCCCAAGTCCTCTAAATTCTAGTACCTTTCCTCTTTTAATAATCCCTCTATCAGGACTATCTCCAGTCATCCTGACCTATATCTGGCCCAATATTGGACCCAGAGAACCTTGCCCAGCCCTCCCTCACTTAAATCCAATTCACTTATGGGTCACAGCATCCCCTCCCTGATATCATGGTCTTCTTGGAGAACAAAGGACAAACAACAACGACAATTTATCTTATACATAGCTTATTTGTATATATTTGTTTGCTTTCTGTCTCCTCTGGTATATTGTAACTTCCTTGAGGGCAGGGACTTATTTGTATACTCAGTGTTTAACACAGTGCTTGATACATAGAATTCCCTTTGTTTCATATTCAAGTTATGCGAATGTTTCCCAATTGTTTTTCTTTTTTTGGGGGAGCCAACATATACTAGATCAAACAGAACCAGACACTGACCCTTCTCTGCAATCAAAAGCTTTGAGAGACATTTCTGGAGCTTAACATTTGAATAACTATCTTTTCAGAGAAGAAAACCCCAAATGGGGTCACCAAGAGTCAGAAAGAACTGAACAACACCGGCACCAACCAGAGATGGGAAAACATGACTCTCCAAGGTAGCCCAACCTCTCTTATGCAGCTCTGCCTGTCCAGATGTTTTTGGTTACACTGAGCTGAGGTTGGCTTTGGTGCAGCTTTCAGAAATGTTTCTAATTTTGCCCTCTAGGATCAAGCAGAACAAGTCTAATAATCCCTTTTCCACACAACAGCTTTTCAAATACTTGAAAATAACTATTAAGTCCCTCCCTTGCCCAACTTCCCCCCACCTCCCAGCTTTCCCTTCTCTTTTAAGATAATCATTCCCATTTCTTTCAAGCCTCAAATGACATGGTTTCTAGTCCTCTGCCCACTCTGGATTCCCTCCTATAGACAAGCTTCATCAAGGCAATGCCTGGTTCAAGATGCTGGACAAAGTACCAACGCAGTGGTAATTTATGGATAGGTAATGCTCCTGAAAAATGCCCTCTGTTACTGGCTTACTATTTAATTATGCTTAAAACTCATAGTTATCCCTTCCACATATATTGCAGGTCATCATAAGAAATTAAATGGGAATTTGGGGAAATTTTGCTGAAGCCAAAGGTGACAGACAACACAGAGCCTATGACCAAATCCTTTTTTTTTGGTGGTGGTGGGGTCTTTATTTTTTGGTGATGCAATTAGGCTTAAGTGACTTGCTCAGAGTCACAAAGCTAATAAATATTAGGTGTCTGAGGCCAGATTTGAATATGAGTTCCCTTGACTTCAAGGCCAGTGATCTAGCCACTGTGCCATCTAGCTGCCTCTGGGAGTGGGGGAAAGGGTTTCAACATTGATTTTATAAGATTTTGATTACCAGTTTTTTTCAAAATTTCTTCTCTCCCTCCTCCCCAAGATTGCAATCAATCTTATAGAGTTTATACATGTGTAATCACATTAAACAAATTTCCACATTAGTCATGTTGTGAAAGAAGAATCAGAACAAAATTAAAAAAAAAAAAAAAACCATGAGAAAGAAAAAAAATTAAAATAGTTTTCTTTGACTGCACTCAGACTCCACAGTTCTTTCCTTGGATGTAGATAGTATTTTCTAGCATGTAGATTGCCTTAGATCACTGTACCGTTGAGGAGCAAAGTTTATCAAAGTTGATCACGGCACAATGTTACAGTATTGTACAATGTTCTCTCCTGGTTCTGGTCACTTTACTCAGCATCAATTCATGTAAATTTTTGCAGGTTTTTCTGAAATCTGACTGTTCATCATTTCTTATAACTATATGATATTCCATTACCTCCATATACCACAATTTGTTCAGCAATTCCTCAATTGATGGATATCCCCTCCATTTCCAATTCTTTGCCACCACATGAAGAGCTGCTATGAACATCTTTGTACATGTGGGCTATGATTATATAATCCAAATTTTAAAATAAGGTACTGTAAACACCTCATAAAAGAAAAATAAAATATTTGGACTTCTCTGGTACAAAGGGAGAACTAAAAAATTTTGCAGGGGTTTTCCAGATTGTAGAAGTATTACATCCCTAATTTGTACAAAATGGAAAGGATAATTTTGTGGTAGTATGATTTTTGTTCTGGTTTTAGTTCCATTCTTTCCTTTTAACTAGATACATGTTCCATTACACTACTAATAGCTGTGCACATGAACAAATATTCAGATTCATAAAGTGCCTTCACTTATTTTATTTGAACAATAGCAGTGTGACTCAGACAAGAAGTAGAAAAAGTTCAGCTAGATCTGAACTGAGTTTCTGAGAGGTCAGTGATTTCCCTAAAGTCACAAAGCAAATAAGCAGCAGCATAACTTGAGCCCAAATCTTCTGCACACTGCTAATCCAAGACTATTTTTACAGCATTCTGCCCTCAGCTCAAATCCCCCAAGAAAGGAGATGGGGTAAGTAGGTGAAACAGTGGATAAAATACTGACCCTGGAGTCAGGAGGACCAGATTTCAAGTCTGATTTTTGACACTTACCAGCAATGTAACCTTGAGTTTATCCCTCTCTCCCCCCAAAAAGCAAATGCTGGGATTCTGCCAAGAGAAAGAGCCAAAAAAGGATCCAAAATATTTTAGAGTTAGAAAGCTGAGAAGTTACAAAATTCAAATTTTTCTTTTTTACTTTAGTAAAGTGAAGGTCCCAAAGTGACAGATTTGTAGTATTTTCAAAACTCCCAATTATACAAGAACCTTTTCTACCTCTCTTCCTCTTACAGCCTACATCCCCTGCCTCCTCTTCTCCCACCACCTTCCCACATCTGGCACAGGTAAACAGTGATTGCTTTCAGTTGGTATCACCTTTCCCTAGAGTGAAGGAAAGCCATCAGCTCTGGTTTTATTTATTGTCATGTTTGGAGAGCCCTAAGATTAGTGTCAGAATAAGTGTCAGCTCCCTTCTAATTTCTCCGAATCTAAAACCACAGATTGAATTGTTTTCAAAAGAAGAATTTTAATAATGATTTATCTAGCCTGGGGGCATTTAAGAGTTTCCAGATCACTGGAGATCATTGTCCTGTTTCAAGGAAGAGAGAAAATCTCAGAATAAAGAAGGCTCCTTTTTTTCTCCCATACCAAGAAGAAGCTCAAATGGGCCTTGGCAAAGAAGCCAGTGGGAAGCACAAAGGTCATGGAATACTGAAGCTGCAAGAGACCTTGGAAGACTGAATTATAGAACTGGAGCCTAGAATGTTAGACTTAGAAAGATTCATAGAATTTTTTTTAAAATTTTTTTAGATTCAAAGAATATTACAGCCAGGAAGGGCCTTAAAATATAGAATGTTACATATACAACATAGACTGTCTTTAAAACAGAGAATGTAAGAATATAGAATATTTGAGGTAGAAGGAACCTGAAAGCTCATTCCAGTTGAACTCCTTCATTTTACCAATGAGGAAAGAGATGTTCAGAGAAGTAAAGACTTAAACATTAGAAGCCAGATCCCTTGACTTCTAATCCATCATGCTTTACATTGCAACAGGTTGGCTCTCAGAAGTATGATTTGATTGCACAGACTTTCTGGGGATATCCTCCCCAGAAATCAAAACAAAGCATCCATATGGAGGTTTAAAGTCTGCAGTTTTCCTCAAAACAACTTCAAAAGGTAGGTAATAGAAGTATTGTTAATTATATTGTTACAGACAAAGAACCTCAGGCATAGAAAGATGAAGTGACTTCCTCATGATTACACAAACAGGAAGGGTCAAAACTAAGATTAGATCCTAGCTCCACTTGACAGGAGGTTCAGAGCCAGAAAAGCTAGTTATCCCTGACCACTTCACCAAAATAATTAAAAAGGGAGGAAATGCTGAAATCCTGCCAAAAGGAACAACCAAAAACATTTTAGAGTTAGAAAGTTAAATAAGAAAAATGAAACTCCCCAAAGTGACAAGTTTGTAGCCTTTCTAAAACTCCCAATTATACAAAAAATTTTCTCTCTCTTCCATTCTATGCTTAAAAAGTATATTCTGCTTTTCCTATTACTGGAATTATGTCTAATCTCTATTTATCTAATCCCTGACTATATATACTGAAGTTAGTTGGTATAGTTGGATAGAGATCTTTCTGAGTTCAATTCTGGCCTCAAAAACCAGCTGTGTGACCTTGGACAAATCACTTAACCCTATTTGCCTTAGTTTCCTCATCTGTAAAAGGAGCTGGAGAAGAGAATGACAAACCCCTCCAGTCCCTATGCCTAGAAAACCCCAAATAAGGTCAGAGAGTCCCACCCAGCTGAATTGTTGAATGCTAAATAAATTGGCCAATCAGCAATGCTATTGTTTATTTTATGTGAAGAGCCTGCCTGGATCAGGCAATGGTTTATATTTTCTCAATCCCAGTTTCTATCCTAAATCTCAACCCTCTCCAAAAAAGAAAAACAAAAAACATCTTCTTCACCCCCTGGCTTCCAACTCCTACCTCTAGTGTTTGTAAACTTTATTTAGTAAAATGAAATTCGACCTGTGACTGTTTAATGAGGCATTTGGTTAGGAAAGTTAAAAGAGGTGAACCTCAGGGTCTGATCGCATGCCCTGCTCATTCTTCTATTCATTTTTGTGGTAGTATATTTGCCAAAACACCTGAAATGGAGAGTAATACGATGGCCCAACCTATCAAGGACCTTAAGATGCTGATCTAAAATCTAGGTCAATATTCTGCCTTCTGAGACTTCTACCAGCTTGAATATTACATTCTAATGTCCTTTCTAAGGCTTACATTCTATGGTTCCAGCATTCTGCGGCCTAAGATTCCTTCCAGCTTTAGACTTCTAGGGTGTATGGTCTAATATCCTATGGTTTAAGGTCCCTTCTAATTCAAACATTTTATATCGTGTGCTCTAACATATTCTCTCATTTGATACAATTTGTGAGAAAAGTGTTGCTGATATTGAGTCATTTTTCATGTGTGCCCAACTCTTCACGATCCCATTTCTTGGCAAAGATACTGGATCGATTTGCCATTTCTGCCTCAGTTCATTGTACAGATAAGGAAACTGAGGCAAACAGGGTCACACAGCCAACAAGTGTCTAAGACCAGATTTGAACTGAGGAAGATGAATCTTCCTGACTTCAGACTCAGCACTCTTAGCTACTATACCACATTGTTGTCCCATGAGGTAAGTACCTAGGTATAATTAACGCAATTTACAGATGATGTAACTGAGACACAGAGAAATTACACAAAGCTAGTAAGTGTTAAAAGTAAGATTTAAACACAGGTATCAATTGATACTATCACTCTTACTACCTGCCATGCTGCCTCTTAATGACATTTCTCAAAGAGTGACAAGTAAGGGATGAATACCCAGGTCTCCTTACTCCCAAGTCATTGTTCTTAAATGTACATTCCCATAGGAACAAAAGGTTTTGTTGTTATTTTTTCTCTTCTCCTCCTCTCCAGGCATTAGAGGTTGTCATGTTGGCTGCCATTTTCATATATCCTTGGAAAAGGGAAGATATGTCCTTCTTGACATTGCCATTAGCACTTACACCATGGAACATTCCTTTTGAAAGGCAAAGGGATCCAGAGAGGGAGGAGGAACCCTTAAGTGCTAATGAAGAAATGGGGCACAGGAGCATCTGGACAGGGTTTGAAAGCAATAATTATAGATGTTCTTGTCTAACTGCCTGTCTATGTGATTTTGCTTTATTTTACTTTTTTTTTTTCCTTAATGCTTTCATATTGCTTTCTTTCTAACACTATCTCCTCTAAATTAAGGAAAATGCAATCTGTTTATTAAGCAGACTATAGTCTGCTTAGATCACTGAATGCTCTTCTTGGTGGATCTCTGTCCTTCCCTTGTATTCTGTATTTTCTCTCCTTTTGTTCTGTCTTTTAAAGGGAAGGATAAGACTTAGGTGAGAAAATGAAAGAAAATAATGCTAGAGATGGTAGGGGGTTGTAAATGGGAAGGTAGAGGGACTAGAATAAGGAAGTTATATGCTGGAAATGTTTAATATAATTGCACATATATAACCTAAATCAAATTGCTTACTGTCTTAAGGAGGAGGGAGGGAAGGGAAAAAAATTGAAAGTCAAAATTGTATTTTTAAAAATATTAGAAATTGTCCTTACATGTAATTGGAAAAAGTAAAATTCTATTTAAAAGGAGACAAAAAAAGAAAGTTATATGTTATCAGTAGATTTTCTAGACTTAGAGTGCTAGAGAACAATAACAAAATTGTCAAGTAGAATCCTTGAAATCCAAGTAGAAGTGGATCTGCTGTTATAAGAAATAACTGAATTTCTTTTTTTGTGTTTTGGGGGAGATTAGGAGGTAGTATGTTAAATCATGAAAACAATGTTTCCTCTGGAAGCTATGATTGCATGGAAGGTGAACAAAATAGACTCAGCATTTCATTTTGAGTCCATGTTGTGAAGTATTGGAAGGGAGGGAAGGCTCCAAATCATGAAATCCTAGGGTTAAAAGGGGCTATGGAATATCACTTAGAATCCTGGGATTTTAGATTTAGAAAAGGCCTTAGAGATAATTTCATACAATCTCCTCATTTTATAGAGGAAGAAATATAGTCAGAAGAGGTGAATGTCCTGCCCAATCAAGTCATTTCCAAATTATGCAACTTGGAACACTGTGTACCCTCAAGGCTTCCTCACAATGCCAGGAAATGGAAATCCAGGGTACCATGAAAGTCCAGACTTCTAAGGAGTTTCAAAAAAAAAAACAGTTTATGGGATTGTCTAGAAAATGAGATAGCTGTGAGGAAAATGTTTATTTTATATTAGGTTCACAATGTCCTGTTCTCTTGTATTATACAAGTGACTTAGGATAATGAGAATCAAGTCAAGTTATTCATTTACAGAATAATACTGATAATATTTTTTGATAATAATGATAGGTCTAACCACCTTTCACTGAGATTGAAGATCTCTATCAGAAGATGTAGGGAAAATGTGGTCATTCATATCCTGAAAATGTAGTTAAGGGGTGAATGATTGTGACTTTGGTCAATGACATTCAGCTTTGCCAACAAGATACAACCTTCTTGGAAGATGCAGAGTCCCAAAGGACATCTTCTCATTTGCATCCTAATAAAATTTAAGACAAAATATTGTCTTATTTTGCATATAAATCTTGCATTTTTGAAAAGTGTTTCATAGTTTACAAAGTGTTTTCTTCAGAGAAACAGTGGAGAAAGAAGAGGGAAAAGGGAGAAGAACAAGCTGTTCAAAAAAAAAGCTTCCATACATTTTGGAGTGACTTAGCAATAATGGTATTAAGAGACAATTAGAGATACAAAGAAATAAGACAAGGTAACAGGAAGGTAGTCTTGAGAATAATTTAACCTTCTTAAAGACAAAAGCCCCTTCCTGCTATCTTCTTAAAGACATACTTAAAGTTTCCTCCCAGCTATCCCTTCCCTGTCATCCCCCTAAGGGCATACTTAAGCCCCCTCCTGTTATCCTCCCTATTTCAGCCAAATATGGGCAACTATGTACTTGTTGGTCAAGTTCAATTTCTTGGATAGTTCCGGCATTTAGAATGTAAGATCCTCAGCTAGTAAGGATGAGGGTCAGTGGTGGGAGAGGGAATTTGCGTTAGGGATAAAAGCGCTGACTCTGCCCCCTACGGTGCTTCCTCCCTTTGATCGACTGCTCGATGGGTGGGAGGCCCGTTCTGGAGAGTGTAAATAAACTTTGCTTTGCTTCTTAAAAAAAAAAAAGAGAGAGAGAGAATAATTTAACTTAATGGAAAGAATGATACCTGGGTACCTCTCTCACAAGTTATTGTCAAATTCAAATGATGTGCTGGATGGAAGACATTTTGCAAACTTAAAAGCTAGATTTAAATGTTATTATTATTATTCTGTAAATCAAGGCACAGAAAGGATAAATGATTTGTCTTGAACACACAGCAAATTAGCTTCAGAGCAGGAACCCTAATCCAAATGTGTTGACATTGACTCCAGTAACATTTCATACTGAAACATATCGCCTCCAGACCTCAATTCTTTTTTCTCCCAATTCATTCTTTTTCTACTACATTATGCCATTGGTTGTAGATTATTATCTACTGATATTTATTAGGAATGAGTTGGCTGAATTATCTTCAGGCATGAAGCAGGTTGGGTGAAGATATTTGACATTTGGAAACGAATTCGGCAACAGGCTACCTTGTGCTTGGCAAAGGAGGCACAGAATCAGAGAGACTTTGCCCAAAACCTTTCAGAAGCTCCTATTTATTCCCAAATGACATCATATATCTTAGAATTTTCTTCAATGTTCTCTATAAACTAGTCCATTCTGCCCCTACCTTTCCAGGTTTATATGAATCTATTTCCCATTCACACGTTCTCCATTTCTGTCAAATTGGGCTATTTGCTTATCCATCCCCTCACACATTGACACTTTCCATAGTTTGTTCATATCATTCCCTGACCCAGAAAGTGAGATATTTCTTTACTTGACTATAAGTTTCATTAGAGAAGGAATTATGTTTCATAACAACAATAATTAATCACTTCAGTATTTTAAAGTTTACAAAGCATTTTCTTCAGAATAAGCTTTAAGGCAGGTAGGATGACCATTAGGGATAGAAATAGAGACTACTAGATCTATGAATTCATTGAAGATGTAGAGAACTCCTGATCAAGGAAAAAAGTCTTTACTAATATAGGCCGGCAACTTCTCTATAACTTACAATCCTAGAAATTTCATACAGCATTGGAAATTCAAATGGCTTGTCCACAGTCAGTTACCCAATCAATATATGTCTCCTGATTCCAAGGGCCAGTGTATGTCAAAGACTTGAAACCCAGATCTTGCTGGCTTCAAGACCAACTCTTTTCCATGATTTCACTGTATTATCATTCACATTTTACAAATGGGGGAACTATGGCTCAAGGAGAGATGAGGGGAGTCGCTCAGGATCACTCAGCTAATAAAGATCAGAACTAAGACACCAGGTCCAGGGCTCTTTGTACTACAGAACACTGTACTACATTGTTTTATACCTATCTTATCTAAACTTTTGTGCCTTATCTTTGCAGTCCAACACAGTATTCTGTCCACAGTAGGTGTTTAGTACGTATTTGAATTTTTTGATTAATTTAACAGACATTTATAAGGTATGTAATGAATGCTAGGTACTACAGATACAATATGTATAGGAAAGAAAACAAGCATTTATTGAGTGCCTATTATGTGTCAAAACATGATACTCTCATTTGGTCCTCTCCAAAACTCTGGGACATAGATGCTATTATGATCCCCATTTTACAGCTGAAGAAACTGAGGCAGACAGAGGTTAAGTCTCTGCTCATGCAAGTAACAGAAGTGTGCTGTGAACCAAAATCTTGGGACTCCAGAACTAGTATTTTATTCTACTAGAAGAATATATATGTGAAGTGTTGTATAATATTGGTACCATTATAGCATATTTTATAGGGCTTTGATGTTTAAAAAGCACTCTATTCACTTGAGGTAAGTATACTGTGCAAGTATTATTTATGGATGATATTATCACTAGAAATATTAGTGAGAGATACCATTATCATATCAAAGTATCAGACTTCAGATATGATCCCGGCTTTCTTGATTCCAGGGCCATTACTGGTTTTTTGTTTGTTTGTATTTCTAAATCCATTCTATACATGGATAGGAGTAGGGACATAAAGAAAGCATTTATTCCACTGTCCTGCCTCCAGCTCCCTCAAATATCCTATAAATTTCTCCACTGAGACTTGCTACATAATACATTTTCTTTCTTGAAAATGTTTATTTTATTGGAAAATTAAAACTTGGTTGTTATTATAATGACCTAATTTGGTCCTAAAGAAGAAATGAAAATATACTTCCTTCTCTTATTATTATGTTTTTGGGTGGCTAGGGAGAATAGAGTGAGGTATGAAGAGTATGGAATGCTAGATAATATCATACTTGGTAAATCCTTTGTTTGGATTAGCTAAACTGAATTTTTTTTTCTGTTTTCTACAAATAATATTATGAGGCATGGCTTTTAAATGTTTGTTAACTATGTGACTGGAAGGGGGTGGGAAAATGAATATAATAGGAAATAAGGGGACTATAACAAAAATCTTGTTCCTGCTAGTAAAATATCTTAGAAACATGTTTGAATTTCTTTCAGTGATAGAAAGGTCCCTCATTAAAAATTATAGAACCACCATATAATATGGGAACTATCAATAATATGGGAAGGGATTTTAGAACATAAGACTGTTAGAACATAAAATATAGAAGGTTAAATCTATATAGCATCTAGGAATAAAGAATGAAAGTGTACAGCATATACAAGTTAAGAACTGGGAAGACTCTCAAAAATAGAATTTTTGAATATAGAATATTAGAGTCATATGGCATCTTATAATAATGATTTTTAAAAGTTAAAATTATGAGGGTACTTATAAATAGTAGAATATAGGAATTAGAGCTGGGAAATACAGACTTGCATCTATAGGAAGGAGATCTTAGCTATTACCTAATCTGGTGATTCTCAACCTGTAGACCAGTGACTCTTGTATGTTTTAAAGGATATAATAACCCATAAACACACCAAACACTGTAGTTTTTATCCTCATTTTAGCTCCAACAAAATATTCAACCAGATTCAATATGATAAATAAGCAAACATGCTTCATGTTGACAAATGTGTGTATTAACATAAATCTGCTGCTGTAGTCAATGATATTTTTCTTCTTTTTTTATTTAATATTCCCCTTCCCAGTTACATTCAAACAAGAACAACTTACATTTATTTATAAAATTTTTGAGTTCTAGGTTCTCTCCCTTATTTCTACCCACAATTAAGAAACCACTTGTGAAGTTATGCAAAATATTTCCATAAAAGTCAAGTTATGAAAAAACACCATAGATCTCTCCACCTTAATAAAAATAAAAACCCTCAAGAAAAATTAAGTTTAGTGTGATCCTGGCATATCCCCAATTGCCTCAGCCAAAAAAAAAAAAAAAGAAAGAAATAAAGAAAAGAAAAGAAAAATTAAGTTTAAAAAAAGAGAGAATTAGAGAATGCTTTAGTCTGTATTCAGATACAATCAGTTCCTTCTCTAGGTATGGATAGGATTTCTCATCAGAAGTCTTTCAGAGTAGTTTTGGATGACTATAATATTGAGAACAGCAAAATCATTCACAGATGGTCATCACGGAATATTACTATTATTTTTTATGTAGAACATTTTACTTTGCTTGAGTTCATGGAAGACTTTCCAGGTTTTCTTTTCCTTCCTGGGAGCATCCTGCTCATCATTTCCCATAGAACAATAACATTCCATCATAAACACATGCCATTATTTAGCTATTCCCCAATTGATAAGCATCCCTTCAATTTCCAATTATTCTTTTGCTCTGAGAAGAGAGTTGCTGTGAATAATTTTTGTGCTAAATCATTTTCCTTTTTTTTTTTCCCCGAATCCCTTTCATGCCAATTCATGCCACGTAGTGCTGTTGTTAGGTCAAAAGATATGAAAGAATTTATATAATCTTTGAGCACAGACAAATTATTTGATTATTTATCAATTGGGGTAATAAATTTATCAATTTATTTTTTTACAAATTTGACTCATTTCCCTCTATGTTTGAGAAATGAGGCCTTATCAGAGAAATTTGTTTCAAAATTCTTTTTACAATTACTATTGCTAATTGTATTTCCTCTCATTTATGTCAATGACATTAAAAAAAATTTAAGTGTTACAGCACACTTTTTCTTAATATATTTTTCTCAATCAATGAATAGTAACAAGTACAATTATCATATGAACTTTGGTGAAATTCTTTTATTTTAAAAAGGAGTCTTCTTGTACTAAAAAAAATTAAGGAAAATCTTCCTACTTCTACCTTTGTCACTTTAGGCATAGAAAACGTGAGAAGCAAATCTCTTCATGGGAGTCTGTGTCCTACTTTCTGAATCAATGAATATTAATAAATATGATTATTATCACGTGAATTTTGGTAAAATTCTTTGATTTTTAAAAAGGAATCCTCTTGAACTAAAAAAAAAAAAAAAAAAAGGGAAAATCTTTCTAGTTCCCACCTTTTCACTTCAGGCATAGAAAAAGTGAGAATCAAATCTCTTCATGGGGATTTGTGTCCTAGTTTTTCAAACTCTTTGAGATTGCTAAACCAATAATTTTTAGCTTCTTCTGAGTAAGAGGATCTTTCTTTCTACAGTAGATTTTTCAGGGTTATAGAAGGAAGGTGAAGAAGTGAGGAGAAAGTTCAGCAGGGCCCCAAGAACAACCAGCACATTTTATCTTTTTTTTTTTTTTTTTTAACTTTGGAGAGTCACCTTTGACTCTAACTAGTCAGGCTCCCCAGCTCTTCCCTGCCCTGCTTTCACTAGATAAGAGATTGCTTTTTCTGTGAGAATCGTGCAGGAAGGAAATACCATTCTAATATCTGTTAACTCCCCTAGCCTTCCTCCCTTATTATTCTGAGTTCTAAAGTTAATTGTCTTTTCTTTTGGTTTTGAATACTTGAAATACTGATATTCCAAAAGGAGCTGCTAATTATTTAGGACATATGACTCTTGAAGTCATAATTTCATCCCCAAACTATGAAATAAAGGAAGAACCTCACATAAACACAAATTTGGACATCAGAAAGAGTAAGAGAAATGAGGCTTTCCTGATGGATTATAAGCTCCATGAAGGAAGGAACTATGGTCTGAACTAAACCCTAGATCTCTCCTGCAAGTAGCATATAGCACCTCTACCATTTGGGTATTTGAGAGCTTCCCACTTCAAGATTCCCCAAAAAAAGAGCCAGCCCACTATTTTTAGACCATTTACATTTATTTTAATTTAACAGAACACATATATATGTAAATAAAGGCAATAATGACAAAAAGCATGGGAACTCAACTGGTATAATTGTTTTACTTGTTGCTCTTGAGGGTTAAATTTCCTGCACTACTATAGAAGGACCTCATAGGCAGAGCTGTACCTTTGCACACACATAGACTCTTGGAAAATGCAATTGGAATGATAAGAATCATTTTCTTACAGAATGGTTCAGGAGGAAGTCAGGATATCTGAATTCAAGGAACTACTCTGTTCCAAGTCACTTAATCTCATTTTTCTAATGAAAACTTGGACTAAATGTTCTTCCAATTTGAAAATTCTATGATTCTGATGTCAGGAAAATGAAGTCAGTACCTCTTAATATATTTGTTCAAGGCTGTGAGTTCCTTTTCTGCTGTCCCTGATATGAGTCACCAAATGAGACTCCTCTGAAAGGTCAGAAGAATCCTGGGCAAAAAAATCCCAACTGTCTTTAGTGAAGAAAGATTTTATCCCAAGACTTTTGTGTTTAGGAGGTTCTGGTTAGGAGCTTCAGTTCCTTCATTTGTAAAATGATTCCTTTTGGTTTTAATAAATCTATTCTTTTAAGTCTGGCATCCATCCCTCTTTCTCTACTCAGTCCCATTCTCATTTTGGTTCATATTACCTCTTGCCTAGACTACTGTTATAGGTTCCTTATTAATTTTCTTGCCTCCATTCCATCCTATATACCAGTGCCAAAGTATAGGTCGGTGCATGTCCTGCCATCATTCAGATAACTTCAATGGCTGCCTCTTGCCTCTAGCATCAAATAATAAGCTTTCAAAGCTTTTTACAGCGTGTTCCCAATTTATCTTTCCAACTTTATTACTCTCCTTCCCACATTTCATGGTACAGCCAAATTGGCCTTTTTGCTGTTCTTCATAGATAAAGAGGTATCCATCTCCATTATCCCTGAATTTGCACTATTGGAATTGCTGGATCATTCTTTAACATATAGAGCACTAGGCCTGGGGTCAGGAAGACTCATCTACCTGAGTTCAAATCTATTCTCAGTCACTAATTATGTGACCCCAGGCATATCACTTCACCCGGTTTGCTTCAGTTTTCTCATCTGTAAAATGAGCTAGAAAAAGAAATGTCAACCTGCTTCACTATCTTTGCTAAGAAAACTCCAAATGGAATTGGAAATAATTGAGATTAAAATGATAGAAAAGACTGAGCAACCCAAATCCCCTAAGCTTGGGATGCACTCCTACCTCATAGCTACCTTTTTCATCTGCTTCAAATCACAAAAGACACATTCTACAAGAAATTTTTCCTGGTTCCTCCAGCTACAAGGACTCTTCCCCTAAAAAAAACCTACTTATTTTGTACATATACTTATCTCTGTGAACTTTAAATGAAAATAGTTATACAGCAAAATGGAGGTCTTCAATCAGGGGAAGTGAGTTGCAGCTCAGGCTGCCACACAGCAAGTGCTGGGGTAGCCCAGGAGGGGCTGAGAACAGGGTTTATATAATTCTAAGTCAGGGGGAATGACCAAGCTGCAGGTGGAAGAGTTGGACACCTCACAGTCTCACTAGGAAAGTTCTTTTACATAACGAGCAGAAGTCTATTAAAAAAACCAAAAACAACTAGGGAATCTCTGGAGGGCAGCCTTTGGAAGATGTATAAAATGACCAGATATCAAGGCAGCATGAGGTAATTTTAAATCAACTGTGTTCGTCATATAACATCCCTTATTTATCTATCTCTTTATGCATGTATACATGTGCATGTATGTATGTATCTATTTATTTGTGTCTGTGCTATCCCTAACCCCACCCCCACTTTCCTCCATAAATTTTAAATTCCTTGATGGCAGGAACTAATAATTTTTGTGTCTGTATCCTAATAGCTAGATAGTTGGTGGTTAATAAATATTAGTTGAAAGAATGATAACCCAGTTGTTTTCTTGGAAAAGCATTGAGGGAGACAGGAGATAGGGAAGAGGGGATCTTAGGATTAGAACTAGAGGAGTCTTTCTTAGAGATCATATAGTATACTTCATTTTACAGATAAGAAAACTGAGGCTCAGAAAGGGAGACCAACTTGGCTAGTCATCTAGCCATTAAACGATGTTATTTTGGCTCCAAATCCACTATCTATTGTGCTATTCTGCCATGGATGATAGGATTAATTCCTTTTGTAATTATTGTCTATGTTAATGTATGTATATGATCCATTAAATTAATGTTTATAAATGGTCTAAAATAATGTATGTGTGTATATGTGCATGTATGAACATGTGTGTGAAAGAGTTATGTATATTTTCTTTTTGACCACTCTGTCAACTCAACTTTGGAAGCAGAAGGGGGCTGTTCAAGAGTGCACTTAATGCCTAGAAACACAGCAAGTTTTTAATCAACACATTTTGATTAAGGGATGTTTTGCATATTTGACCCAAGCCAATGGTTGCTCTAGGAGAAAGGAGGGAAGGGAGAAAAGATGCAATTCATCAAGACTTTTAGAACTGTTTCCCTCTTTTATGATTTGTTCAAGTTCCCACATTAAATTAGAAGAAAATGAATTTGAACCCAAGTCTTCCTATTTCCTATTCAGTGTTCCTCTCCTTATACTCTATCTCTCCTCTTCTGTCTATATTCTTCTGTCATTTGTTATATAGAGACAACCAAGTGTTATACTGTATAAAGTGCTGGACAATGACATCAGGAAGACACTTAGCTGTATGATTCTGGGTAAGTCACTTTACTTCTGTTCACCTCAGCTTCTTCATCTCTAAAATAGGTATAATAATAGAACCTCCTCCAAAGATTGTTGTAAGGTTTAAATGAGATAACACCTGAAAAGCACTTGACAAACCTCAAAATATGTTGGGCTACTCCCTCAAGCAAAGAAGTGGCAACTCCCTCTGCGACTTACTGGATAATCTCTGAGCATCCCTATAGCTTCCCAAATCCATCTCTCTAATCCCAACCTGGTGATGAGCATCTCTAAGCTTAGAAGAGAAGCATAAAGCCAGTATTTCACTATACCCATTTTCAGGGTCTTTCTAACATGATTAGATTTGCTTGTGTTCAACCAACATAGACTTGAGGAAATTGGGAGTCATCATGAAGATTCAGAGGAAAGGAGACTTTGGAGAGAGTTTTCAATCACTGGCCTAGCAAAACTATTTGAAGCTGCGATATCACTACTCAGACACCAAAGAGTCAAGTTTAATTTAAATAAAAACCCTTTTACTTACTAATGAATATTTCTAATTTTCTCTGGTAGAGGCAGCTAACTGGGACATAGTGGATGAGTGTGAGAAAAAAAAAGATCTGAGTTTAAATCTGACTCTAGAAACTTTCTAGCTGTAGGACCCTGGCAAGTCATTTTACTTCTTCAGTTTCCTCATCTATAAAGTGGGGGCCATAGCTCCTATCTCTCTAGGTTGTTGTGAAAATCAAATGAGAAATTTGTAAAGTGCTTTGCAAATCCTAATGTGCTATATAAATGTTAGCCATTATTATTATCACTTCAAATTACAAGGCAATCAGTGCTATTAAGTTGAGGAATAAGATGCTCATAACTCCCTTCTAGAGTTATTGTAAGGATCAAATGAGATAATAATTATAAAGTGTTTAGCACAGTGCCTGGCACATAGTAAGCATTATATAAATGTTAGCTACCATCATTATTATCATAGGAGCAAATTACAACTTTGAACAAACTTCAATTATTGGGTTAAATAGCTTTGAATTGGCTTTTAAAAAGATATAATTGATAATTGTGTTTTATGTAGAACCATACAGTCGCACTCTAGCACGTTCACACAAAGAGTGTCTTCCAGATGTAACCATGGTTTTGGGGAAAGAATAGCTTAAATGTTATTTATATACAACAGCCTCAGTTTCTTTGCCGACGCACTAGAGAGCTAAGTGTGCTGAACAGTAATTATATTGCTGTCTTTACATTACTGATCCCAGGGAACAGACTAATTAGCTACTCTGATTTCCTATGCCATTTTTTTTTTTTTAAGCCCTTGAAAATAGCATCCGATTTAGCCTCTGGAGATAGATCTAAAAAAAAGAAGGAGGAAAAGAAAAGAAAGTCAATGTCCCACAAATGTTCCAGTTGCCCTTTTCTGACTCATTCCTTTTTAAGTATCCAACTTGATCTTGTAGCTCAGATTTGATTTTGAACTCAGTGAGTGACTTCAGGACAATCTCTAAGTCTCTGCTTCCTTCTTTGTTGATTCCCTATAAGGTTCCTTTGAGTTCTGCCATTCATAGATTCTAAGCCTTCTGTGAGAGAGCATTTCCCATCAGTATTAACTAAGACAGAGAAATCTAGGACCAAAATAATACAAATTATTAATACATTATTCAGTGAAATAAATACTGCATTTAGCATCAGAAGCACTGACACTTTCTCCCCCAATTCTTACTCTTCTATTCCCTCCATGCCCATTGGCAAACCCTTTCATCCCAGCTGCATCATCTGGAAAATGAGGATGCTCAAGTAAATGATCTTTGCTAACTATTCCTGCTCTAAAATTTTATTATCCTAAATCCTGTAAGTATAAGCATTTTCCAACATTACTGAAGATACAAAAGGTGTTATTGTTGTTGTTTTAATACAGTAGAATAGATCTTATTTTGTTATATATTTTCAAAGTTATAGCACTATAAATCACATTCTAGGTCTTCTTAGCTATTAATGCATCTGCTGTGTCCTGCTACCTTATGGTATCTGACTCACCTTTCTGCAATGTTATACGATAAATCTACTAAGAGAATGTGTCTTCTCAATTTGCTCTTCTCTTGGGGAAAACTTAGGAAGCAAATTTTTGCTTCCACTCCAATAAGCCCTTCAACAAATCATAATTTGGGGGGGGGTATTTGTATAAAAACATTTATAGCAGCTCTTTTTATGATGGCAAAAAACTGGAAATTGGGAGGATGCTCATCAATTAAGGAAGGGCAGAACAAGTTGTGATATATAATTGTAATGGAACAATATTGTGCTATAAGTAATAATGAGCAGGATACTTTCACTGATACAGAATGAAGTGACCACAACCAGGAGAACATTGCACATGATAATAATAATATTGTGTGAATGAACTGTGAAAGAATTTCTTTGATCATGACAATGATTCAAAACAACTCCAAATAATCAATGATGAAAAATGCTATGCATCTCCAGAGAGAGAGAACTGACAAACTTTGGTTGCAGATTGAGGCAGACTTTTAAAAAACTTTATTTTTATTGTTTTTTGTTGTTGTTGTTTGTATTTTCTTTGGAATGTAGGTAATATGGAAATAGGTTCTGTATGACTTCACTTATATAATTTATATAAAATTGCTTGACTTCTCAAGGGAGGAGAAACAAGAGAGAGGGAGGGTATTTGGAGCTCAGAATTTTAAAAAAATGATTGTTAATATTTTTACATGTAATTGAGAAATATTTAATGACATATATAATTTCTAAAAATCAACCTTTTGCTTTAAAGTTAAAGATAACAACTTATCTATTTAAAAAATAAGAACATACAACATCAGAATCAGTTGTATGATAGAGGAGACTTTGGCACAGGATCACCCACCATGGCATGCCCTCATCAGAGAAGGTGCTGTGCTCTATGAGCAAAACAGAATTGAATGAATCCAAAGGAAACACTAGATGCACAAGTTAGAAAAGCTACTCTGATGTTCATATGGACTATTTGTGTCCAACCTGTGGCAGAGCGCTCCAAGCTCCCATTGGTCTGATCAGCCACAGTTGGACACACTGTAGCTCGACTCTAATGTAGTGATGTCATTTTGGTCCTCTTAGAAAATGAAGGCGAACAGCTAACCAATGACCCTTAGGAAGTTAATTAACAAATTAACAAATAAAGTGATATTTTTAAAACAAACCCCAAATCAAAAGACATTTAGCACAGTCTCAGCACTAAGTTATTTTCCACTTCCCTACATATCTATCTGTATGACCTTGAGCTTCTCTTCTATCGCTTTACTTCTCAATTTCTTCTGCTATAGAATGAAGGGATATATATATATATATTATATATATATTGTTCAAACTAATAATCCATATGATCTGTTTTCCAATATATAACATATCTAAGAGTTTATTATGTTTCAATGTTTACATTCCTTATCCTTTAAAGCTGAGCTTAATGTCACAGAAACCCATTCTGTATTCAAATCTCTTTTCTGCCCAAATGTACATTGTTCTTAGCTCTTTTCTATTTCCTGTAGAACCTTCTCACAATTAAATTCACTTGACTCATTTTTTGTTTGGAATATGGCTCAGATTTCCCTTTTAGCAAAGCCCAAGCACTTGATTAATATGTGTGCATATGCATGTGTATATGCATAATTCAAACACATGTATTTTGTATATATATCTATATGTGTGTAAATACACATTCCTTCCTAAAGAAGGAAATGTCAAACCATTCCATGACTCAAAATGACTGAAAAACAGCAACAAAATATCCCACATATATACACATACACACACATATTTATGTGTATGTATATAATGTATGCATTATATACATTATATAAAGATTATATATGTACATGTATGTATATGACATATACATATAGATACAGATTACATAGACAAGAAGAAAAGAGAAAAAGAAAACAAGTCCTTTCAGATATGCATATAGATTTTGAGCTAGGATGCAAGAAGGCAGCACTCAGATGTCCCTTCTAGCAAAGCTCAAGCATTGGATTAATGTGAGTGTGTACATACATGTATATATTAATAATTCAAGCACATGCATATATGTTCATATATGTATGCACACAAACAAAAATACACAAATATTCATGTGTATGTATATATAAATTGTATGTATATATATGTACATGTACATGCATTATACACATACATAGATATACGTTATATGGGTAAGAAGAAAAGAAAAAAGAAAACAAGTTCTTTCTGATATACACATAGATTGCAAATCAGAATTCAATTAGACAGAACTATAAACTGTAATAGTTATCATAAAATTGTGTGTCTTAGAATTTGCCCCGGATATGCTGATATTCATCCTTATTTATAGTTTTTTGAAGGCAGAGTTTCATTCTGTTTCTGTAAGATTTTTATTAGTCTTCCTGCCTCGATCTCTAGAAATCAAAATAAAGTGGGAATATGGCAATTGTACAACTAACATGATGCATGTGGACAGACACTAAATCATGGTGGCCAAGATGACCACTTGTTCCAAAATGTGCTCATATAAGAAAGGAAGTCAGGTGGCTTGCCATTGCTTGATGCCACGAGTACGATGTAATGAAGAGGTCACATTTATAATTAGATGGCCTGAGGTCTAATTTAGACAATACTGTACACTGGTTGGGTGACCAGGTAGTACTTAGTTGTTTCAACTGCTTGATGGTCTTGATAGTTCTTTCCAGTTTGGAATCTTAGACATCTGAGTACAATAATAACATATATTATTTCAAAAAGATATAATTTTACCTTGTTCAATCAAAAATACATCTCTCTAAAATGCATATTCTCTGCTGACTATCATAACTAATCTATTACAGTTTCTGGACATCTCCATCTTTGACATAAGTAGAATCGGGTAAAAGTGAGAGCTAAAGAACTTGGCACAAGGAAGTTTCTTCCACTAAGTTGTTAATGGTATCTGAAATTTCATCATTTACAGAATTATAATAAGTTTTGAGGTAGAAGAGATCTCAGAAACCACCTAGTACAGATTATCTTATTTTACGACAAAGAAACTGAGACTGGGAAATACTAAATGATGTCTAGCATCACATAAATAACAAATATTAGAACTGAGAAATCTAACTTCAGAGCCAAAGTCCACTATTATATTATAAATCTTTCCAAGAAGGTATGTATTTTCTCTAGCCCCATATTGGAATGAGTCAGAAGATAGGCATATCAGGGAGGGAAGGGATTTCTAAGAAGAGAAACAGATCTTAAAAAGTAGTATTGTCCAAGCTTAGTCCTGACTAATCACAAAATGTTGGCTCTGGAAGGGTTAGAACTTAAGCGTATTAGAATGTAGAGCATGAGAACATAAAATGCTGGCGATAGACAGAACTTTAGAGCAATTAGCTAATAGATTCTCAATACCTTTCATCCCCTTTTTAATATTTTTTAAACACCTTTGGAAATCTTGTGAAACATAGGGAAGGAACCCTTCTCAGAATTATGTTTTTAAATACATAAAATACATAGGCTTACAAATGAAACAAATTCTGTCAAAATAGTTATTAAAATATTTTTACAAACAAGTTCACATGATGCTGAATGAAGTGAGCAGAAACAAAAGAAATATTGTACACAATAAAAAGATTATGTGATAAACATCTGTGATAGACTTAGCTCTTTTCAACAATACAGTGATTTTAGACAATTCCAATAGACTTGTGATGGAAAATGCCATACACCCTCAAAGAGAGAACCATGGAGACTGAATATGGATCATAGCATAGTATTTTCACCTTTTTTTTTTTTTTTTTGCTATTGTTTGTTTGCTTGTTTCTTTCTCATGTTTGTCCCCCTTTTTTTGGTCTTATTTTTCATGAACAACATGACATGAAATATGTTTAAAAGAACTGCACATACTTAACCTAAATCTGATAGCTTAATATCGTATGGAGGGGGGAAGTAAAAGAAGAAGGGAGAAAAATTTGGAACACAAAATTTTACAAAAATGAATGTTGAAAACTACCTTTACATGTATTTGGAAAAATAAATTACTGTTTAAAAAAAAAAAAAAAGCAAACAAGTTCACAGACTCCAGGTTAAGAACTCTTTGTAGTCCAAACTTCTAAAATTTACAAAGGGAGAAGGCAAATTGTGAATTAAAAAGAGTGAAGTCACTTGTGTAGGTTCACAGGGATAATCAAAACTAGAATGCAGATTGCCCAAGTTCTGTTTTAATGTTCTCTTCCATTTTGCCATCCTTATTCATATCTTCTCTCTAAAGCAGTAGAGTGGAAATGGGGATACAAAAGCACATGAGAAAGAAGACTAGAATACGTATCTAGGCTCTGCCTCAGATTATATGTCACTTCAATTTTCCAGGTCTCAGTTTTCTCATCTGTATGTCACTTCTAGCCCTATTATTCTATTTTCAAGTCTCTTCTAATCTGATAGATTTAGAATACAAAACTCTCACTAAATAAATCCAGAGATAGTTTGGCTTTGAAATTTGGCCCCCTCCTACTTTTCCACCCTTATCCACCTCTATACACTGATCCAATGACAAATAGTGCCCTTCCTATAGCTGCTCAAACAAGTTACTTCATCTTCCAATTGTGGGAATTTTCAGACTGCTTCCTGTGCCTATAACACTATTTTCCCTCTTTCTCTCTGCCTCCTGGCATCCCAGGTTTCTTTCCAAGTCTCATCTAAAGGCCATCTTCTAAAAGAAACCTTTTCTGATTTCTCTTAATGCTAAAATCTTCCTTCTCCCTGAGATTATCTCTAATTTGGTCAGTGAGTCAACAAACTTTTATTAATTTTCTAATATAACCCACTCACTATGGTAATTGTGAGGGGATTTAAAAAAAGGCAAAAGGCAAGAGATAAGCCCTATTTTCAAGAAGCTGAAAACCATACACAAACAAGCTACATAAAGGATCAATTAGAAATCATCAATAAAAGAAGGCAGAGAAAATGCCTGGAGTTCTGGACAGCATCTTGTTCAAGAGGCTCTTGTCACTGGATTGCAGAACATATGTGAAAACACATGCATGCATGTGTGCGGAATTTGGTGATGCTGTAATACTTAAGGCTTGTTTGTCTATAGTGGTCTACAGGTTGTCTCATTCATTGGACTGTGAATTACTTGAAAACAGATTATTTCACCTTTTTTTTTTTAAATCTCCAGTGCTTAACACAATGTTGGAATGTAGTAGATGCTTAATAAATGTTTGTTGACTTGTCTGTTATCAAGTTTGATAGGGGAAAAAAGGATTCTGATGATGAGAAAGTTACTATGCATTCCATATCCAAATTAGTATCGGAGACTTGAAATACAATAATATGTGCTTAAATCCTGGGATATTGTAGACATATTTTTTCTATTTGATAATTCAGAAGGCACTTATGAACTTCTTACTACCTCTTACTCATTCATCATTTTATCTACTAAGTATCAATGAATTTGTAACAATGCAGAAGTGTTTTTTTTAATCAGTCACTTCTTTTAGATAAATGAAAATAGCATCTGACAACTGATTGTACAATTTAGCATTTTGTACCACTAATGTTTAGAATAATAGAGTAGGAACTGTTTTAGAGGTCATTTTATTACCTTCCCTTCCCTTAACAGGAAGCAGAGGATAGATCCAGACAGTGGAAATTGGGATTTGGATTAACACAGATGTGCCCTTATTCACTGTAGAATTTTTTTTAAAAAAAGATACTCATCAATAATCTTGAATAATTTCAGTACCAAGTTACTTTTAAAATGAATCTCGGTAGTAGAATGTTCTCTATTTCTCTATTTATAAAAGCATTTTGAATGTCCTAGGGCAAATTATCTGATCCTTTGATGAGAAAGTGGGAATGAGAATAGAAGAAAGTGGGGGGAGAGTAAGTAGAGAAGGGAAGAGGAGGAAAGAGGTAGGAGCATTTTAATATATGTTAGGATCTCTATAGAATAGTAATTTGAAACCATTCTGTCTCAAAGGATGCCTCCAAGAGTCTCTTTTGACTGGGATTTTATAAACTCCTCCTGGTTCTACCCTATATAAACATGAAATTGCCATCCCTTTCTCCTCAATCAACCAATTACACTGAACACTGCATGGAGTCCATACCCCTGGGCTCTGACACTGTCTGGGAGAATGCAATAGCAATTATCCAGAGGAAGGTGAAAACTGTAGCCAACAGGCCCTATGTTCCATTCACAGGCAACTAAATCTTCAGACTATATACTTACTGAGCCTGATGGATTTTCTAATTTATATCCAAAGTATGGCACACTAAATTGCTTGCTGGTAAAAATCACATGTTTGGCTTAATTTGCATGATAACTTACATAAGGATTAATTTAAGCTAGCAAAGGGATATTAGAATATATAGAATTTCTATCACATAGTAATTTCTGCTCCTTTGAGGCTGGATTTTGAAACATAAAATTATGCTTTAGTAATAACTGGAAATATTTTCCACAAAGACAAGTTATTCTCATTATTGCTACTGAAATGTTTCCTAAGCAAAAGTTCTCATGCATCCATTTCTCCACCAGGTGGTAGAATTAACAGCATTTTTTTAAAAAGCATGGAATAGCAAAGATCAATTTTTGTTTACTCTTTGTCTCTTTAGGGCCAAAACTGCTACTCTGTATACAGAGTAAATCTTAATAAAAATGCTGATGGAATGAACAGTATACTATCTTCAGTGGCACAGTAGAGACCTGGATCTGCAGTCAGGAAGACTTGAGTTCAAATGTGGCCTCATACACTTATCAATTGGGTGACCCCTGGCATATCACTTGATCTATTTATCTCAGTATCCTCAAATGTAAAGTGTGGATAATAATAGCACCTACCTCTGAGGGTAGTTGTGAGGATCAAATGAGACTTTATTTGTAAAGGTTTTTACAAACTTTAAAAGACTAAGTAAGTGCTTGCTATTGTTACTGCTTTTATTATATTGGAATGCTGGTAATGTTAAAACTAGGATATTAGTGGTAATTTAGGTTAATTTGGTAGATTACAAACCTCCATTTTACAAATGAGGAAATTGAGGAAGGCCTATTGAAGAGAAGTGATTTGCCTAGTATTTCTCCTGTTTGTAACAGAGTTCAGCTTAGACTTTGTCTTCTTGTTTTTTCTGTTTTTTTTTTATTATTGTTATTTTTATTTTTTCCAGTTACATGTAAAAAAATTTTTTTTGTTATACATTGACATTCATTTTTTAATATATTTGTATATGTGTATAATGTTAGGAGAAAGAAATCAGAACAAAAGGAAAAATGTTATGGGCCAGAACTCTGAACTTGAAATAAGGTACTAAGTGGAATTGATAAGACAATGGTTATCTAGTTTAGCATAATGTTCTCTAAGTTCAGCATAATTGATTTAATCCTACAACAAATAATGGTTTTCTAGTGATATAAGGATTGGTTTATACTCAGGGTAGAGCATATAAAGTAGGAGCGTCAGCTAGGTTGATTGAGAGATTCAGGGAGGCAGAGAAGACAAAGAACTGGAGGCAGGAACTTAAGTTCTCAGAACTAAAGGGAAAAATTCAATTTGATGGTCGATCTTCCTGGTGACTGGCCTGGACTCCTGCATTTCCCTCACTAAGATCAAGGCCAGACTGAAAGGCTCTCCAGAAAGCTGCCCAGCATCAGGCAAAGAGATAATAAAGGATTTGGACTTTAACCCCTGGCTGTTCTCATGGTGATTACTGAACTGAAATGAAGGTTGCCTCAAAGACCCCCAAGAAGCTGAACCAGACAACATTACAGGAAAACCCATAGAGTATAAAAAGGTGAAAATAGTATTGTTGATCTACATTCATGTCCATGTATAACCAAAAAAAAGTGGAGTTTTTTACATGTAACTTGGGGAAATAATTTTTTAAAAAGAGAACTAATGATATCACTAATGATATCTAAATTGTATATAAGTGAGTCAAAGTTTCACAAAGTTGTCAGCCTCAATCTTTCTGCCAGAGTTACTGAAGTCTAGTGATAAGACACAAGTCAAGATGACTGAAAATGGCCCAGGACGCTGTGGATGACCTTGACATTTTCTATGACTGGCCAAGATCTAAGTGCTCTTCACAGAACCTGATTCAGTCTCATTTTGGAAGCTTCTTCTTTGGAAGAATTTAATTCTCATCCTGAGGGTGACATCAACATACTCCACCACCCCACTTTGATTTGTATCTCCATGTTTAATCATCAGAATGTAGGAATTACTTCTCTTTCTGGAAATTGCCTGATTCAGAGAGGAAGGGTTAGAGAGCAGCTCCTGTTGGCTGCTTTAAAAGTGTCTTCGTGTGTGTGTGTGTGTGTGTGTGTGTGTGTGTGTGTAAATGAGATACAACTAACATTTCCTTAGGAAGCCTATAACTTTTCTTTTGATAATTTTGACCTTAAATTGAACTGAAATCTCCTTCCCTGAAAGCTAAAATTCAAATCAACACAACTAAAATCTGTAACTTAGTCAGTGGAACTTAAAAAAGTATGATGAACTTAAATTGAGCAGAATTTGAAATTCATTGATTAGGAACACTAGACAAGTCACTTAATCTCTAAGCCTCTGTTTTCTCACCTGTGAATACTAACATAGATGTATAGTTTATTATTAATTATCTAAAATTAGGACCATCTAAAAGTGAAACAGAAGGTCAATAAACAAATGACAAGTACTGTGCCAAGCAAACAGTGTACTAAACTCTGGGACACCAAGAAAAGTGGAAAATAGGTCTTGCTTTTAAGGAGCTCATGGTCTCAGGGGTTAAGACAACATGCAAACAACTCTGTTCAACTAAGACATAAACAGGTAGTCTCAGAGAGAGGGCTCTACAATTAAGAAAGTTTTCTACCAGAAGATAAGACTTCAGCTGTAACATGAAAGAATTCAGGGAAGCCAGAAGGTGGATATAAGGAGGAGGAAAGTTCCAGGCAGTTCAGTTGTGTGCATGTTCCATTTAAGATGTCTGGGAGAGATCCAGCTGAAGCTGTCCAGTAGACATTTGGAGAATCAGAAGGGAGGTTAAGGCTAGACTAATTCATTGGAGAATACAAGAAAAGTTTGGATAACCATTTGTTGAAGGTGTCATAGAAGTGATTTGAAAGCCAGAAAATCCCAAGCACATAAATGCTTGTTGAATGAGTGAGCCAATTGGTTAATTAGTCCAACAGATGAGTTATACTAAGTTATCCTGGGTGTTTCTTCTAGCTCAAAAATTTAATAATAATCTACAGGACAAGTGTTTCTATTATTATGTATTCAAAAGCAGGCTTTCTTCCTTTAGTCCAGTCTTTTGAATAAAAGAAAATCTATTTTGTTATTGTTTTTAAATACGTTTGAATTTTCCAGAAGGTAAATGTCTAATTAGACAGACTCATCTTTAATGTAAAGCTGTTTCATGTACTCCAGATAAAAATGATTCTTTGGCACCATTCCATTGTATCTGGTATATCAGCAGTCAGAATTCTTTGTTCTACTAAAATGCTTCCTTCTAAGTAAATATGTATGAAGGTAACTTAGAGCAACTGTGGTCTTGTGGTTGAATATGTATTTGAATTGACTATATTTAAACAGCATTGAGCTTGGTTGGGATAGTAAATTTCTAATTGGTGTCTCAGGGTTTATGTCTGCTTTTTCTTCCTTCCAAAAACACTGGCAATTAAAATCATACACTATAGATTCTAGAGAAACTTTAGAGATTTTCTCCAACTCCCTCAGAGGAAGGTCCAGAGTAGAGAAAGGATTTGCTCAAAATCATATACAACCATACCCATGACTGTGACCTCAGCATTCTCATTCAAGAGACTACTGCTTGTTCCAAAGTGCTACCCTGTCATTTTAAAATGAAATCCTCTCTGAGAAGATAGAAATTTAATAGCTAGAGAAACATATGTATGTATAGCCTTTATATCTGTTTGTCTATATTTATATGTATATGTTTATAAATAGATGGAGAGACAGATAGATAAGAAAGAGAGATATGATCAGACCTATGACTTCATCTGTCTAGAGGGACTCTCATTGAGTAAATTCATCTACCTCTTGTTTTCTATAATTGATAGTTTAAGAAAGGAGTCTTATATGTGGAAAGATTTTTAAATTTTATTATTTGGTTTTAACATTTTAAAAAATTTTATTTCTAAATTCTCTTACAAGACTAGTATATCAATTTTGCATGTAAAATCATGCAAATAGATTTCCATATTATCCATGTTGCAAAAAAGCAAGAAAAACACAATAAAAATTATACTTCATCTGCATTAAGAGTTTATCAGTTCTCTCTTTGAAGTTAGATAGCACTTTTCATTGTGAGATCCAAGCTCAGAACCTCTAACCCAGAAGCCCTCTTAACCAGACTTTCTCTTCTTTGGACTTCAGTTTCTCCATGTGAAAAATAAGACTAACCTGATAGATTGTCTCTAAGGTCCCCTCTAGTTCTAAATCCAAGTTCTTATTATCATACCTATGTTAGAGCATCCTAAAAGGAATAGACTCCTAGGACAATCTAGTTAGCTTTTTCATATTAATTTCCCTGCGATAGGTATAAATTAAGTAAGCAACTTTACACCTCCAGTATGAGGTTTCTGATGTCGTAGAATCTGAACAACAAATAATTACATGCTTTAAGAGTATTGTTTTCCAGTGGACATTTGCCCATTTGGCATTGGTGATTTTTGAGAAATCTTGGTATAGTGGCAAGAGCATTGAGTAAGGGAACCTATCTTTCCAGTTTATTTCCCAACCTGACTTGAAATGCCAGTCAAATGTTCCCCAGACATTACATTCTATCAACCTGCCTCCCTAACTATGCTTGGAAGGCAGACCTTCTTAGCTTTAGAATGTTTCTCTTCCTTCAGAATACAATTCAAGGGCTACCTCCTAGGATTTTCCTAATCTCTTCCTACTCTACTCCCTCCCCCCACCCCCAATACTCTATCCTGCTTGAAATGATTTTGCATTATTTCCCAATATTTTTTTTTTTGCTTGTTCCCTCACATTTTCTAGCACCCAAAACAATGTAAACTCTTTCATGGCAGGGACAAAAAAAAATTTTTTTTTGGGGGGGGGAACAGCTAGATGGTACAGAGGCTAGTGTAGTGCACCAAGAGTACAAATCATACTTCAGATACTTAGCGACATGACTCTACCCAAGTCACTTAACTTGTCTTCCTCAGTTTCCTCAACTATAAAATTGGGATAATAATAGCACCTACCTCCTAGGGTTGTAAGGATCAAATGAGATAAAATTTGTAATTCTTAGCACAGTGCCTGACACATGGTAAGTAGCAGATAAAATGCAAGGCCTCAGACACTAGCTGTGGAACCCTATTTACATGTTTGCTACAGTTTCCTTATCTGTATAATGAGCTGAAACAGGAAATGGCAAACCATTCTAGTATCTTTACTAAGAAAGCCCTGAAAGGGGCCATAAAGATTTTCACTGAAAAAAAATGCTTGAATATATATAAATATAAACATATGTAATTTATATAAATATATAAATATATATGTATATATCACTTTCCTTACAACCAATCTATAATATAGGTAGTACAAGAATTATTGATCCTCATTTTACAGAAATTAAAAATGATGTGATTTGCCCTGGATTTGAACTCAGATTTTTTGATTCCAGATTCAGCAATTTATTTTTATTCTACTAGCCATTTCTCTGGGTGATTCAGTGTAGGGGGCACTGAACTTGGAATCAGAAAGGCTCATCTTCCTGAGTTCAAATCTGGTTCCACACATACTAGCTGTGTGACCCCCAGCAAGTCACTTAACCCTATTTGCCTCAGTTTTTCATCTGTAAAATGAGCTGCAGCCACTTTAGTATTTGTGCCAAGAAAACCCCAAGTGTGAACAAGACTGGAAAAAAACTGAACCACAGCAACAACAAAAGCTGCTTCTCACACCATAATGAAAAATTTTTTAGGATCTTAACTCTAAAAGAAAACACCCATGGTGTGATTATTAGATGTACAGACCTTTCCCTAAATCTAACAAGACTGTAATCTTCATCTTGGAACAGATACTTCCAGCCTTCACAAAGGTGGTCCACACTGGCAAAAGGAGAATCTATTACTGATCAAACAGCTTCCAACACATTTTTATTAAGAGCAAACTATCAGTCTATCTTGTACGCATCAGATTGGCAAAGATGACTAAAAGGGAAAATAATAATTGTTGGAGGGTATATGGAAGGACAGTCACAGGCACATTAACATATTGTTGGTGGACGTGATCCAGTAATTCTGGAAAACAATTTGGAACAATGCCCTCCAAGCAATAAATTGCATATATACTTTGACTCAGTGATATTACTATTATTCCTGTATGGAATATAGATGGAAAGGTCCCATGTATACAAAAGCAAGAAGTAGAAACTAAGAGGGTATAACAATAATTAGAAAATCACTGGATAATGAAATGGAATAATATTCAACCATAGGAAATGCCAAATTCAGAGTCCTAGGAAAAGTTGTATGAACTGATACAAAATAAAGCAAGCACAACCAATAGAACAATTTATATAACAAGTATAACATTGTAAAGGAAAACAACTTTGAAAGGCTTAAGAGTTCTCATCAAAACAAAGGCCAACCAACATTTCAGAAAATTGATGCTGAATGAATCATGCTTCTTACCTCTTGGCAGAGAAGTTCAGACTGAAATATTCATTCAGAGACATGACCAATGTGTTGACTTGTTTTGTTTGACTATGCTTATTTGCTACAAAGAAGGACTTTTTGTTTGGCAGTAAAAGCAAAACAAACAAAAAAAAGGGTAAAACTAGTGTCAGTGAATCAACAAAAAGGGGGGTGGATGGGAAAATTAAGAGTACTAAGGAAACCTTTTTTTTTTTTTTTCAAATGCATAAAATAGAACATAATGAAATCCAGAGAAAGAAACAGACAAATGGGACTGCTTTGGAGCTAACATGTTGAAATTATTATATGCTTAAGAAAAAAAAAGACAAATTATACAGAGAACAGAGATTCATAGTTTCATATGTAATCTTCATTGTTATTTTTTCTTTTGGGGTGTTAAAATGTTTCTATTAATCTTTTTTAAGTTCAGAATTTTGAAAAAAATAGAATTATTATCTTGGAGGAAAAAAAAAACAGTAATGCTTTGTGTAAGGGACCATTCTAGGTACAATAAGAATGATAAAATATCAATAATTGAGTCACATTTACTCAAGGAAATTAGAACCCTATTGGGTTAAAGCCAGGTACAACAAATAACCACATAATAAAATACAACAAGCACATTAGAAAGGTGCAAAGTGCTATGAGAATCAGGAAACAGGAAAGATTATTTATGTAATAGATTTGAGAGCCCTGACTAATTTTATTATTTTATAATTCTTGGTGACTAGTTTTGTGGTATAGTTGTGGGGTAAGGCTCAAATCCCTTGAGGAAAGGCAACTATAAGTAAAATCATAGACTTTTAGCACTGGAGAAGATTTTAGAGATTATGTAGAAGAAGAGAAGAACTAGACTTATGAATTTAGAAATTTATCTGGAGCCCTGAGAGGTTAAGTAATCTATATATGCTCGAATATCCAGCATGTATCAGAAATGAGACAAGTTTTTGTATCTAATCAGAGGACTTCATAGAGGAAAAGAAAGAAGGAAGAGAGGGAAGGAGAAGGGAAGGAGGAAGGAAGGAAAGAAAAGGGAAGGAAGAAAGGAGGGAAGGAAGAAAGGAAGGGAGGAAGGAAGGAAGGAAGGAAGGAGGAAGGAAGGAAGGAAGGAAGGAAGGAAAGAAGGAAGGAAGGAAGGAAGGAAGGAAGGAAGGAAGGAAGGAAGGAAGGAAAGAGGAGAGGAAAGGAAGGAAGGAAGGAAGGAGGGAGGGAAGGAAAGAAGGAAGGAAGGAAGGAGGGAAGGAAAAAAGGCAGGCAGGAAGGAAAAAACGAGGGAAGGAAGGAGGGAAGGAAAAAAAGGTGGGAAAGAAGGAAAAAAGGAGGGAAGGAAGGAAAGGAGGGAGAGAGAGAGGGAGGGAGGGAGGGAGCAAGAAAGGCACAAGGCCCAGAACAGAGCATAGGAGCACTCCACTACTAATCCTAACACTTTGAATTTAGTCATTCAAGCAAACTTCTACATTATCCTACAGATTGCATTTTCCCAATTTGGACACAAGACTAGCAAGAGAGATTGATATATGCCTTGTTATATTTCTCACTAAATTATTATAGATTAACAGGTTGTTAAAGCTGAGAACTTTTAGATCATTTTCCCCGAGTGTTCTTAACCTTTCTTATGTCTTGAACTCCTTGGGTAGTCTAGTGAAGCTAATAACCCCTTCTCAGAATCATGTTTTTAAATACATCAAATAAAATACAAGAATTAAAAAGAAAATCAATTACGTTGAAATATACTTAACAAAATATTTTTTAAAATTCATAAACTCCAAGTTAAGAACCCTTGAATTCTACTTCATCATTTCATAGTTAGTCAGTGGTAACCTAGAAATTGAATCTAGATTCCCCAGTCCACTGTGTTTTACCATATCATTCTCTAAAATAAAAAAGGGGGTCACAGGATCCAAAGCTTATAAATTATATAAACCAAAATCTTTATTTTACTGAAGGATTCCCAGACATTTGAAGCAGCTTGCCTGAGATCACATATGTAATGTGTGTGTGTGTGTGCATGTGTGTGTGTAACTGAAACAACTTATACATACATACATACATATATATGTGTGTATATATATATATACCTGGAAAACTCCCAAAATCCTGGAGCTCAGCACTGAGCGTGGCTAAAACTCTCAAGACTTAAAGAGTCTTTGTTAGATCTCTTCACACCCAAAAGGGGGCAGACTACTGCTGCTATCTTGGATAAAGTCTTTGGATAAAAGAGATTAACTCTTTTGGGCTAAAGAAAAAGCTGAGTGAGGGATGAACAATTTGGTTTCATAGTAAAGATCAGTAGCACCAGTCTCAAATATTAACACTGTCAACACCACAGTTATCAAAACACACACACACACACACACACACACACACACACACACACACACATACAAAAACCCTTCATTTTAATTGGTAGATCAAAAAGAAGGGGAAAAAAACTAAAGCAAAGGATAGATCATATTGTGTCTTCCTGATTTATAGCACCCCTTTGATGAAACTCCTTTCTATACCTTTGTAGTTGTTTTCTGTTTATCTCAACTGTAGGAGGGCAGTTAAGGTCATCAGGTTTAAGGGAAAAAGGGAGATCAGGCTCTCAAACCAAGAGTAATTACAGGAGTTTTTTTTTTTTTTTTCAGCAAAATTGTACCCTATAACCGCAGAATTTCTAGTCCTAATCTGTTAGCCTTGGTCCTGCCTCAAAGTGGATTGAACTACCTAAATTCAGTTATTCTACCCCAGGAAGTTAGGAAACTGTCCCAAGTTTTTCTCCAAACTTACTTCAGAATTCCTGCCCTCTTTCATACCACCATAGCCTCAGCTTGGGGATGTTGTCCCCACTTCCAGCCAATAAATACAGGAAAATCAAAGACAGGCTCCAGAAGAACCCCAGAGGGACTGTGTGCTTTTGTCAAACTAAAATCATTCTCTCCTCCCTTCCTTAGCCTGTAAGACAGCTACTTCAGAAAATATTAAACTGAAGGGTCCAAGCTGAGTTCAGTAGGATAGAGGTACAATTCAAAGGACACAAAAACCCAGTGATTCTGGGGCAGCTAGGTGACCCAGTAGATATAACACCAGCCCTGAAGTCCGGAATTCAAATCTGGCCTCAGATACTTAACACCGCCTAGCTGTGTGACTCTGGGCAAGTCACTTAACCCCAATTGCCTCAGCAAAAAAAAAACAAAAACAAAAACAAATCCAGTGATTCCTTTAGTCAAGGCTCAGGTACAAAATAAACACTCTCACTCATATCAGTCCTCCATCCAGGACTCCATTTTCTTCACTCCCATCAGTCCTCTATTCAGACATCTCTGCCATTCCTCAGTCTTCCATTTCTTCTCCACACCTCAGTTCAAGGGATTTCTAGGGGATCTCAAGTGCCTTTTCCTATATCCTCAAAGATCTGAAGAAGGAAGGAGTTCTACGGGAATCTAAAGGTTAGAACTATCTTGGATTAAAACTCCAGTGAGCTAAGTATGCTAATGGCCTTGGGCTATTATACCAGTACAGAAAAGACACTAAATCCCTCCAGAAAGGGACAATCTGGGAGCTGGGAGATGGAGTCCAGAGAAGTAGAGTCACTAGGAAAACTAGTCTGACACAACCTAATTATATAAAATCCCAGGAGGCTAATTAATATAAATGTGACCTTGGGCACTTTCCAGGGATAGACTTTTCTCACTGTCAAAAGAAAGGATTCTCAACTAGGAATACTATTGACCGACCTCCTTGGAGAAATTTATGCAATTTTTTTTTTCCCTCCAAAATCTATGCTCAATCTGCCCCTCCCCCCCAAAAAAATTCCAGGAAACAGTGAGGAAAAATTAAGTTCTATTGCTACCAAAGTCCAATAAGAGTAATTAGCACTATAATATTTAAAAAAAAAAAAACACTTTCCTTAAAACAACTTTAGAGGTACATAGCATTAGGTTGCATTATCAGAGCTCAGAAGAGAAAACTGAGGAGAGAGATTAAGAGGTAAGCAGTCCAGAATGGTAACAGACTTAGAGGGGAAGGCACTCTAAAGGTCATGTAGTCTCACCTTTTTCCTTTACTGATAGGAAAACTAAAATTGAGAGAGAAGTGATTTGTTCAAGGTCATGTCAGCTGGGACTTGAACCTAGAACTAGACGGAATAAACTAGGTTTAAATCTACTTCTATAGAATTTTTTCCCTTAGAGGTTTTCCTCAGTCTTACTAAAAGAGACTAACCAAATAGTTATCCAGATAGTTATCTATCAATAGTGATCCAGCAGGCAGAAAAACAAATACCCAAGCAACCTTCTACATCAACACTGCTGTTTACACCCAGTTAGCTCCCTTTCCTAACATAAGCATTAACTCAAGAAATTCTTTTTATTTCTTTTTTCCCCTTTTGCCTCTTTCCCTCTCTCCCTCCCTCCCTCCCTTCTTTCCTTCCTTTCTCTCTTTTTCTTCCTTCCTTCCTTTTTTAGATGTGGTGGTTCTTGGTTTGAATAGAGGACCAGAGAAAAGCAAAGATGAAATGAGGATTTAGGAATACAATAGCCTTTCCCCAGTGATGAGGTGGAGGACTTGAGAATGGAGAGACCGAACCTGTGTTGAGCAAGGGATAAGTAGATCCAAACTCTCAAATTTCCAGACTTTTTTGTTTATTTGTTTTTTTATTTTTTTTATTTTTTCCCGCTTCGCCTGAAGGGAATTTCAACGTCCCAGCCCCTTCAGTCTTGTCCGGCTAGGAAAGTCAGCCTCTAAAAGTTGTGCCACAGTTGGACGCTCCCAAATAGCTTTCACACCTATTAGTCCCCACTGGCAGTCAAATAGAGTTAAGCATCCGCTACTCTGTTCCCCAAAGAAATCAAATTCCAGTGCAAAAGAGAAAAAGTGTGGTGGTGGAAGGAGTTGGGAGGGAGAGAGAGATATAAAAAGAAAGGACGGAGAAAGTTGCTAAATTATTAAGCTTCCTGACTTTTCTGAGCAGCCGCTTCGCCTAACAGAGATGGGGTGGGCGATGTTGTTTTGGATTAAGCAGAACTGGAGAGACTTAATTTGTGTGCTACCACTGCTCTGCGCGAAGCCCCTGTCCCACTTTCCCTCTCCTCCTTCCCCTTCCAAAATCAGGACACCCCCAGATCCGACGCTCTGACTCCCGACTCTTTGGCAGTCCCAAGAACGAAGACCTTCCCTCTTCCTCCTTAGCCAGTTTGTCCCATTCCCCCACCTCTAGCAGTGCCGAACTTGTCACTTTTGTCCCAAGTGGAACGGGAACCGAACCGGAACTTTCACTCTGCTTCCTCGAAGGAGGTTTTTTGTTTGTTCGTTTTTGTTTTTTGTAGAATTAACCCAGACTTTCCTGCTTTCCCCGGTTCTCTCTCCAGTCACATCTCTCTGTGCTACCGCATCCTGTCCCAGGGGCTCCAGGATCTAGAATCCTCAGTGCCCTGGGTGACAGGGCTTTCCATCCCCTACTTTCGCTCTCCCACTCATGTCCCTCTGAAAGAAGGCACTGCTTTCTTGCACTTAAAGGATCGATTTCAAGAAGGAGCAGAGTATGAGGTTAAAGACCTGATACTGATAGTTCGTTCTCTGCCTCCTCTGTGCTCTCAGTCCACTGGCAATTTTCCTGAACCCCCTCCACTGTCCAGCTTCCCCAATTCTATTTGCTAGGAGTCCCCATCCCGTTTCTCTCTCTCTCTCTCTCTCTCTCTCTCTCTCTCTCTCTTCTCTCTCTCTCTCTCTCTCTCTCTCTCTCTCGCTCTCTCGCTCTCTCGCTCTCTCTCTCTCTCTCTCTCTCTCTCTCTCTCTCTCTCTCTCTCTCTCCCGGTTCCGCATGTACTAACTACACCGGCTCCCCACTTCCTCAGCCTCTCTGCGCTCCTCGGCACCCATGCCTTCTTTCATCTTTCTATTTCCCCTAGTCTCTCCTAGAATTCTCAGCGTCCCGGTGTCCCAGCTTTGGGGGCGAGCAGGAGCTTGTCCCAGAGAAGGAAATACTGGGGGCCATCAGGAGCTCCCAACTGCACACGCGGAGGGAGTTCCTTGACTCCTGTCTTCCCTCCCTGTTTCCCAAGTCTTCCCCAACTGCCCCCCTTCTGCCCCCCAGCGACGCCGTGGAACCCAGTTCGCCCCTCTTCTAGACGCAGGCAGCACCAACCCAGCGCCAGTACTCACCGTGGTCGGAGGCGTGGAGAGTTTCGTGGACTGGTCCGGTGGATGGGTGAATGGGTGTGTGGATGTCGGGGCAGGGGTTGGGGAGGCTTTGAGCCGGAGAGAGGAGAGTGAAGTCCCGGGCACTCGAATTTCACATAACCCCTTCCATCTCTTCCTCCTCTTTCTCCTCCCCGTGGTCTCTCGCTCTTTGTCTTTGCCAAGTGTCGAAACTGTCAGGCATAGTGGGGGAGCAGGAGCTAGCAGGAGCCTGGGGAGCCTAGGGGCGGGGGCGAGGGCGGGGCTGGGGCAAGGGGTGGGAGCGGTCTCCGGAACACCTTCCCTGGGCTGTAAGCGGGAGAGGGGAGGAGGTTTTCGTGGTTATGGGGGGGTGGGGGGTGGAAAAGGGGGGAGGAGCGAGGAGGGGAGGAGTCGGCTCCCTCCGGCTAGTGGTGAACCTTACGGGGGAGAAGAGTGAGAGAGAGAGAGAGACCGAGTGAGAGCTCGCCACTCGAGTGTAAGAGAAACGCTGAGACCTCCTCTTCCTCCTCCTCCTCCTTCTCCTCCTTCCCCTCCGCCCGCCTCAGCGTCCGACGGGCTTCGCTCCTCCGCCCCCCGACCCCCCGGCTCGGCTTTCTCCCTGGGCTGGCTTCCTGCGAACCTAATATAGCACTCCCGGAGCCACGTGGATGGGAGGGAACGAGCTAAACACCTCGAGTCTGACTCTTCAGCTGCGGACGCAGGCACACACTCATAGACACACAGGCACACACTCGTGCGCACACACACACGTACACAACACCACGGGAGGAGCTAAGGTGGAAGGCTGGGGCCAGGCGGACACTCGCATCTGGACCGAAGTCTGGATGCTGGCGCGCGCGTACATGCAACACACACACACCCCGCGTTGAAGGGCCACTGCAGAAATAGAGGGGGGAAGTCCCTTTCCCAGTGTTGCCCTGAGATAAAACCAGGTGGCAAGATACTCCCGGAGAAGCAGGGGCTGAGGGAAGAGGTGTGGAGATCGCCTGGTGGGTGGCGATAGGAGTATCCCCAGCCAGAGGAGACAGTAGACTAGAAACAGATTAGGGCGATCCAGCTGGAGAAAGGGGAGTGGGGGGGCGGTGCTCGGGGAGGAGATCAGAGAGAAAAAGGAAAGAAGGAGCTAGCAGAGGAGAGAGAGCAGGAGATAGAAGAAAGAGACAAATCAGGAAGCGAATGACCATAAACACAAACAAGAAAACGGAGACATGGGAAAAGCAAACAGTTGTTCCTGGAAGTACAGGGACCAGACCTGCAATAATGCCGGCACAACAGGAGACAGACAGAGAAGGAGGTGCCAGAGGCTGAGGGTGAGCACGGCACGGGGAGAGAGGGACGAAGAGACGAGGTGAAAAAGCTGTCCCGAGCTGGAGCATCCAGCCCTCAGCCCTAGCCGCCGCTCAAGTCTTAGCCCTGAGTCGCTGAGGTCTTTTCCATGGTCACCCCTGGGTGTTCTAGCGGTGCCCCTAAAAGCGACTGCTGGGGTGGATATGGGGTGGGGGGGGGGAGAGAATAAGATTCATTTGTGAAATATTATGGATTCCTTCATGAATTAAAAATGAACAATTTAAAGGTGGAAAAAAAATCCAGTAACTGTACAGCTCATATCCGCTGGCTACGGCATTTTCCCAAATTACACTCATTTCTTGCATGAGCAATGTCGTAGGGGTGGGGGGAAGTACAGGGTTAGTAATGAATTCTTCTGACTTTAATTGCTTCTGTAAATCAATTTAAAAAAACCCGTCTCTGTGGAAAAGGGGAGGAGAAAGACAGATATACACAGACACACACACACACACACACACTCACAGAAATAGACAAGCAGGGATAGAGAGCAGTAATGGGGACCAAGGAAAAGTAAGAAACGAGGAAGACAGAGGTGGAGAGACGTAAAGACAGTAATGAGGGTGGGAGCAGCAAGAAGGAATAGGAAACGATACGAAGGAGGAAGCTCAGGAACAGAGAAGGAGATGTCCAAGGGAAGAGCCGGAATTAGAGACCGCATTTTCCGTGAACAGCCAGACCTGGAATGGCCCGGCACTAGATGACTAAGCTCCCCTCGGAGCTCTCCGAGAGTTTTGCTGTAGTGGTAGTGGTGGTAGTAGTTTATTTTATTTTATTTTTTTTAGCTTTTAGGGATCCTCCCTTGGAGACGCCCCAAATAGTCATTCTTTCGCCTTGAGACAAGAAAATTGCTTTCGCAGGACTTAGATGAAAAAAAAAAAAAAGCCAAGCCCCCTTTTCCAGCTTTCCAATCTTCTAGGGTAGTTACCAGGGGTTTCTTCCCCATGACTAAGCTAACTTCACCCTTCCCAGAACTTCCTCTTCAAACTGTATTTGGATAGGGCGATGGAGTGGGTAAGTGAAAAATTAAGGACATTTACTGGTAGGAACAGGGATTATTTTGCACTTTCGAGTTTGACCCTTTAATTACTTCATTTTCCAGGTGGACCAAACTTTTTTTAGGCTAGGGAAAATCCCGTTAAACGATTTGCTCAATGGAGTGCTTTGCCCAGCTCAGGAAGATGAGTTCAAAATCCAGGCCTCAGACACTTACTAGCTGTGTGATTAAGAGTAAATTACTTAACATCTGTTTACTACAGTTTCCTCCCCAGGTAAAATGGAAATAATAATTTCACTTACCTCCCAAGGTTGTTGTGAAGATCACATATGGGAGATAATATTTATAAAGTGTGCCCAACACATAGTGTTACATACATGATATATAAATATGTATATAGATATGATATTATTAAAGACATGAAAATATTTGCTTCCTCTAAAATTATATATATATATATATATATATATATATAATAGCACTTTGCATCCATTGACTTGCTTGTGAATCATAGCCAGTAAGTAGCAGAGCTAGATTTGAACACAGATCTTACTTCTGGTCAGAGGGATCATTAGACTTAGTAATATGTAGAATCATCATGTAATTCAAACCTTTTATTTTATAGAGACTGAGACGCAAACAAGTTAAATGACTTTCCTGAGGTAACAAAAGTAATAAAGTATGTGAAGCAGAATTGGAATACAGGCCTCTGGACTCAAATTCAGGGGTCCTATACATGAAATATCTTTAGCTCTGATATTATCTTCTATGCAGATGGTTACAGTTTTATGCAATATTTCCCTTAAATTCATATGACTTCCTCTGTAAATTAGTATAATGAATCTTTATTTATTCTACTACATTTCTAATAAAAATAGTATTTTCACTCTATTGCCCAGTGATCCTCTTTTTTCCTGATTTGTTTGTAATACTCCAGGAAGGGAAGAGTTCTGAATACAATAAGAACATGGATCATTTCCAGGAAGCAAATTTAATAGGCATGTATATAAAATGTTATGTATTATATATAGGTTTGCTTCTAACTATAGAGTTCTTTCTGGATATGCCTCAGAGTGCACACTTCCAAGGAACAACTGGTAATACTTATTAGTGGGAATGTCTGTACACAAAGTTCTCAAGGTCCTATAATTGATTAAGTGTTCACTTTTCCTACATGTTCAGAGAAATAAGAAAAGCAATCAGTAATAATAGTTTTAAAAAATTAATTTATTTCTATCACAAACGTCATCCCTCCTCCATCCACTCGAAATTCTTGGCACACATATAAAAATGGAAAGGTCCAAATGGACTGTGTTCCCATAATTTAGTTTGGGCAGAAAAGCAAAGAAGACATTGGTTTCTTAGCTATCACAAGGAAGTACATTGTAACTGAAAGTGTCTTTGGTAACTTTGATTTTGGACTTTTTTTTTTTAATTAGGCAATTAGGTTTAAGTGATTTATTTGCACAGGTATTCTCAGCTACTAAGTGTCAAGTGCCTGAGGCCAAATTTTAACTCTGGTATTCTAGACTTGGTGCTCTATCCATACCACCATCCTGCTGTCCTTTAAGAACATTAGCTGATATTTGTTATCACCATTATTATCCTGATTTTGCAGATGAAGAAACCCGAGGTTCAGAGAAATTCAGTCAGTCAATAAGCATTTATTAAGAGCTTCCCAGGAGTTTAATGATCTTAGAAAAACATGGAAAGATTTGCACTAAATAATGAAGAGCAAAATGAGAGAACCAAGAGAACATTATATACAGTAACAATATTGTTTTAAAAACAACATTGAGAGAATAAATCATTTTGACTATCATAAATATCTGATTTAACTATAAAGAACATAATGAAGAAAGAACTTTGGATAGAATGATTTATATATTTATGTGGATATATGTATGTGTGTGTGTGTGTGTGTGTGTGTGTGTGTGTGTGTGTACCTCTATTTGTGTCTAATGGTAGCCAATTAGGAAGAAGAAGAGAAATTTACATGATAACTTTATTATATATTTAAAAGGAATAGCAAGTGTACGCAATTAATTTATAGTTTCATGTAGTCATATTTTTATTATATTATGTTATGAAAGTGCTTGCTTTATTCCATAAATTAAAAATAAAATAAATGGGAAAAACTCCACCTGCTACAGGAAAAAAAAAAAAAAAGAGCCTTCCATATGCCAGATACTATTCTCAATACTAGGAATACAAAAGCAAAAAACAGTCTCTGCTCTGGAGAAGCTCACAATCAAATGGTGTGTGTGTGTGTGTGTGTGTGTGTGTGTGTGTGTGTGTGTGTGTGTGTGGAGAGAAAGAGAGAGAGAGAGAGAGAGAGAGAGAGAGAGAGAGAGAGAGAGAGCATGCAAACAATTATATCCAGTAAGCTAAATACAGGATGAAGTGGGAAATAATCAATAGAGAGAAGACACTAGAATTAAGAGGAATTGAAAAAGCTTCCGGTAGAAAGTGGAAGTTTAACTGGGATTTGAAGGGATCCAGGGAAGTTAGGAGGTAAAGATGAGGAAGTAGTACATTTCAGGCAAGGGGAATAGTTAGAAAATATCCTGTGGCTAAGATACAGACTATCTTGTTCATGGATCAACAAAGAAGTCACTCTCACTGAATCAAAGAATACCTACATAGGGAGGATAGGGGATGGGTAAAGAAGTAGAAGACTGAAAGAGGGGTGGGACAGTGCTAGGTTAAAAAGGGCTTTGAACACCAGAAGATCAATGACTTACCCATATCTACCCAGGTGAATGTCTTGCAAGATTCAAATCCAAGTCTTCCTGAATCCACAATCAGCACTTCATCCACATCAAACCATCTTCTCTATTTTTTGTGCACTTTTCCCAGACTCATTCTTCAGGATGATGATTTATAACTTTATGCTTTCTCCCTGGCTTACCAGGCAGACCATGTCCTCCTTAGTATCTGATCTTCCTTTCTAACTGAGAAAAAATACACCATAACTTTGGATCTCAATTACTATTATTCTTTCAGAGGCTTGCTTAATATCCAGGCTAATAAATTATTGATTGAAGTTTATCTTTTCCAAGTAGATTTTCATTGGATTTTTCATTATAGTTACTTTCCTAAGATAATAAAATAACCAGAAGAAGGCCTTCTATGCATTTGGTAGGTTCTGTATGCATAAATTAGCAAACACATGTACAGAAATAATACTGGATGAAAAGATCATTGGGATTGTTAGGGGTTATATGTGCCCAGAACAATGAAATTACCCAGCCATCAAAATGAGTATAGCAACTTGTACATAAATTGGATGCTCACCATAAATTTCAAGCTTAATGAGATCAGGTATAATTTCTTATTTAGTTCTTAATTTCTTGTATCATCCTTGTATAGTGGATTAGAAAGTTGGTTTGGGAAGCCAGCTGTAATATTACCTCTGATTCCTACAGGTTGTGTAAAACAGACAATTCACAAAATCTCTGTTGACTAGGCAAGAAGTATCAATGACCCAATACTTTCCTAGTTACATTAAGATATAATTATAAAATATTTAACAAAATAAAACTAAATTGGAACATAGATAATATTAATATAGCCCATTGTGACATACAGTTTAGTGGTGTTTTTTGACTCTACTGCTGTAGGCAATTGTCTTAAAATAATAAATTGAAGAGAAATATGAGTGAATTGGTGAAGTGATTTTTTTTTTCATTCATCTAGGAATTCCCTCTCAACTGAGAACTGAGAGAAATTATACCTGAGAATTTACAAGTCCAGTATATGAACTGAACTCCTTCATATTATCTTCAATGGTTTGTCTTTTGAAAAGAAATGCTTCCAGGGAAAAACTGAGCTGGAAATAAGTAATAGTAAAGTCTAGTAGATCAAGTGTGGTCCTCATATGCCCCAAACAGTAAATAAATCATAGTAAGGTCACCAATATGTTGAGTGAATTCTCTGTGAAGAACTTAAAAACCTATAAACAAGAACCATGGAGAAATAAGAAAACATGAACATGATATAAACTGCAGCAGGGGGGATCATGAAATCACAGAGGTGTCTTAGTGTATCCTAAGAGCTCCCCTAGCAAGTGCTTAATACAATTGAAGTGACTTTTAAATTTATTTTTATTTTTATTATTGTCATACTTTTATATAACATTGCTTTGCATATACATCCCCCTTCCCTGTCCACAGAGTCCTCATTTGCAACAATTTCTTTAAAAGAAAAACAGACTATGTGAACCAAAGCCAACCAACACATCACTTCTAACAGTCTATGTAATACTTATAAGAATGGGTTCCAAAAGATATAATAACCAAAATCATAGGCATACCGAGGCATTTAGAAATGCCTTGCCTCTTAATTGAACATTTTTTCCCGCTAGTTTATAGAGAAACATGAAACAACAAAGGCTGCCATAATCTACTAGATCATAAGCTACTAGAGTTACTAGATAGTATTTTGTTTATTTGTTTGTTTAATTGATTGATTTTACACTAACACCTACCATACATAATATTTTGCACATAGTGAATGCTTATTTATGAGATCATTGATTTATCTGCTGGCCACTAGACTTGTTTGTTGTTGTTTAGCTGTGCAATTATTCATTTAGTCATTCATTCATTCATTTTTTTATTAGCTTGGGCTGAGGTGGCACATGGCATTTCATCAAATGGCTTCAGAATTTTGAGGGGGGAGAGAAGGAGACCCAACAAAATAAGTCACAATATGGGAAAGAGAGTCATGTCTCCAGTCTTTCATACTAGGAGGTGAGGGAGTTGAAACAAATTTAAAAGTTGTTTTGACGCTAGTCCTGTGAAGAAAGGGACAGAGTGAAAGATTTGGATTAGAGCTGAAAAAAGGCTTTCAAATCAAATCCTTCATTTTTAAAATGAGGTAACTAAAGCACAGAGAGGTTAAATGATTTGCTCAGTATCACATAGCTTGTGAGTGTCTTAAGTGGGATTTGAACTCAGGCCTTCCAGATCTATCATCTTAATGGATTCCAGAACTTCATCCAGTTTTCCAAACTGTCTCTTGAATGGAAGTGACTTGTCTTTACTTTAGTAGTGTTTCTAAGGTGGCTGTATATGCTTTGCATCTACTGTCTGCTGCAGAGGACTTTTTCTTAAATTATAACTACTATTGGGAGAGGAAGGAAGGAAGAACTCTTTAGAACAAAATTCTTGTTCCGGGTTTGCCTCCACTGGCTGCTGCATAGAACTTTTTATTGTGCTAAAAACCACTATTGGGAGAGGAAGGAAGAATTCTTTAGAACTTCTGAGATAGCTGGATCTAATTTTAAAATTTATTGATTGAGTTGATATTGAGAAAGAGTGCATCCTGTAAATGAAGTTGATGAGAAAAAAAAAAAAAACCTCTTTTCTTGCCCTGTCCCATAATTACTCTTCCAGAATCTTAATTTCTACTCTTATTTGTTGTATAGGTTTTGTTGTTTGACTCTTAGTGAACCCAGTTGGGGATTTCTTAGTAGAGATACTGGAATAGTTTGCCATTTTCTTCTCTAGCCCATTTCACAGATGAGGAAACTGAGGCAAACAGGGTTAAGTGACTTACCTAGGGTCACACAGCTAAGAAATGTCTGAGGCCAGATTTAAACTCCAAGCTACTAGCTTTCTTGACTCCAGGCCCAGCACTCTATGCAGTGCACTACTTTGCTGCCTTATATAGTTTTAGGCAAGTCATTTAAATAGTCTAATACTTAGTTTTCTCATCCATAAAATGAGCAAAACTAGCTGATCTCTAAGGTCCCTTTCAGATCTAATATTCTATGATTTTAAAAGACATCCTCGCCCCTCTTTGAAAACCAGTGAATTTATCTGGGTCTTTTATCTATCCCTTTCTTGAAGCAAGTAGGTGGCACAGTGCATGGAGAAGTAGAGTTGAAGTTAGTGAGATTGGAGCCCATCAAATCATATCTCTTACTCTCTGTCTGTCTCTGTCTGTCTGTCTCTCTCTCTCTCTCTCTGTCTCTCTTTGTCTCAGTTTCCTCATCTATAAAATAGGGATAATAATAGCATCTGCCTTATAGTATAGTATAGTATAGTAATCTGTGAGGATTAAATGGGATGCCACATATAAAATGCTTTGCAAACTTTGCAGTCATATAAATGCTAGTTATTATTCAGTAGAATGTTACTTTGAGCAAAGGGAGTATTTTATTTTTCGTCTTTATATTTTCAGTGCCAACCTCAGTTTTTGTGTACATAGTAGGCACCGAATAAATGTTTTCTGAATTGAATTTTAATTCCTCCAGGGACTTTATACATCTTTCTCAATCACTCCCTCTCTACTGGCTCCTTCCCATATGTCTATAAATGTGACCAAGTCTCCTAAATTCTAAAAAATTCCCAGTAACAATAACAAAAAAGCAAAAGCTTTCTCTTTACCCTTCAGCCCTATCCAGCTATTGCCCCATCTTTTTCCTTTTCAGCTTAAAATGTGTTTACACCTTAATGCCTTTACTCATAACTCACTCAACTTCCTGCAATTTGATCTCTCTTCATAGCAGTCAAATTAAACTAACTCTTTGAAATATTTGAAAAATAATCTCATAACTTCCAAATTTAATAACTTTTATTTCTACTGTACTCAATTTTTCCCCAGGCCATCTCCCCTGTACTAGCCACTCTCTCCTCTTCTCCCTTCTTGACTCCTTGGTGAACAAATTTAACTCCATACTATTGTTCCTTTTCTAATCCCCTTAGTTATTATTGCTAATTATGCAAACCACACCTCAGTTTTGTTGCTGTCAGGCCTATTTACATACTGCTGAATAAAAGTGGAGAAAATCTCACTGGCATTCTGATTGTATCCACTACAAAGTTACATTCCATAGCCTCACCTGGGCCCTTATTGTTACTAGGCAATCCTTATATACCTCCCTAATCTACTCTGGTTCTTCCAAACCTTTTCATCCCTATTCAAATCTGCTATGGCTCTTCTTCCTCCCACTCTCTTAGCTTGCCTCCTATTTTACTAGGAAAAAAGAGGCCATTCACCATGAACTCCCACTTTCCCCCTCTTCTTCATCTCTCTCAATTTCCTTCAGGGACTTCATGCATCTTTCTCAATTATTCTTCTGCACTTGTTCCTTCCAAGAAGGACAGAGACAGACAGACAGACACACACACACACACACACACACACACACAGAGAGAGAGAGAGAGAGAGAGAGAGAGAGAGAGAGAGAGAATTAAATGACTTCACTAGATCACAAGGTTAGTAAGAGATAGGATTTGAAGAAAGAACATCTGCCTATAAATGTCATCAAGTCTCCTATATGCCTTCTCCCCCTATTCCCTCCTTCATTTTTGCTCCTCTGTGGCTTTACTCCTCACAAAGACTAACCCTTCTACCTATTCCAGTAATCCTATTCCATCCTATCTTCTTCAACAGATTGTTCCCCTCTGTCATCCCTACTCTATCTCTTCACCTCTATTGGCTTATTTCCAACTTGGTAGAAATATGCCCATGTCTCCCCTATCCTGAAAAAAAAAAATCTCACTTGATTTTTCCATCCCTACTGTCATTCTTTATCTCTTCTACCTTTTGTAATTAAACTTCTTAAAAATGCCATCTATAATCTCTCTGCAGCCTTTGACACTGTTAATCACTCTCTTCTTCTTGATACTCTCTTCCTTTGGGATTTTAGGATACTCTTTTCTCCTGGTTCTGATTCTACCAGACAGTTCTGCTGCTTCTTCTCTATCTCCTTTGCTGGAGCTTCCTCCAGGATCACTCCCATTAACTGCCTCTAATTGTAGGTGTCCCTTAGGGTTCTGTGTTGTGTCCTGTCCTGTTCTCTTCTCCATCTGTACTGCTTCACTGTGGTCATCTCATCAGCTCCTATGGATTTAATGATCATCTTCATGCTGATAATATTCCTAGGTTTACATTTTCTACCCCAATCTCTCTCCTTGACTTCTAGTCTCACATTTCCAACTGCCTTTCAGGCATCTCAAACTGGATGTTGAGTATACATCTTAAATTCAAGATGTCCAAAACAGAACTCATTATCTTTCCCCCTATACCTTCCCTATTATGACATTCTTACAGTTCCTCAGGTTCAAAATCTTAGGAGTCATCTTGGATTCCTTACTATCTCTCACTTTCCTTATATCCATCCCTGTCAATTTTATCTTTGTAATATCTCTCAAATATATTCCCTTCTCTCCTCTGACCATGGCACCACTCAGGTTCAGATCCTCATCACCTCACACCTTAATCACTGCAAGAGCCTATTATTGGGTCTGCCTGCCTCAAATCTTTCCTCATTCCAATACATTCTCTATTTTGCTATTAAACTGATTTGCCAGAAGTCACCTTCTACCCACCCTCGATAAATTCCATGGCTTCCTATTGTCTCTAGGAGCAAGTAAAAATTGCTGTGTTTGGCAAGCAAGGCCCTTCAGAATTTAGCCCCTTCTACTTTTCCAGTCTTCTTGCACTTTATTTTCTGATATATACTCTTTGATCCAATGACATTCATTTTCTGGCTTTTCCACTAATGAGGCTCCATTACTCTACTTTGGACATTTGCTCTAGCTATCCCATATGCCTGGAATACTCTCCCTCCTCTGTTCCAACTAGGGACTTCTCTGGCTTCCTTTAAATCCCACCTAAAATCCCACCTTCTACCAGAAGCCTCTTTCTTAATTCTAATGCTTTCTCTCTTTTAATTATTTCCTATTTATCCTGTATATTGCTTGGTCATATATTTATTTGTTTGCATGTTGTCTACCCCATTAGATTTGTAAGTTTCTTGAAGGCTAAAACTATTTTGCCTCTTTTTCTATCCCCAGAGCTTAGTACAGTGCCTTACACATACTGAGTCATTATAAATGCTTATTGAATTGAATTAAATTCTTCATCTTCCTTGAGATATCACCTTCAACTTTCCACCCCTCCCTTTTCCTTTTCCCTCCTCCCATCCCTTCCCACTTATTCTTCTTTCCTTTTCTCTCTTCTCCTTTCCTCTACCCTCCTCTCCTGTCCTTTCTTCTCTCCTTGGTTGCTCATATTATTGTTTTTGACGCTTCTTTTCCCCTTACTTCTAATATATAATCAATAACCAAATCCCATAAATTCTATCTCCCAATATTTCTCCCACTTGTTCTCACTTCTATATACACTTCTACTGCCCTAACAAGCCCTTACTAATACTCATTTGGATAAATGAAATAGCCTCCATATATGACTTTCTGCCTCTACTCTCTCTCCCTGCAATCTATCTTTCACATCACTCCAATTGTGTCTTTCTTTAAGCATAAGTATAATCATGTCATTCATTTGCTGAAATCTTTTAATTGGCTCCTATTACCTAAACTGAATAAAGTTGAAAGTCCTTTGCCTACTTTCATAATCTTTCAAATGCTTTACTATACTACCTTTCTCATTTATTTCACATTAGTCTACTCCGTAATTCTGTGCTCTAGCAAAATTAGACTCTTCATCAAAACTTGTAAATGCTTCTCCTTACTTTGTACTTTTCTCCATGCTTCTACTTTGTTCCCACTGCCTGAAATGATTCCTTTGCCTATCCCTAAAAGTCTCAAAGAAATACCCATCTCTTCCATGAAGCCTTCCCTGATTTCTGCTCATTGATAAAATAATAAATGACTCTTTCTTAATAGAAATTTTGTTTTGTAACTTTCTAATGTGTTTTAAAAAATTATGTATGTTATAATTGTTTATTTGTTTACATCGATATCTTTCTACTAGATTGTAAATTCCAGGAGAAATGGGACCAGGTCTTATCTTTCTATTTCATGATTACACACTTAAGTACTAGCAGACAGTATGTAAATATTTTCATTTTTTAAACCATTTTCCTGAATTAATTTAATTTAGTTTATTTAATTTAATTCCTGCTTCTGAAATTTTGGGCTACTTTCCCTCTATAAATCTTAATCTGTAAACCAGTGAAATTAAATGAGGCGATCTTTGTGGTCTCTTCTAGCTGATATTATGTATTTATTTTTTAAGAAGTGATCAGAGGCTTTAAAGCTGAAATGTATCAGAGGTTTCAGCAATCAACATTCCCCTCTTTTTAGAAACAAGGAAATTAAGGTCCTGTGGGAAGAAGAAATTTCCCATAGTGATGTGATTGGAAATGAACAGAACTAAGATTCAAACTCCTGTCTCCAAATCTGGTGCTATTTTTAGCATGCCAAACTACTTATCTCTGCTTCAATGAATTGAACTAAGGACCTGTTTTCTTTCTTTTTGGGGGATGTGTGTGTGAGGCAATCCAAGGTTAAGTGATTTATCCAAGTCACACAGCTTGTATATATCAAATGTCTGAAGTTGCATTTGAACTCAGATCCTCCTGACTCTAGAGCCATCACTCTGTCTATACCACTTAACTGCCGTAGGGATCTGCTTTTACAAAAGTTCTGCATATGCCTGTAATCCCAACCTGAGGAAGAAAAGTCCTCCATGGATTTTAAAGAATATTTTTCATGAATTTTTATGAATATATTGAGCATTGAAAACAGTAATTGGGGAGATTTGGGAAAAATAAAACTTTTCAATCTCATCCTTAAATATTTTCTGTCTGATAATTAGATTTCCCATAAGCATTTGATTGAACCAAATACATAAGATGCATATCAAGTAAAACTTTTTACATATGTAAGGAAACAATTTCAGGAAGGAAGGAGGCACACTCTAACTAACCAAATCCCCAGTCTTCATCCACACATATATTCCTTGTTCTTCTCTCTAAAGGATCAGATGACCCTAGAAACCCATTCCTTTTGTGGAACAATGACATGAGCTTTCTACAAAGTCCATGAGTTCTAATTCTAGTACTGTCACTTGCCACTAACTAGTTTTGTGATAGGTGAGTCATTTTTCTTTCCCCTCTGTTTTTTCCTCAAGTTAAACTAAAATTGCTCTGGATGCTCTCTCAGCTTCCTTCCAGTTCCCAAATCCTGTGATCAGATAATTCTTTGCTTCCCTCAGTGTGACTTGGTCTAAGTGTGGATGCTTTGCTTTCTTGCTAGGGTAATATCTTTAATTTCTTGAAATTGTAGGAGAAAAAAAAACCTTTCCAAAAAAAGAAGCAAACTCAGGAGAGCCAGTCAACCTTCTCTAAGGGGGAACAGGCTGTCACTCACTGAAAGCACCCAGCTGTGTTTTAGACTCATGTTTAGGGCAGGAACGGAAAGGGACCTGTCACTTCTGAGTAAAGGCAGGGTGGGCAGAATTCAATTACCTGAGTTGGACTCCAGCCAAGTCACCAAGGTTAGTACTTCCATTCGTGAAAAGAAATTACACTGGGAGCTCTTCAGGAATCATAAGCTCTGAACGTTGGTTTTCTGACATTTAAAGATCAGCACCTTTAAGAGACCAATACTGACAGAGATAGAGGATTGAGTGAAGGGATAAACATGAAAGAATCGAGTCCAATACTATTTTCTAATCTTCAGATCCATCAGTGATCTCATCACTATGGGTATTCCCTCTACACACTGACCAATAAATTAATCAATGAGTATTGATTAAGTGCTTACAGTCTTCTAAGTACTTAGGAATATAAATACAAGGAATGAAGAAAATTCCTATTCACAAGAAGCTTGTAATTCCTCTCCTGCTTCTGTTTTGGAGTCTCCCAACTTCTCAGCTTCAACCTCAGCAATCTTCTCACTCTGAAAAATGCCTCCATACCTATAGCCACAGCCTCTTCTGCTATTGGCTTCCCTCTCCCCTTGGAAAAGTATCTTCATCCTGCAGCCCTCTCCTCCAAGGGATGAGTTCCTGGAAATCTTCATTTGAAGATGTGCCTGAGCTGGCCACCCTCACTCCCATCCTTACAATATTCATCACTCTTCATACTTCTCCACCTTACTTCAGAGACCTTCCCTGCCCTCCTCTTTCCCCACTCCAGTATTCTTTTAAATGTTATCTTCCCCCATTAGAATGTAATCTTTTTTAGAGCAAGGATTTCTTTTTTCTTTTCTATTGGTATTTTTAGTGCTTAACACATAATACATGCTTAATGTATCCACATCTGCCCTTCCAAAGTGACTTTTTTTTAATTAAAGCTTTTTATTTTCAAAATATATGCATGTATAATTTTCAACATTTACTCTTGCAAAACCTTGTGTTCCAAATTATTTTTTTCCCTTCCTCCCAATCCTCTCCCCTAGGTGGCACATAATCCAATATATGTTAAACATGTGCAATTCTTCTATACATGTTTCCACAAATATCATACTGCACAAGAAAAAATCATATCAAAAAGGAAAAAATGAGAAAAAAACAAAATGCAAGCAAACAACAATAAAACAAGTGAAAATTCTGTTGTGATCCATACTCATTTCCCACAGTTCTCTTTCTGGGTACAAATGGCTCTCTTCATCATAAGACCATTGGAACTGGCCTGAATCATCCTGCCAATCATTTTTTTTTTTCATTTTTTTTATTTGTACCTTTTTATTTACAAAATATTTCCATGGGTAATTTTCTCAACATTGACCCTTGCAAAACCTTCTGTTCCAAATTTTCCCCTCCTTCCTCCCACCCCCTCCCCTAGATGGCAGGTAGTCCAATACATGTTAAATATGCTAAAATATATGTTAAATCCAATATATGTATACTTATTTATACAGTTATCTTGCTACACAAGAAAAATCAGATTTAGAAAGAAAAAAATCTGAGAAGGAAAACAAAAATGCAAGCAAACAATAACAGAAAGAGTGAAAAGGCTATGTTGTGGTCCACACTCAGTTCCCATGGTCCTCTCTCTGGGTGTATATGACTGTCTTCATTACTGAACAATTGGAACTGATTTGAATCATCTCATTGTTGAAGAGAACTATATCCATCAGAATTGCTGCTTATCAATTCTTTTATATGTATATATAGCTTTTTTTTAAAAAAGTTATATGCATGGGTAATTTTATAGCATTGACAATTGCCAAAACTTTTGTTCCACTTTTTTTCCCTCCTTCCCCCCATCCCCTTCCCCCAATGGCAGGTTGACCAATACATGTTAAATATGTTAAAGTATAAATTAAATACAATATAAACATACATGTCTTTTTTTTTTTAGATTGATAAAAGAGGTTTATTATTGAATAAGCAAAGTTAAAGTATAGGGGAAGGTAGAGATAAGGAGGGCACTGGACAGAGGGTCCAGGAATACATGTCTTAACAGTTATTTTGCTGTACAGAAAGAATCAGACTTTGAAATAGTGTACTATTAGCTTGTAAAGGAAATTAAAAATGCAGGCGGACAAAAATATAGGAATTGGTAATTCTATGTAATGGTTCATAGTCATCTCCCAGAGTTCTTTTGTTGGGTGTAGCTGGTTCATTTGCTGATCAATTCTTACAGAATAATAATATTCTATAACATTCATATGCCAGAACTTATTCAGCCAATCCCCAACTGATGGGCATCCACTCAGTTTCCAGTTTCTTGCCACTACAAAAAGAATTGCCACAAACATTTTTGCACATATGGGTTCTTTTTCCTCCTTTATGATCTCTTTGGGATATAGGCCCAGTAGAAAATCTGCTGGATCAAAGGAAATGCACAGTTTGATAGCCCTTTGGGCATAGTTCCAAATTGCTCTCCAGAATTGTTGAATCAGTTCACACTTCCACCAATAATTAGTGTCCCACTTTTCCCACATTCCCTCCTACATTCATCATTATCTTTTGCTGTCATTTTATCCAATCTGAGAGGTGTTAAGACAAATTAAGACAACCACAGAGTTATTTTAGAGCATTTTTTATAAGACTAGAAATGGTTTTAATTTCTTTATCTGAAAACTGTCTGTTCATATTCTTTGACTATTTATTAATTGGAGAATGGCTTGAATTCTTATCATTTTGAGTCAATTGTATGTTTTAGAAATCAGATCTTTATCTGAATGTAAAATTTCCCCCAGTTTATTGCTTTCCTTCTGATCTTGTTTGCATTGGTTTTGTTTGCACACAAATTTTTTAATTTAAGATTAAATTTTGTATTCAACAATGTACTCCAGTTCTTTAGTCACAAATTCCTTCTTTCTCCACAGATCTGAGAGGTAAACTATCCTTTATTCTTCTAATTTGTTTATAGTGTCACTCTTTCTATCTAAATCATGAACCCATTTCAATCTTATCTTAGTATAGGGTGTTAAGTGTAGGTCAATCAATGCCTAGTTTCTGCCATATTAATTTTCAATTTTTCCAGCAGTTTTTGTCAAATCCCAAAAGCTGGGGTTTGGGAGTTTGTTAAACACTAGATTACTATAGTCATTGACTATTTTGTCCTGTGAACCTAATCTGTTCCACTGAGGGACTATTCTATTTCTTAGCCAGTATCAAATGGTTTTGATGACTGCTGCTTTATAATATAATTTTAGAGCTGGTACAGCTGGGCCATCTTCATTTTCATTATTTTTCATTAATTTCCTTGAAATCCTTGAGTATTTGTTCTTCTAGATGAACTTGATTGTTACTTTTTCTAGCTCTGTAAAGTAATTTCTTGGGAGTTTGTTTGGTATGACACTGAATAATTAGATTAATTTTTGTATTGTATTTTTTATCATATTAGCTTGGCCTATCCATGAGCACTTGATATTTTTCCAATTGATCAAATCTGACTTCATTTATGTGGAAAATATTTTGTAATTGTAGTCATATATTTCCTGACTTTGCCTTGGCAGGTAGACTTCCAAATATTTTATACAATCTACAGTTATTTTAAATGGAATTTCTTTTTTGTATCTCTTGCTGCTGGACTTTGTTGGTAATATATAAAAATACTGATCATTTAAGTGGATTTATATCGTATCATGAAACTTCTCTAAAGTTATGAATTGTTTTTAGTAGTTTTTTAGTTGATTCTCTAGGATTCTTTAAATATACTATCATATCATCTGCAAACAGTGATAATTTGATCTCCTCATTACCTATTCTAATTCCTTTAACCTCTTTTTGTTCTCTTATTGCCAAAACTAATGTTTCTAATGCAATATTGAATGGTTATAGTTGGCAATCTTGTTTCATCCCTGATCTTATTGGGAATAGTTTTAATTTATCTCCATTAAATATGATGCTTGTTGATGGTTTTAAATAGATGCTACTGATTATTTTAAGGAAAAGTCCATTTATTACTATGTTCTCTAGTATTTTTAGTAGGAATGGGTGTTGGATTTTGTCAAATGCTTTTTTCTGCATTTGTTGAGATATGATTTTTGTTAGTTTGGTTATTGATATAGCCAATTATGTTAATAGTCTTCCTAATATTGAACCAGTCCTGCATTCGGTCATGATGTATTATCCTGAGGATAACTTGCTGTAATCTCTTTGCTAATATTTTATTTAAGATTTTTGTACCAATATTCATTAGAGAAATTGGTCTATAATTTTATTTCTCTGTTTTGACAAAACCTGTCATCACCATATCTGTGTCATAAAAGAAATTTGGTAAGACTCCTTCTTTTTTCCTATTTTTCCAAATAGTTTGCATAGTATTGGGATTAATTGTTCTTTAATGTTTGGTAGAATTCACATGTAAATCTATCTGGCTCCGGAGATTTTTTCTTAGGGAGTTGATTAATTGTTCAATTTCTTTTTCCAAAATGGTACTATTTAAGTCATTTACTTTCTCTTCTATTAACGTGGGAAATCTATGTTTTTGTAAGTATTCCTTCATTTCACTTAGATTATCATGTTTATTGACATATAGTTGGGCAATATGAACTCCTAATTATTGCTCTAACTTTCTCTTCATTGGTAGTGAGTTCTCCCTTTTCATTTAGATTTTCTTCTTTCCTTCTAATCAAATTAACTAACTAAAGGTTTATCTATTTTGTTGTTTTTTTCATAAAACCAACTTTTACTTTTGTTTATTAATTCAATAATTTTCTTACTTTCAATTTTATTAATCTCCCCTTTTATTTTCAGAATTTCAAATTTGATATTTAATTGGGTTTTTAAAATTTGTTCTTTTTTAGCTTTTTTAGTTACCTGTCCAACTCATTGATTTTTTCTTTCTATATTTTATGCAAGTAAGCATTTAGAGATATAAAATTTCCCCTAAGAACTGTTTTGGCTGCCTCCCATAAATTTTGGTATGTTGTCCATGTCATACCATGTGTTGACCACAGGGGTCCAGTTCTGCTGACATTGTGAGTACTTATTGAGCACATGGATTATCTAGTGGTTATCCTTGCCTTGCCTCATGTAACTAGAATATATATTTTTTTACTTATATGTGCCTTTAATGATAACTAATCTTCCTCCCTAAGTCCTTGTTTATAAGTCTCTTCATACCATTGGGCTGCATTCTAGATAATCTTCAGTTAGAATTCATTGGACACCAAAATGTTTCTTGACTTCAAAATGTGTAATGACATCAAAAGACTGTAAATATTTAAAAAAGATAAAATTTTGTTTCAGGGAGAAGTTTGAAGTCATTAAGATGACAGTTTGTAAAAGATAATCTATGACCCTGGAGTCAGGAGAAGTTGAGTTCAAATCCAGCCTTGTTAGCTATGTGATCTTGGGCCTGTCACTTAACCCTAATTGCCTTCCCAAAATAAAACAAAAATAAAACAAAAAAAAAAATCTAGCCGGCTCTCCTTCTATTCAATTGCATTTACAACTTTTTTTTTTTAATCAGAACATTGTTCATCAGAAGTGTCTGTTATATAAAAAATATTCTTTACATCTACTTTCCATAATCAGTGGATACACATACACTCACACAAGCATGTGGGGCAGCTAAGTGTCACAGTGAGTAAAATGCTGGTTCTGGAGTCAGGAAGTGAAATCTTCTTGAGTTCAAACCCAGCTTGAAACGTTTACTTGCTGTGTGACCCTAGGCAAATCATTTAACCCTGTAAAATGTAAAATGAACAGAGGAAGGAGATGACAAACCACTCTAATATTTTTGCCCAGAAAACCCCAAATAGAGTCATATACAAATGACAACACCAACAACTTTAATATAATAAAGCTGTAATTGTAATCTAGTATTTCTTCTCTGGGGAGAGTCTTTGCAAAGGGATGGGCAAGATTTCTGAGATATCTATCAAAATCTTGTGAGTTAAATTTAGACAAACACTTAAAGATAATTATGCCCTACATCTAATTATCTTTCTATTTCTCTAAAGGTCATCTATCAGTGTGTATATATGTATGTATGTATGTATGTCACACACACACACATATATAGTGGGTGTGTATCTCTCATATATATATTATATATATCATATATGCATATACTGATGGATGAGTTCAGTAAGTTGTCCATTCAAGCACAATTCATGGTCTATAATGCCATAGTTCAGATGTTTCAAATATGTCACTAGTGGGTTGTGATTGCCAATATTTCCAAGTGCTACCTGAACTAGATTAAAATGAAATTGGAAAATATTGTTAAAAATACAATAAAACATACATAACATTACATGTTAAAACTAAGTCATTATGTGGTTTACAGGAATATTTTTGTATGAATTAGTTACCGTGTTTTTTTCTGATACCACTGCTATAATTCACATTACATAATTTTTCAAGACTTGAAAGAATTTTTGTCTCAATAACCCTCTGAAATAGACAACTTGAGAATTATCATCTCTGTTTATTCATGAGAGTTTTGGGAGCAATATGGTGATTTGCCCAAGGTTTTAGAATTGTAAGATTCATAGCTAGGATTCAAAGGTCATATGAGTTGACCCACATCAAGTATTCTCTACAGCATACTGTCAGCAATAACTCTCAGGTTATCTAAATGGCTCTTGATTGTTTTAAAAAGTCAACTCCACTCAAAAAATAAGTTATGTCAATAGTGGGGACATTCAAGAGAATATGCTATAAGCTCTAATGGCAGTTCCCAAAAAGGATTTCTTAAAATGTTCTGAGGAAAGATTGCTTCATTGGAAAAAATCTCAACCTTTCAAGGGGACTCTGATGAGAACAAAGCTCATTTAGATATACAAATTTCAATATGTCTGTTAAAAATAAGCAGAATTGCTTTATAGTCATACCTTCTATACTTGTGTATATTGTATATGGGTACCTTCAGATAGAGCTGTATACATATATAATGTTTAAAAAGAGGCAATATTTAGCTTCTGCCCTCTCCACTCTCCAGTGTATGTGTGTGTGTGTGTGTGTGTGTGTGTATGTTTTGGGGGGAAGGGAACTGATAGTTATCTAGGTTACCTCTGTTGGTGAATGAACCTTCTCACCTTATTTATCCAATTGAAATGATTTACAGACTAGTTTACTTTCTCCCCACCCCACCTTACACATACAAACCAAAGTTCTTTAATAATTGAAATGCAAAGGGCTTCTTTCCACTTTTAGGATCAAGAGATAAAAACTATCAGAACAAGCTTTAAAAAGTTATATGCACAAAAAAAATTCCTCCAGATGTCCTATCCTCATCCCACTCTTTTACAGGTCTTATGACATTATTTTCTGTCTTGGACAAGGAGAGTTCTCGTTCTCAGTGATGACCCTGAGGCACTTTAAGATTCTAAATTATCAATGAAAGATTCATTTGAGTTTACTAGACTCTATTTACTGAAGCAGAACAATGGACTCTCTCCAAATACCCATTTCAAAAACTTTTTAACGAGCCCTGAAACCAAACCAGAAAATCTGATTTAGTAGAAAATCTCCCCTGCCCCTAACCATTCCAATTTAAGAAGACATGTTATATATTTCCCATATGCATTTCTCTTTCTCTTTCTCTCTCCCTCCCTATTTGTCTCTATCTCTTTCTGTCTTGTCTCTGTCTCTCATCTTCCTCCCTCCTTCCCTCCCTACCTTATACTTCCTCTCTTCTTCCTTCTGTCCTCCTTTCCCCCCTTTCTCTGTCTCTGTCTCTCTCTTTCCCTCCCTTCAGTTTTCAACCAGAATCTTGAACAAATAAGTAATCTTATTAGCGACCAATTCATTTCAAAGAACACCCAAATTGAAGGATGCTTAGACTTATAGAGATGAAGGTATGAAATCAGGATGAAACAAAATATTGAAAATATATCTTCTGATATCAAGGAGAGAGATAGACAGACAGAGATAGAGAGACTGACAGATGAAGAGATGATAGATGATAACTATAGGTAGGTAGGTAGATAAAGAGATAGACAGACAGACAGACATATAAAATGTGTGTGTGTGTGTGTGTGTGTGTGTGTGTGTGTGTGTATACTGTTGACTGAGAACAATGTTACTATGTTCAAATAAAATGAAAAGCAATGTGTTATATTTGGCTGATGGAAGACAGAAGTTTTGTTAAACTGATAGTGGAACAAGTCTAGGAAGATACAATTATAAATGAATTAACTCTGGACAAACTTCCAGATCTTTGCCAGCTTACCTAATTAATATTGCATCTCTAAAACAAGCTTGAGTGAGGTGGAGGTACTATGTTTGAAACTCTGTTTTTATATGAAAGCAATAAAAAAATTTATTTTTGGCACTATGGTTTCTGACTTGTTCATTTTTGCAATAGTTTCTTCAATAACATATAAATTGCTTTTGTTCCCAACTTGTAGGTAATGCATTATTTGAATAGAAAAACATACAACCACCAGGAATTGATGGGCAGAACTGAAGTAAATACATGAAAATATATACCAGAATTAACATTTGATTTGGTAGAAACAATCACCAACGAGAAAATTCTAACCCAGAGGATTTTTTTTTCAAAACATGTTGCATGTTCTTATTTAGAAAATTAAGTTACAATGGAAACACTCTAATTTTCCCATAATATCCTTTGGCTATCTTATTTTAAAATGTAGATAATAATGCCTTTATTACCTATATTAGAAGTTTGCTGTGACGAAATACTTTGTAAAGTTTATAAAGTTTTATGAAGACGAGTCATTTTTATGGGATATAATCCTGAATTTGGAATCACAAGACCTGAGTTCAAGGGAATATTTAATCATTTATCAGTGTGTGATCTTGAGCAAGTCATTTCCCATAATGAAATTATTAATAAGCATTTACTAAGCATATTGTACTAAATATTAAGGATACAAAGAAAAGAAAAATAAAGTCATTCCTTCAAGAATCCAGATGTGACTATCATTAGATACAAATAGATAAACATAAGTAAAATTATTCTGTACCCATTTTTGTTTTTCAGTTCTTTTTCTGGATGCAGATAGTGTCTTTCTTCATATGTCCTTTATAAGTAATTTGGGTATTTATAATAGTTAAAATGACTTATTCTCTCAAAATTGTTCTTAAAACAATATTGCTGTTGTTGTATACAGCATTTTCTTGGTTTGGCTCATTTTGTTCTTCATTATTTTGTACAAGTCTTTCAATGTTTTTTCTAAAATCATTGAGCTCACTATTTCTTATAGCACAGTAATATTCCATCACAAGCATATATCATAATTGGTTCATCCTTCCTCAATTGATGGGCGTTCCTGAAATTTCTAATTTTTTACCACAACAAAAAGAGCTATATAAATATTTTAGTACATATAAGTTCTTTTCCTTTTTCCCTAATCATCTTTGGAAATAGATCTAGCAGTGTTATTGCTGGGTCCAAAGATATAGGCCGATTAGGGTGTAATTCCAGATTGTTTTCCAAAATGGTTGAATGAGTTCACAATTCTACCAACAATGAATTGATATCCCAATATTCCCCAATCCTCTCCAACATTTGTTGCTTTCCACTTCAGTTATTTTGTTCAGTCTGATAGGTATAAAATGATATCTCAAAGTTGTTTTATTTCTCTAATCAATAATAATTTAGAGCATTTTTATATGATTAAATTGTTTTGATTTCTTCATTGGAAAACTATCTATTCATATTCTTTGATTATTTCTCAAGTGGGGGATGACTTGTGTTCTTATAGATTTGACAAAGTTCTTTATATATTTGAGATATGAGACAGTTATCTGAGAAACTGTCTATAAAAGAATTTTCTTCTACACAGCATGCATATATTCTATAGTCATTAGATACTGGCCAAAGATAGGACTCAAGTCCCTAGGTTTATTAGTAGGGCATGAAAATTATAGAAACCCAAACTCAGATTGATTATTATTATTTTTTGATGAATTATGGAAAGAAAACATCCTCATGGAACCATGGGATCTTAAAATATTAAAAATGGAAGATTCCTTAACAATCATTGAGTAAATTCCCCTTCTTTTAGGACTGAGCTTAGGTGACTTTAGACTAAAATCCAGGGCTTAACTCTTAGCTCTATGCTCTTTACACTATCTCATAACTTATAACTTATCATTTTCATCTGGTATAATATCCTATGCCAATGATCCTTTAACATGTTTGTTTGTTTGTTTTTTCCCTGACTCTGTGCTAGCAATGCAGAGATACATATAGGAAACCCCTTGTCCTTCTGTTTGAGGGATGTACCATATCAGAAAGAAGTAATTTGCTATTAGGATGTCATCAATAATTCTGAACAATGTAATGATGAAGCAAAGTTCCCAGACTGATGATGAAGCATGCTAGTCATCCTCTGACAGAGGAGTGATGGATTCAAGATGCAAAATAAAACATGAACTTTTAAACATAAACCAATTGTAATGGGCTGAGGCTAAGCATATATATTAATAGAATATGGTCCAATTACTATTTAGCCTCACGTGCTTGGGACCTCAGTGCATCAACTCAAGTCTCAGCCCATTACAACCAATTGTTTTGTTTTTCCTTTTTTTCAGTGGGAGTGGAGTGGCAGGGAGAAGGGATGAAGGGACAAGATTGACCCCTCCCTCCCTCCCACCTCCTCCTCCAAAAATTGAAAGGAGGGACATTCAAAAAAATTTTTAATACATAGAGGAAATCATTAGCAAACAAGAGAGTTTTGAAAGTCCCAAGTTTAAATTATTATATACTTTTTAAAAATAGCAAGTTGTGCATAATAAAGATTCAGTTTTCTATACAATCCTCTTTTTTGTTCTACTATTTGTATGGAAGTGCTCATTTTATTCGGCATTTAATTTCAGAGTAAATAAAAATTCAATTAAAAAAAGATGCCTTTAACTTTTTTTCAGGGATTGAGTGTAAGAATTTTAGATCTGGAAGAGAGTTTGGTAGCTATTAGTCTGGTCCCAGCATGGCTTAATGAAAAGAATATTAGAGTTGAAGATAAAAGACCTAAGGTAAAATCTTGTCCCTGCTACTAACTATCTGTGTGACTTCAGAAAATCATTTAACTTATCTGGACCTCTGTTTTCCTCATCTGTAAAATGGGAGCAATGATATTTACAATATCTACCTCACAGAGCTGTTGTTACAAACTAGTTTGTAAATTGCCAAGAGGCATATCAAAATGAACTATTATTTTGAAAGTCTTTTTCAACTTTGATATTCTGTGTTCCAAATTTTCTTCCGACTTTAGCATTCTTTTATCTATTTTAAAAGGATGTTACTGAAGTTATATTTCCTCCTTTTAGCTGGGAAAATAGCAAACACTCTTTATCCTCCCCCTCCTTCCTTTATAAATGGAAACCTCAACACTTCCTATAAATAATGTGAGATGTCAGTCTTCAAAATTAATGTCCTGAACAAAGCCAGTCCTCAGTAAATATTTGTAGATTTTTGGTTTGTTATGGTTAAGACTTTTCAGGGTGAGGAGACTGTTAGGGAGCATAAATGGACAGATGATTCAGGACTGGATTTTTTTCTTTTTCTTTGCTGAAGATTTATTTTGGAACTTCCCTAAGAGTTTTTCTGAACAGATTTCTTTATAAACTAACAACTTGAGGATCCTTTAATTATAATGCATTTGTTCAGACACACTTGACCAGATTAAATCTTAGCTGAAATAATTTTAGAGAGAGAGAAGGAACCTGAAGAGCTTTGCATTAACCATCAAAATAGATCACAGTCAAATGGAGCATTGCAGTTTACAGAGGATTTTTTGAGTACACTGTAAATAGTTCAGGTCAGTGCTATAACCAAAATTTAGTGACTGGGGTTTTGTCCCAGGACACTAAAATCTCAAGAGTACAAAAATGTGATGCAGGCCACTAGAATAATGGGTTCCCCTTCCTGCCTAAGTGAATTTTTCTTATTTTTTTGTGTTATTTTCACAATATAAATTATCAAGTTGATTTGAAGGCATGTTTACTGATGACTCAAAATACAAAATTCTTGTGCTGCATTTGAATAACTTTAAGGTTTGTGATGCCATTTGTATATATCTTCTCACTTTAAAATTATTCCTAATTTTTAGAGGAGAAAGGTCCACAGATCACACAAATTGTTGGTATTAAAATTGGAGCCCAAATTTTAGCTCTCATTTAGCTCTAAGTTCAGCAATTAAAAAGACAAAAAAACAAAAACAAACTACTCATCTTAATTAAAAGTAGTTTTTAAAATATTCAATCATTTGTTTACATTACAGAATCTCACTCAAAGATCATTTAACCCTTGCTGTTATTGTTCAGTCATTTTAATTGTGTCTGATTTGTCCTGGCCCCATTTGGAGAATTTCTGACAAAAATGGTAGATTGGTTTGTCGTTGCCTTCCACTGGTGTTGTTTAATTCTTAATACATGTTTGTTGAGTTGAAATGTTTGCTACATAACAACCCAAAATTAAACATGGTATTCCATATATGTTCTGATCAAGACAGTGAACAACTGGAGCTACAGATGCCCATATATTATATTCTTTGTCATTCTTTATGCTTATGCTTAATTTGACCACTATATCACATTATTCACTCACATTAAGGTTGCAGGTCCTTCCAGTCTTGCCTCTATTATACCCCCATATCTTCTTCCTTCAAATCTTTTAAATTCAGTTCATGAGGCTATATCATATTCAGAGTTAGAAGTAAAAAATAAAATGATATAAAACAAAACAAAAACAAAAAAACCTTCTCTCATTAGCAAAGCAAATGGATAAGACATTTAGAAACATTAAATGCTGTTCTGGTTTCTCCTGGGTCTTTTACTATTCCATAAGAGGGATCTAACTGAATGTTTAAAGTTGATTTGAAAGGGAATGCTTTGACATCTCTTTAGTATTGGAGTCATGTTTGGATTGATGTCAGTTGTTTAGGAAAATGTGGAACTCTGAATATGTGCTCTATCCTGTCCAAGTCCAAAGGCATTAAATGAGAAACTATTCCATTAGTGGAGGAACAAACTTTAGTTGTCAATAAATATAAAGTTATTATCATTATTAGTACAATCAATGAACAAAAAATGGTTAAGTCAAGTTATTAAGTCAAACATTTGTTCTGAGCCAGACTCTATGATTAGTTCTGGGAATGAAAAAGAAAGAAAGAAACAGAGAGGAGGAAGGAGATTGGGAGGGAGGGAAGGAGAAGGAGGAAGGAACAGGGAGGGAGGAAGGCAGGAAGGAAGAAAGGAAGAGAAGAAAGGAAGGAAGGAAGGAAGGAAGAGGGGGAGGGAGGAAGAGTCTTTGCTCTCATAGAGCTCACACTCTGATGGAGGAGACAGCATACAAAGCAACTCTTTACGAAAAAAATAATAGAGTCAATTGGAGATCATCATAGGGAGAAGGCACTAGCTTAAAGGAGGCTTGGAAAAGTCTTCCTGTAGACAGCAAGATTTTAGTTAAACTTACCTGAAGGTAGCCAGAGAGGCTAAGAAGTAGAGATCAACAGAGAATTCTATATAAGAATAGTCAGTGAAAATGCCTGGGGTGGAAAATGGGATGTTATATTTGAGGACCAGCAAGGAAGCCAGTGTCATGGAAGGGTATAAGATGAAAGAATTAGATTAGAATGGTATGAAGGGGTCAGCTAATGAAGGACTTTAAAAATTTGATCCTGGAGATAACAAAGAACCATTAAAATTTTAAAAACAGTAATATGGTATGTTTAAACTTTTGGTTTAGGAACATTAGTTTGACTTTTGAGTGGAAGATGGACTAGAGTAGGGAGAGACTTGAGGCAACTATTTCTTTTTCCTTCCATCAGCAACATAATCTTCTTTTTCCTCCTCCTCATCTCTAGAAGCAGCAGCATGAGTATAAATAATATACTAAAATCAAGTCAAATCAACACGTCGTTTATTAAGTGCCCATTATGTGCCAGATGGCTGTGGGAATTCAAAAAAAAAATGCAAAAGTAAACAAACAAATGAAAAAATAGAACAAAAAAACAGTTCCTGCTTTAAATGAATTTACATCTAAAAAGGGTGGCTGGGTGATTCAGTGGACAGAAGTCAGGAAGAACTGAGTTCAATCTTGCCTTAGACAAATACTAGCTATATGATCTTCAACAAGCCATTAGCCTCCACATGTCTCAGTTTCATCATCTGTAAAATGGAGATAATTATTATTGTATTTCCCAAGGATGTTGTGAGGATCGATTTAATGAACATTTGTATGCACTGTGCTAAGCCCTGGAAATACAATTGACCCTGGAAATACAATTGATAAAAAGATAGTCCCAGTCTTCAAGGAGCTTACATTCCACCAAGGGGGCCAAGACACAAATGGAAGCCTGAAAGCAGAGATTAGAACAGGATATCAGGAGTATCTGCCATGAGCATCTTGTTTTGTGAAATTGAAACTACATCGAGCAGCAAATGCAAAGTGGAATGATCTGGGAGTCTAGTTTCATAAAAGAAGGATTTAGGAGGAATCTGGTGTTCTGTCCTTCAGATCTTCAATTGGAGGGGAGAGGAGGCTGAGAGGTCTTGTCAATTATAGTTAGCTGCAAGTGATGAGTTTAGAAGTGATGAGCTTTTCCTGGGAAGAGCATCTTGGAGAAATGATTTGAAAACAGGAGGACGGGGAGATACAAAGTAGAGATCAAATGAGATAATTTGTAAAGCACTATGTATAAATGAGATAGAGACAGGATGAATTGTAAATAATTAAGAAAGAAACATTAAGTGTAATTATTAAATATTAAGTATTAAGAGGAATTGGGAAAAACTTATAGAAGGTGGGACTTGAAATAAGCCAAGGAAACAGGAATGAGTAACTTGCCTAAGATCACATAGTTCCTAAGTATCTAAAGTCAGATTTGAACTGAGGAAGATGAGACTTCCTGACCTCAGGTTCTCCAATCTGTCCACTCTACCACTTCCTCTCTAACGATATCCTTTATTCTAAGAACACTATTACTTTGTTGGCAATGTATTTCAGTCTATTCATCCATAGAATATACCATGCTATTTTCATTTTTGTGTGTTCCTCATGGGCAAAAATCCCGTGAAACAGTGTTTCTATCATCTCCTTCATTTGCATCTCCAAGGAAAACCTATGAGACAGTCTTCCATTTAGAGGCAAATTATTTTTTTCTTTTGGTATAATTTATAGAGAGAATGTCATGATTCCTATGATTTATTTCCTCCACTGGTATGGTCTACTCCTTGGGCACTGAATTAGGAACTCACATTTTTATTATCAATAGTTAATTGAATATTTCTAGATGGTTTAAAAACTGTGTGATTTTTAGAGCCTTCTGCCATTCTCTTTTTATCACTATGTCACCATAAGACACAGAAATGGGCTACTTAGGACTGTATTTTTTCTTTGTTACTGAAATAGCCCAGGCAATAAAATTCAAGACGGCCATAGTAATTCATAATCTAGAAATAATTTATTTGTAACTGGCCTAGATAGTGTGCATGGCCAGGACGGACCTCCAGTAGGATTCTGGCATGGTTCTGTGCCCAACTGAAGTAGGGACAGCCTTATAAGTATTCTTGTTCACTCTTGCTGGCGCCTTTGACATTAAACAGTGACAACTTTACAGGACAAAAGATACAAAGGCAGATGTTTTAACATAGATAGGGATCAGGGTTAGGTGACCACCCTCATGGAACAGATATCCTTGGGATCAATATTGTTGATCTGGCACTTTGAAGTGCAAAAGAAGTCCCCTAATCTAGCTGAGCAGACCCTTTTCTGGGCCCTTTAAGCTAAGACTGAGGGAGGGGAGGGGAGGCCATTCCTTTGTCCATTTCAGTTACATTGGTTGCCATGGTCAAAAAAATTCATCATCAAGTGACCAGCCTGCTGGTCAAGAGACCAGCTTTTGTATCTTTAGTGAGCCTGGGTCTTGGAAAGCTGTAGTCTGCTGCTGGGCTGGGTCCATGTACTAAGCCTTTCCAAAATCTTCTGGCATACCCTTTGGGAACCCATGGTTACTTTCACATCTTGTTAAGACATTGGACTAGAACTTCATGGATTCATTAATAATTCATTAATCATAAAGTAAATTTAAACTATACAATCATGTCAATAGACTTATTAAAAGCATTTATTTATATTAAATATTTTTTAAAGGATACTTCTTTAATTTAATCAAATGTGTCTATTTAAAAATTTGATGATGACTTAGAACTGGGGTTTTTAACCTTTTTCATTTCACAGGCCCATTGGCAGTTTAATGTGGTTTAATGGTGCATATCAGCCTTTTGTCAGAATAATGTTTTAAGTATATGCAATAAAATATATAGGATCAAAAAGGAAACTAATTATATTGAAATATCATTTTCAAAATAGTAAAAAACAAACACCTCAAACAAACAAGTTCAAGGACCTCAAGTTGAAAATCTCTGATGAGAGGGAATAATGAAAAACATCTTGGCTACTTCATATGTTAAAATGAATTAATTTCAATATAATTAGGTCCTAAGTGTGTTTAGTTGGTTTTAAAGAAGTTCAATATTATCTTTAATAAATAAATATTTTAAAATATCTATTTAAAAGCAAAATCTAGTATTATTTGTAACGAAGAAATGTTGGAAACTCACAATAATATTAATTTCAAGGTAAATATATATTTTGTCTTCACAATTTTTTAATAATATTGGAAATTCTAGCTATACTAGTGAAACAAGAAAAATAAATTTCAGGAATTAGCTAACGCAAAGAAAAGGCAAGATTATCTCCATTTGCAAATAATATAATGATTTACTTACAGTTGCCTAGAGAGTCAATTAAAAATGAAAAATAAATACATGAAGATTACGAGAATATTCTTCAGCCATTCTTTGTTTTCCCAACAAAACTCAAGAGGTAAGAAGAGAAATCCTATTTAAGACAACATACCTCATTGCATTAAATATCTTGAAATTAACATATCAAAACAAAGACATATGTAATTCTTAAATAAGTAGTTCAACTACTTGCATTTTTCCAAGGTCAGACAAATGAGTCTTCTTTCCTATTTTCAGATTTCTTCTTTTCAAAAGGAAGGGGTTAGAACATGTGGTCTCTTAAGTGCTTTCCAACTTTACCATTTCAAGAGTTGCTACCTTTAAATAGGCATTCATGGAAAAATATTCTCCATTACTGGTTATACCCCATACTGAATGATAAATAGGAAACTAGTTGGGTAAAAAAGATTTAACAGCCTAAAGTTATCACAGTACAGAGACAGAGGGATCCTAGGGTTTTGGGACTATTTCATGGACCACTAATTATTAGGTCTGGATAAATCCTTAGAAACAATTGACTTCAATTTCTTCAATTTATATCCTTCCTTTGAAGTCCAGAGACAGAAACTCGACCTACCTAACTTAACTTAAGGCAACACATTTGTAAACAATGCTTTCTCTTTATATCCCTGTCAAATCTGGAAATAATAAACATATATTCTTGGTTTTTCTTGGGTGGCATTAATATTACTTTAGGGGTTATACAAAATACTAAATTTCTGATTAAACTGTTCCCCATATCTAGTCTCCACTGAAATGAGTTATTATTTGGGTGCCATTTAGGAGCATGTTAAGGCTGTTTTAACTGTTTTCATTTTACCAAGATTGAATTGGCTTTCTTGTCAAATCAAGAATAATGAAGAATCAGGAATTTACTGTTGGCTTATTTAATTTTGGTCTATACATAGATACAACTTGTCTATTTCTCTCTCTCTCTCTCTCTCTCTCTCTCTCTCTCTCTCTCTCTCTCTCTCTCTCTCTCCTCTCTCTCTCTCTCTCTCCCTCTCTCTGTCTCTCTCTCTCTGTCTTTCCTCACCTTAGCCCCATCATATGAGACATTAAGAGATAGAAGCTAATTATAATGCCTTGTGTGAGCCCATCCTTCTGAAGCTTGTTTCCTCATTTCTGAATGGGGGAAAGGAGAATTTTAGGATTTGGAGTTGGGGTAGTGGACCGGCGGATCTACAAAATCCTTTCTTAACTGACATTTCACAACTCTAAGAGTTTAGGATTGAAAGAGATTACTGAAAATAAAGATAAATAGCCAAGTCCAGACAGAAAAGGTAGACAAAAGATATAGAAAGAACGTAGAACAGAATATCAAAGACCAATTTTAATAACTCATAATTTTACTCAAACCTCCTTAGCCAGCCCTCCTTGATATGGTTATTCCAATCAGTTATATATTTTCTGCTTCAGCAGTGAGTTATGAGATCCACCAAAGATTGCTTATTGGGAATATGAAGAAGTAGTCACATTTTTATTTTAAGTGCACTTGTATTAATGGCTAACATCAATCCCTTACCCTGTACCTTCCTGGCTTGATGCCCAGGAAGAAAGACATTATTGGTAGAAATCATGGTACAAGCTGAATAGGATTATATGGCTTAAAATCAAGGTCCTTGAATTAGAATTTTATTTTACTGCCTAAAGGAAAAAGAAATGGAATGGTAGAAAGAGGATAAAGAAACATAGTTGAGGATACTCTGAAATTGGGTGAAGTTGTGGTCTGGTATTCAATTTTCTTCCATTCCCATGCTCCATCCTTTAGAGTTTAATTCCTTTATCTGACAGTTAATGATCTTGATTATAGGTAGCCTTTAATGGAATACTCTTAGCTTTGATACATTCAACATTAAAATATTTCATATGTCATAATTTTTAGGATGTGTTTTTCATATGTAACAAATAGGTTTTCTTTCCTTATTTTTATTCTATCCTTTTTATTGGACTGTTTACCTATTCCCATTTAAATTTGTATGTCTGGCTTCTTAAAGTCACAGGTGAGAGTGGGATAATAAATGGACACTAAAAGTAGATGAATGGGCTTGGAAGCCTTCCCACCACAGGCGCTAATCTTCCCTAAACACCTCATACACCCCCTGGCACATAGTAAGAACTTACTAAATGTTTATTGACTTTTATAGTCAGATCTCTGCTATCTTAAGTCACTAAACATCATGACTCACTGATGCAGAATTGGTTATTCATTCACATGAGTTGGTTATGTTATTATCATTAAACCTTCCTATTCCTCATTTCCTGTGTCATGACCAGATCAATCATGCCTCTGGCTCTTTTCTCTGAGTACTTTTCTTGCCTATTTTGAGGAGCATGACTATTTATTTCTGATTAGAGCCACTTTCAGACTCAATATTGTAGCTAAAAGGTAAAATCTTCAGAAGAATAATTCAAAATCTCTTCATTTTTTTCCTCAGATAAAATAGATAGGGGCTTCACTGTTTTGTGAAAGCTGTTTAGATGGTATAAGCTCTCTTGGAAAGAGAAATTGAAGATAGTCATCTGGACCTTCCTTTAAATTCTTAATTTCTTTCCATTGCCTCTTTCCTTTTCCATGTATAGACCAGAATGCCATGAGCAATTATTTTCACTCTGGATGGATCATTTGAACACTTGCAAGACATCTCACCTCTGTCTGCCTCCGTTGCTTCATCTTCAAAATGAAGATAATAATGGCACTTACTTTGCATGAAGATCAAATGAATTGACATATATGAAGTGCTTTGCAAATATTGAAGATCTATGTAGATATTAGCTATCATTTTCATCCTCATCTTCATTAATGAACACTGGACTAGGGAGCCAGAAAAATTAGGTTCAAGCTTTGTTTCTTCATCTTTCTAGTTGTCTGACTTTTGATAAGTCACTGTCCTTCTCTGGGAATAACAATAATAACAATCATGATTTTGATGATGATAATGATTATGATGATGGTGGTGGTTGGTGGTGGAGTTGAGCTAGATAATTTCCAGTTTTAAATTCTATAAACTTTTGAACCCATAAGTCATTTAACATTTCCAGGCATTAATTTCCTTATATAGAGAGTGGAAACAATTATACTTTTGGTACTTGGCTTAAAGAGTTATAGTGAGGATCAAATAAGATAAAGTGCATGAAATTGTTTTCTAAATTCAAAAAAGTTCTTGTTATGGGAAAGGTAGTAAAATATAGAGGAAAGATCATTAGACTGTAGAAAGCACCTAGAAAACCAGAGTTCAACTTCTAAGAGCCATTTCTTTTCTGTGTGTGCATGAGCAAGTCATTTAACTTATAAGTGTCTTATTTCCTTGTTTGCAAAATGGAGTCAATGCCTTGGTGCCTCTTAGGATTATTGAGAGGAAAGAGCTTCAAAACCTATATAAATGTAAGATATAATTGTGTTCTAAAAAAAGGAATTCTCACCCAGTTTAGAGGGATTAAGTAAAGTGCCCTCTTGTTTGTTAGTGAAGGTTCTTAGGTAGCTTTAGAGTCCAAAGCAAACATTCTTTTTAGAAGGTGGAGTAGCTGGGTGGCTACCTTGACTCTTTAGTTGATTTCTGGCTCAGTGCTGCTAGACTTGAGTAGGGCTTTTAAGTACTACTTGGTCCACCCTTCCCTGTTTTTATGCTACAGCTGCCTTAGACTAGTCATAACCTGGAGAACTGCCAAGGCTATAGAGTTATTGGGAATATAATGGGAAGGGACTCTGGATAAAGGAAGAAAGAATATAGTTTTTAACATGTACTTGGGAAGAAAAGAGGAAAAGTGAAGACATTCTATGGTGACATGAAGGGGAGAGGTAAGTAATTCAACAGTGAATATCAATTATATGTCAGGAATAAGGCAGCTAGGTAGATAGAGTGTCAGACCTGAGCCATTAAGACTCATCACGAGTTCAAATCTGGCCTCAAACACTTACTAGCAATGTATTTAACTCTGTTTGCTCGTTTCCTCATCTGAAAATGAGCAAGAAGGAAATGACAAACTACTTTATATTTTTGCCAAGAAAACTCCAAATGGGGCCACAGGTAAGTCAGTCACAACTGAAAAAAAATAACGAAGACATACCAAGCATTGTGCTAAGTACTGGGATTAAAAAGACAGGTAGAAGACAAGGATCTTTCACTCACAATCCAAAGGAGGAGCCACTATGTAAACATATGTGTATAAATTATATATACAGATAGATATGGAGATAGATAGATGGATAGGAAAATTGGTAATAACTAATAGAAGCCTTTCTATTACTTGGAATCAGCAGAATTATCAGGGCTCATTAAGTCATTTGTGACTTCTTTTTGCCTGGGAATTTTTCACATGACCCTGGGTATATAGGCATATAAAATAGGTATACAAATCAAACATTTGCTGATAATAAATCATAATTTTGGAATCCCCACATTCAGTTATGAGACCTCACATGGGGTTGTAATTCATTTTAAGAAATTGGGGATTAGATGTTTCAGAAGGCCTAAACATTGCCATAACTCATGTGGTCTATTCTGGGATTTCCCGGCTTCTCTACTTCCTCTTTCCCAGCTTCCACAACAATTATTTGAAATTGGTTGTTCCTGCCCTTTGGACTGTTACACGTAATATGTCACAAAATCATACAGCTCTCAAAGGCCAGAACTGGAGATAAAGTTACATAATCAACTTCTCTATTCCAAATTATGTTTTCCACACACAGATTTAGGGTCATGTAGTCTACTCTTCCTTTTAAAGATGAGGAAACTGGGGTAGCTAGGGGAACAGTGGAGTACCAGCCCTGAAGTCAGGAGGACCTGAGTTCAAAAATTCCCAGGCAAAAAGAAGTCACAAATGACTTAATGAGCCCTGATAATCCTGCTGATTCCAAGTAATAGAAAGGGTTCTATTAGTAATTCCCAATTTTCCTATCCATCTATCTATCTCCATATCTATCTGTATATATAATTTATACACATATGTTTACATAGTGTCTCCTCCTTTGGATTGTGAGTGAAATATCCTTGTCTTCTACCTATCTTTTTAATCCCAGTACTTAACTTTACACTTAACATTTCCTGGCTGTGTGACCCTGGGCAAGTCACTTAACCCCAATTGCCTCAGCAAAAAAAATTAAAAAAAAAGGAAAATGAAGCCTCTGGTAGTTAAGTGATTTTTCCAAGGATACACTAATAATGTGTGTATCAGAGATGGGACTTGAAACCACATTCTTTGGTTTCAATGCAGAATTGAATAGAATTTTCTTCTATCGTGTGAGGAAGGTGTTTTGCAACCTCTTAAATAGTATATAATTGTGAGCTATAATAAATGAATCTCTCACAATCTTATTCAAATCTTACCTTCTCCATGAAGGGTTTTCTAACCACAATATACTTTTCTCAACTCATAACACTATTTCTTTAAAAAATTTAAATTTCATAATAAATTTTTATTTTCAAAATATATGCAAAAATAGTTTTCAACATTCAACTTTGCGAAAGCTTGTTCCAAATTTTTTCCCTCTCTTCCCCCCACCCCTTACTAGACAGCAAGCAATCCAACGTATGTTAAACATGTGCAATTCTTCTATACATATTTCTACAATGATGTTGCTGCACAAGAAAAATCAAATTAGAATGGAAAAAAGAGGAAGAAGAAAAGAAGAAAGCAAACATCAACAAAAAAGGTGAGAATACTATGTTGTCATCCAACTCAGTCCCCACAGTTCTCTCTTGCGATGCAGATGGTTCTCTCTATCACGAGATTATTGGAATTGTCCCAAATGACTTCATTGTTGAAAAGAACTATGTCCATCAGAATTGATCATCACATAATCTTGTTGCTGTGTACAATTAATCTCCTGGTCCTGCTTATTTCACTCAGCATTAGTTCATGCAAATCTCTCCAGGCCTTTCTGAAACCATCCTACTGATCATTTCTTATAAAACAACAATATTCTATAACATTCATATATCATAACTTATTCAACTATTCTTCAATTGATGGGCATCCACTCAGTTTCCAACACTGATGCTTTATATTATAATATACATACACACACACACACACACACACACACACACACACACATATATATACACACACATATATGCAATACACACATATACATAGTATACATATACATATATATAATAAATAGTAATGGCAGAATATAGATATTAGAAATAAAGGTATAAAGTTTACTGTTCTGTTTCAAATTCTGCTTATAATAGAAGTAAATCTATTCATTCTGTGCCATCTAGGTACAATGAAAAGAATACTGACTTTGTTCTTGAAGATCCTGAGTTCAAATCCTGCCTCTGATTCATGTTTGAACTTAGGTTAGTATATAATCTCCCCGGACTTGTCTTTAAAAGGAGGGAGTGGAATATATAGTTTTTGTGCCTTCCATTGGAAAATCTAATTTGGAACAGAGAAATAAATTTTGTACCTTTATTTACAGTATTAATTCTCTCGCCTTGTCAATACTGACTACTTTCGGCATCTTTCCTATAATGAAATACTTTTCAATAAAAATCAACAAAGAGGTTGACAGTCAACCTTGTAAATATGTGATAAGTAGTTGTCATCTCAGAGATCATTTAACTCCATCCCTTTATTGATGACCCACCATGTCTTATGACTTCTTGTCCAAATATTAGGGGAGTGTGCACAGTGTAGAACAACCTAACCTCCTAGTACAGCAGCAGTCAGCTTTGACATGGAGCCAATGACCTGTTTGACTCATTCCAGCAATAAATTAGCTCATCCAGCTGAGTTATATATCATATCCTTGGAACTATCCCAGATGATACCACACATTCCAATAAATGAAAAGAGAACTCTCTCTTGAGAGAGGATTTCTAGTCCCACTGTTTTGGGACGATGAGTTACCTTGACTGCATATGTTATATAAACATTAACCTTTTTATGCTTTAAGTTTGCGCTCATTCCACCTACCCCCAATCCAGCACATATAGAAACTCTTAATGTATTTCTGGTAGAGCATACCCCTGGTAATAGGTGAAATGCTTTGTGACTACAATCCTTGTCATATCATTTGAGTAAATGATTATACTAAAGAAATGAATCTGTTGGTCCATTGTTAAAGAAAAAGCACATGCATGGGGACTGTTGAGCTAATATTAGGAAAACCTTTAGGATTACCCCTAAAATGATGCAAGAAGTAGTTCTGGGAATCCAACTTGCCATGACCTTTGTAAGTGGGACCAACGACTCAAAGAATAACAAATTAAAATAATTTAATGATCACTTTCCCATAATTCATACATATTCACACTAACCAGTAAAAGAGTATAGAGCACATGTTGTCACCTCATTTTTGGGTAAGAACACACTGATGTTCAGAGAAACAAAACAATTTTCCAAGGATACACAATTAAATAAATTGTGGAGGAGGGACTTGGACCAAGGTCTTCTTAGTTCACTGTGAGCGCTCATTCTGGAATGCTGAGCTAGTCACTTCAGGGACATGGGCAATAAGTACTTCAGCCACTTCATTCAGGTTTTATAAATCAAATGCTCTTCCTCCCTCCCTCTTTCTCTTCCTTCCTTCCTTCTCTCCCTCCTTCCCTCTCTCCCTCCTTCTTCCCTCCCTCTCTCCCTTCCTTCTTTCTTTCGTTTCTCTCTCCCTCCTTCCCTCCCTCCCTCCTTTCCTTCCTTCCTTCCTTCTTCCTTCCTTCCTTCCTTCCTTCCTTCCTTCCTTCCTTCCTTCCTTCCTTCCTTCCTTCTTCCTTCCTTCCTTCTTCTCTCCTTCCTTCCTTCCTTCCTTCTTCTCTTTTTCTCTAATCTCCTCTGCTTCCTTAAATCTCTCTTCATTCCCTTCCTTGTTAATATTCTGTGTTCCAAAGTTCCTTCCAACTCTAACATTCTATGTTCTAAGGCTCCCTCCAGCTAACATTCTATGTTCTAAGGCTCTCCTTCAACTAACATTTTGTTCTCTGTTGAACCAGGTGGTCTCAAGGATCCAGTAAAACATAAGCTTTCTCTCAGGAAAAAAAAAATGGAAGGAAGAGAAATTAAATGATAGATTTAATGCTAGTGACACTGAGCAGAATTAAAAGAAAATTTTGAGATTCCCAGTTTCATTAGAAAACCCAATTAGTTGAGAATCATGAAGCCCCAGGAACCAAATCCCTTTTTTAAGTAACCTTTCAGCTCTGATTACAAAAGAAGGTTCTCCACCTGATACTAATTCTTTTTTCTTCGAAAATATTTTGAGTTTGATATTTAATGAAAAGATACCTACAACACTGACTGATACTGCAGTACCAATATGGATGAGTATCTAGATGTCAGCATATCCTAGTAGAAAGAACACTAGCTTGGTAGTGAACGAGATAAAATGAGATCTTTCAAGACAGTTGTGAAAATCGAGTAAGGCTTCATCTATTTCAAAGTTTGAGTAGGCCTGAAGGACTTTAAGGTCAAGGGCATACTTAAGTCCCCTTCTTGTTATCCTCCCTATTTCAGCCAAATATGGGCAACTATGTACTTGTTGGCCAAGTTCAATTTCTTGGGTAGTTCCCGCCTTTAGAATGTAAGATCCTCAGCCAATAAGGATGAGGGTCAGTTGTGGGAGGGGGAATTTGCGTTAGGGATAAAAGTGCCGACCCTACCCCCTACGGTGCTTCCTTCCTTCGACTGTCTGCTCGATGGTGGGACGCCCGATTCTCGTGAGAACGTAAATAAACTTTGCTTTGCTTCTAGAGATCTATCCAGCTGTTTTATTAATGGTTTCTGACCCACACAGTTTTGGGGGCTCATTCTGGGATTACACTACTTGCGGTGAGTAGGTGAACCCTTGGGGTGTTGGCGGGGTGGCGCCCTGCCCTGATTTAGGCAGCCCGCCAGCGTCCAGGGCTTCTCCTTACTCCCCAAGGAAAGTGGGCCCGAAGTGGAGAAACTCAGAGCAAAGCAAAGAGAGAAACTCCGCGGTAAAAATCCCGACCGGTCGGTGGAGGACAGATATCAGTCAAGCAATTTGCTGCGCAGCAACCGAGAAAAGGTAAGCCCCCTGTGAGGCCCTGAGTCTTAAACTCGGAGGGGTCTCTGGACAGGAGCCTGTGAGGCCTGGAGTCTTAAAACTCTGGGTCTCTGGACAGGTAGGCTTGGCTAGGCCTTCTAGGGTGACTGGAGTCAATTGGCGTGTTTGGGTGTTTTTGGAATTTAGATTCTGTCCAAATTCAATGGGTGTGGCCCAGTCCCAGCCAGCCCTCCCGGAGAGAAATGAGAAAAATGATCAGAGAATACCGGTAGATAGTCCCTTGGGAAACAAATTAAGTAATTGGAACAAACTGCCAAAATATAAAGGAAAAAGCAAGAAAAAGATGATAAGGTATTGCTGCTTTGTCTGGGGTGACAAAGACATTGGTGGAGGCACTATTTGGCCTAAATTTGGCTCCCTTGAAGATTGGGTGTGCCAAATACTGAATTTGTATGTTAATAACAAAGAACCTGTTAATCCAGAGGAGGTTCTATATACAGGACTATGGCTTTCCGGGGCTTCTATAAGAGTCGAAGTGTAAAGGACACGAAGGAGGAAACTTTAAAGACCCAGCAATGGGACCCATTGTTATCTCTCCCTCCTCCATACTTACCCCCACCCCCAGAAGAAGCCATGGTCTTAGGAAAGGGAAGGTGAGGACTTAATCCCATCAGCTCCTCCTGGGCCCCTCAGGGCACGGGAGGATTTAATTAGATTGACTCCATCTGGACTCCAGAAAAGAGTCATTCTCCTCTTTAAGGAAGGAATTAGATCAAATTCAAAGAGATATCCGAAATTATCCTTTGCCGGGAACTAAAACCCCAAGTCCTAAATTATATCCATTAAGAGAGGTTCCTTCGGCCCAGGGAGGTATAGGATTTGTGAACGCTCCCCTGAGCACCGCAGAAGTCAGGGCCTTTAAGAAGGAAATGAGGTCCTTGATAGAAGACCCCACTGGGCTAGCAGAACAGTTTGATCAATTCCTGGGCCCTAATGTTTTTACTTGGGGAGAATTTATGTCAATTTTGAATGTTCTCTCCTCACTAGAGGAGAGGGGACTAATTAGAGGTGCAGCTATGAAGGAGTGGATCAGGAGAAACCCTCCAGCTGCAGGAGTAGTGTGAGCTAACCAAAAATACGGTTAGCAGATCCCAATTGGGATTATAATCACCCTATACTTCGGGGAAGTATGTGGGATCGAGAGAGTGTGGCTTCTTTCCTTTACCATGGGTCCTGACTGCAACAGGGCCACGTGGGACCAAGGGAAAGAAACTGCTATTTGGTGAAAAATATAGGTTATTAAAACAAAATGCTGGTAGTTTACCTTAGGAGAGATTGGGGTTGTATCTCCCTACTTAGATGGTGTGTGTTCTAGAGGTATTGGGTAATTTGTAACTGAGTTATGCCTTAAAATTTGTCATCTCTGTTGGGTAATTATAAGTTTTACGAAATTTGGTTCAGTTATTTGAGAATCTTGGAAGTTTTAAGTTTTAAAGACAAGAGACAAGAAAGTTTGATTTGCAAAAGCAATCAATAATTTAAATGGAGCAACTAGTATTGGTTTGGTAGTGTTTAACTTATGTCGGAGAAGGTTTAAGCAAATAAGCTTTGGAAGGAGAGAGATGGGAGAGAAAAAGAGAGGAAAATAGCTCTCCAAAAATGGGGAAGAAAAAGGCAAATTCCCTTGTGAATCTGCCATTTGCCATGGGAGAAGGAGATATAGCCCATGAGGTTGGGGCCTATCTTGAGCTGGCAGATTGGATCCTGGGGAAATGGCACCCTAAAAAAGGTTAATTGAGATAAGTTATGGTTGGGAAGCATGGTGGAGTGGGGGAAGAGTGGCCACATGGAGAAGGGACCCTGTCAGGTGATCTAATCCCCCTTCTCCATTAAATATGGTGGCTACAACACCTTGCTGGTTAGGCTATCAATTGCTTCTACTGTAAAGGAACAGCCTACATTTATATGGTGTTAATAACTGAATGTTTTATTTTTTTTTAAGTCTGCTCTAAGAAGTTTGTTGGAACTGTAGGTTATCTGAAAGTGATTTATTTCTACTAAGATTCCATCTGTCTAAAGCAAATTATTTAATTATTTACGTGCATGGTAATCTCCTTGTTTAAGGAAGGTGATAAAAAAATTACTAGAGCAGGATTTTAATTTGATCTGATAATTTGATAGTGTTATTTCTGTAATGCCGGAGAAACTGAGGCAGGAGAGAGATTAGAGAGATTTAATATTTTATTAATTGGAGAGTAAGATTGACTGGACAGGACTCATGTCTCAGATTATCCAGTCAGACAGAGATAAGTATGCTGGGACCAAGGAATCCATATTGGTCCCAGGGCTGGAGGACCCAAAGAATCCATCGTCCAGCATACAGCTGCCAGACGCCATTCTCCAGCAATGAATGGAGGAACCCCAACTTCTTAAATACCTTTTTGGAGACAAAGAAGAGAAAGGGAGGGAAGGTTTTTTTTTATCAGGGAGGGGAAGCCATAAAACCTAAAAATTCCAGAGACAAAGTAAAGATATCATGGGTTGGTCTTGGAATATTCTAAAGGAATATTGTAAATCCATAAAAGAGTCAGGAGAGCTACTCTTTTATCTTGCTAATTTACAACCCGAGAGCGAATAATCCTTAGTTTTACTGGGTCAGAGACAGAACAGTTAAGGTAACTGAAACAGGGAAACTGAGTCAGGACAGTTAAAGAAAACTGTGGCATAACATTCCACCCTCTTTCTCCTAAATATTCAAACCTTTGAATCTTAGCACCTTCCTCTAGGTATCCAGGAGGTCTTTGACCCACCCTATGTAAAGCAAACAAGCAAAAATAAAACTAGAAAAATGTAAGGACTCATATGGCAAGAGCAAGTCTCTCCCTGATAACCCCAGAGTTAACAGCTACAGCTGCTCCCTTGTTGCAAGCATGTCAGGCCCTCTACAGTTCTGGAGCACCATCTCAGCCAGAGAGTCCAGTTTGAGATGGACAGTTAGGTCTGTGGTCATTTGTGCACTTAACTCAGTCTCTGCTTACAAAGCAGCAGGACCCAAGGCCCATTCAGAGAGGCAGCCCTCTCCATGGGGGAAGGATGAGGCTTGTAGTAGCTCCACCCGTCCCCACCCAGAGAAACAGGACTGCTATTAGAATACAGATTTCTGAGCAGATTATGCAATTAGACCATCAAGGCAGGCAAACTCCAAACTTTTTAGGTGCCTCAAGCCAAACTTCAAGGTCCTTTGAAATGCTGAAATACTTAATGAACTGGGGTTACAGGAATGAACTGGGGTTACAGGAATGGAAAAACAGATCAGAGAGACTGCCAGTGTCACAACAGGTGTCTGATTTCTAAAACTTTTCTAAAAAAATAATCCCAAAAACTGAGTCTGCCAGGGCACTTTTAACAAAATAAGGGATTCTAAAACTAAAGCATCCAAATTCAATCTGAACTAGTGAGGTAGGGGGTGGGGCAGAGATGCCTAAGGCAAAGTGAATAGGAAGCTAGGGGTTCCCATTCTTTCAGGTATTTTGAAAAAATATATCAGTTTCCCCAATGTTCTATCTCTACCTCCCTTTTTTTTTCTCACGGAAAGGAATCATCAAGTGACCATTCCCCATATAAATCCCAAGAGCAAATCAAAATCCCTATACATAACAGACTAATACAGTAGCATTTCTTAAAAAGGCCTAAAAAGCCCTCAAACATAACAGCAATAATTACACAGTTTTAACAAATCCCATCCCAAATCTTAAAACACACAGTAATAGATGATCCAGGCAAGGTTTAACAGTCAGTCATCAACCATTCCTAAAGTTCCTCATATCAGTCCAAAGTACACTCGATGCAGGGTCAAGTCCATGGTCTCATTTTAAAACTGCTGCTTCAGGCTGTGAAGTGATAGGAGGCTCTTATTCCTTGCAGAGTGGGTGTATCATGCTGGCAATCAAAGCTGATCAAAGCTGATCCAGGTTCCAGAAGCAAGTCAATATCTGTAATTTGACCAAAATCTAGAACAAAAACACAAATCTAACACAAAGATTAGATCAGTCTCAGATAGACTCAGTTCACCAGACTGTTGCAAAATACGAGGAGGCCAAAATAAATTGACGAGCAGTTTCCTACATGAAGAGATGAGTTTGCTTTACAGGCCAAGCAAATGGCTGCAGTCTTACAGACCCCTGTTAATTGTCCACTTATCATGTAGAAACCTTAAAGAAACAAAACACAAATATCTAGTAACAGATGGATGACCAGGCGAAATACTCAGTTGCCCAAGCATTTAGGATACAATGATTACATATAACCAGACTGAAAATAGCAAGGCTTGACATAATTGAATTGCAGTAACAGTTCTATTGACCATTGCTCTGATCAGAGAGATCAGTTACAGAAGGAAAAATGCAAGAACATAACTATAACATAAGTAATTGAGTTTTAACAGCTTATCAATCAATTGTCCCAGTAACTGTCACAGGGTGGAGCTTTAAAACTCCCAAATAACATTAGCTAATTAACTCTAAGCCCAAAACTTTTACCTCCGATAACAAATGTCATTAATCAAATTTCGGATAAATTATTTATCATATCCTTATAAGTCATGACAGAAAGAAATTTTGTCTCAGTAAGTTCACAACTTAGAACAATTATCATGTCTAGGTAGATGTTACATGAGTGAACATTATATACATACAAATCATTTTGCTTTTAAAATACCCAATACATAGAAAAACATCCCAAATTGCATATTGTCCATAACAGAAACATTTTCAAAAGGACAAAGAAAACTATTATGTTCAGAGGCCCTTTAAATAACCTCAGGATGACCCAATACAATCAATTTAAACTTTATACAAAAGACCCAATTCCACATAAAAGAATTCAAGAAGGTTTTTTTTAACATAGCAATTAAACTCACATTTACGACCATTTTCTTTTAACCAAAAAAAATTTATGTATCAAGAAACAAATATTCAATCAATTAAGCTAAAGTAAGCATGTCCTTAAAAATCACAGTTTGCTGCACTGGCTGTAATCAGTTAAGAAAAGAAAACGGCAGGAACATACTCAGCAGGGTGAGGTGCGGAGAGGATTCCATGTGGCCATCCTTCCCCCACTCCTGACCCCCTAGGAAAAACTTCCCTCAGGTTCCCCACTCAATTTCCTACATGGGGATCCTTTTCCCATCAGTTTCCCAATATCAGGTTTCTTCCCAAATCCACCCATTTCCAACTTTCTCTTTCCCCCTGACTACATACTTAAACAATCTCCTTTCCTTTAAATGTTAGCACCTGCTCTTCTATATATATATTTTTTAACTTTCCGAATTTTCAAATCCCTTTCAATCTATTTTTTTTCCTTTCCTTTTTTTTTTTTTTCCTTTCTCTCCCTTTTCTCCCTTTTTCTCACAGGCTGCTGCAGTCAGCCAGAGACAGAGAGAGAGAAAGATTTTTAAAACTTCTTGATATTTTCTAAGCCTGCAACACAGAGGCTGAATCCTTATCTCTTACAAGCTTACTAACTTTTAACACAGACACACACAAACAAACATGGAGCTCCAATTTACTATGCACAGTTGCAACGTTTTCCAACCAACAACATAACAGACAAACCACACAGAACATAGAACATATATGACAGACTACACAGTTACAACATTAAGCAAACATATACCCAGAGGCTATTCTCCAGCGTCCCAGAAAATACCCGTCTCAGAATTTTTAAACCCTTCGGTATTTATTCTGAGACCACAGGTTGCTAGCAACAGAACAGACCAGAACCAGAACCAAAACCAGACAGACTTACTCTGCCGAATGCCGAATCAAATGCCGAATCGATTTCGTTGTCCACTGTAGGCCGGACTGAGGCTGAAGAACTACTTCCTTTTCCCAAGGAACAGACCCAGGTCCTGATCCCCCCTCAGGCCTAGGTGGAGACGGAGAGGTCTCTAATCTCTAATCCAGTTCTCAGTTTCTATTATCTCGGCGGGACCTCCAAATTGTAATGCCGGAGAAACTGAGGCAGGAGAGAGATTAGAGAGATTTAATATTTTATTAATTGGAGAGTAAGATTGACTGGACAGGACTCTCATCTCAGATTATCCAGTCAGACAGAGATAAGTATACTGGGACCAAGGAATCCATATTGGTCCCAGGGCTGGAGGACCCAAAGAATCCATCGTCCAGCATACAGCTGCCAGACGCCATTCTCCAGCAATGAATGGAGGAACCCCAACTTCTTAAATACCTTTTTGGAGACAAAGAGAAAGGGAGGGAAGGTTTTTTTTTATCAGGGAGGGGAAGCCATAAAACCTAAAAATTCCAGAGACAAAGTAAAGATATCATGGGTTGGTCTTGGAATATTCTAAAGGAATATTGTAAATCCATAAAAGAGTCAGGAGAGCTACTCTTTTATCTTGCTAATTTACAACCCGAGAGCGAATAATCCTTAGTTTTACTGGGTCAGAGACAGAACAGTTAAGGAAACTGAGACAGGGAAACTGAGTCAGGACAGTTAAAGAAAAATGTGGCATAACATTTCCAAAAATTCTTTATTTTAGAATGAAGAGAGTATTGTTATATCTGAAAGATTTAAAAGTTTCTTTTATGTGGAAACGGATGCACAACATGTGATTTAGAATTGTTCTTTGTATTTGAGTATTTTAAAGGCAAATGATCTGAACTATCTACTTAGATAAGAAAGATAGCTATATAAGCTGTAAACCCTTTAATGTGATTCTTGAGAACTAGATTCATCTGAAGCCCTTGATTAATGATAATTGCTGTAGAAGATAAAGTCCTTTGGCACTGCAGCTAATATTTGCTGGGAGTTTTGAATTCAGGTGTGACTGCATAGGTCAAAAGGTGGAATGGTTAAAACTTAAGGACAGTTACCTGAAGTAAAACTGCCTTAAATAGATATTTTAATTTGGGGCCAGAGTTTGGTTGCTACTATTAATCTTTTAACCTTTTTACTTCCTGGGGCTAGAGTTTCTTTATCTAAAGGTTTACTTCGCCCAAGTACTTGGGGCCACTCCCACCTTGCCTTTTGAGAAAGCTGGAAATCTCATTGCCCTGATTAGGCTAAGGTTTAGGCCTAGAGCCTTTTACATTGTGTGTTGATGGAGGGCAGGGCTATCTCTGGAACCCTAATCCTAGGCCCCTGATTTACTTATCAGATCTATATTGTCGTCAGATGCGTTTTTCATGTTTTGCATGATCATGGGGGGAGAGGGGGCTATATGGGAAGAGAACATTTGATACCCACACAATTCCCCATTAAAAAGTGGAGAAAATGAAATGAAGGGGAATTCACTCTAGGTGAAGGGAAGGAGGCTTATAGGATCAGCTGCCCATGTTGCATTGCTGGAGCAAAGGCTCCTGACCAGTGGCTTTCCTTTCTAAAGTATTAGATCTGGTAGCCAAAGGATGGCTGATCTGTGTACCAGCAGTAGCTGCTACCACTCTCTTGGTAGAAGACAGTAGGAAGCTCACCTTTGGAGGCAGTATTAGAGTAAGTCACACCAAGTAAAAAATCTTATTAAATCAGAGGGCTGGGAAATAGCTCACAGATTTCAGAATGTTGATAATCTTAACTCTGCCTCCTGTCCCCAGGAACAGAATCACCCCTGCAGAGGAATATTGTTGTTAAGAGTTAAATCGATTTTCAAATGAAAGTAAGAGGATTCACAAGACTCCCCAATGCCTGGGGGAGTAAATTGGTTTGTAGATGGATCCTCTAGAGGGTAGATGGGAAAAGGAAAAATGGGTTTGCTATTGTGGATGGAGATAGGACTTCCACTGTTACTAGAGGCAGTCTGCCTGCCCATTGGTCGGCTCAAACTTGTGAATTGTATGCCTTAAATCAAGCCTTGAAATTATTGAGGGACCAAGATGGGAATATATATACTGATTCGGAATAGGCTTGGGGTGTGGTGCATGTATTTGGAAGGATTTGGGAGGAAAGAGGATTTGTAAATAGTAAAGGTGAAGAACTGGTCCATTATACACTAGTTAGAGAGGTACTGGAAAATATTCTGGCCCCTAGGAATGTAGCAGTAATACATATAAAGGGACATCAGATGGGAAGCTCTTTTGAGGCAAGGGGAAATAGATCAGCAGATGAGGACGCCAAGGGAGCTGGAGACCAGGAGATTTCTCATGATGACTGTGATACTTGTACTTCCCCCTAGTCTACCCTCTCCCAGTTTACTAGAAAGAAAAGAGAAGGCCTCGACTCTCAGAGCAGTTGGGAACTCGGAAGGACGATGTCTCTTACCAGATGGCAGAGAGGTATTGACCAAAGCAAATATGAGGCAGGTCCTTCAGCAACTGCACCAGGGCAGTCTCTGGGATGTCCAAAACCTGTGTGATGCTGTGCTGACAAGGTATGTTCCCCTGGCCTATATACAATGGCCCGACAACTGGTGGATGGCTGTCTCGTTTGTGGAAGGACTAACAAGGCTGCTCAACTGCTAGAAACCATGTATAAAAGACTCTCCTGTACCTTAGTGCCTACAGGCACCCCACCCTCTCAAGAAGAAAACAACAAGTGATAAGAATGTGGACTTTTGCAACTATGGACTTTTACAACTATGGACTTTCGAGACAGGAAACAAAGAGCCAAGAAGAACGTGACTACCTGTGTGTAAACTCTGATACGGTTAGCTAAAACCTTATTGTGAACAAACGATATGTCCTAAATTCCTGAGACAAGATAATGTGTGTCCCAGGAAATTGGCCTGGGCGGAGATGGCCAACTAGTATGCCCCATGATGTCAGCCACACCTGTGGTCTGACATTCTTCTCTTTACATTGCAACCCCCCACCCAGAAAACGCATGCAGTCAAATCCATATATAACTAAGATCCTTTTCGTTCAATAAATGAGACCTTGCTCCACCTCAACTCATCTCCCTCCTCATTCCTAACCCCATTCCTTTACAGGCATTAGCCTTACAGGCATTGTCCACCTCGAGACCCACATGTAGGTGACCTGCTGGACGGGTCATCTGGCGCCCAACGTGGGGCCCCGAGGCTGGACACCTGCCCGGCAGATTAGGAAGAAGCCCATTCGTCTGGAACTGCTACGAGACCGCTCCACGGAGAGCCCGCAACTGAAAAGTGAGTAATCATCTGCCACACTCATGGGGACTAACTTATCTAAAGAACAGGCCTTTATTAAGGACCTTAAGAGTAGCCTTAGAGAAAGAGGAGTTAAAATTAAGAAAAAGGATCTTGATCGGTTTTTCCTTTTCATTGATGATGTCTGTCCCTGGTTCATTGTCAATGGCCCTGAAATCCACCCTGCTAAGTGGCAAAAGGTGGGACGGGATCTTAATAACAAGTTGAAAACCGAAGGGCCCGAATCCGTACCCATTCATGTTCTTTCCTATTGGAATCTGATCAATGACATTGTAGAATGTGCCTCCCTTGACGGGGGTCCACGACAGTTACTCATTTCTGCAGAGTCCTGTCTCCGCCCTTTGTCCCGTGTGGCATCCACCCAGTCTCTCCAAAAAACAGGGAAGCCGTCTTCACGACCTCCGTCAGGGATCATTGAGATCCCTCCCGACAAGTCTATCTACCCCCCACTTCCCAAAGAAGGGACGCCCCCCCGTAGAAAGCAATCTCGCATACCCCGTCTTCCCCGCCGCCGAACCTAAACTCCCTGTAAAAAATTAAAGTGAAACTCAGGATGCCCTTAGCGCCTCAGACGTTGCTGAATTAGAAAGCGAGGCCGCAGGGTATATTCCACCTCCTCACAGCTTGCCCCTTCTTACCGCCCCGATACTTAACCCCCTGGTCGCCCCGGTCATTGACCTCTCCACAGCTAAGCAAGACTTAACTGAGAGAGTAAAAAACCTCCGAGAAGTTCTAGACTTACAAACTCACTATCTACAAATGACGAACGAACTCTCGGCATTACAACAATCTTTACAAAGAACTCTCCCTCCCTGTGTCAGGGTATCAGGGACAATTACCCAAAGCGGTGAGACCCTTGAAGAATAAGAAAAACCCCTCTTCACTCACAAAAATTAAAAACCCCGCCCCTGCACAGCTTGCCTTCCCTGTGTTAAGAAGCCAGAAAACTTTAATGGCATCAAAGGAGACAGAGGAGGAAGGTGGGGATGAAGGGGAGGCGGAAACTTCAGGGGAAGAAGGAGTAACAGAAGGTAGCGATCAGGAAGTGAAGCAGAAATTGACATAGGGGAAGGTGGTGAATTTAAAAGCACAAAGTTCAAAAGCATAAAAGATTTACATTCAGCAGTGAAAGCTTATGGCCCTAATGCCCCTTTCACCTTGTCTGCTCTTGAAGCAATCGGACAAGGAGGGTATTTATTGCCCGGGGAGTGGACAAGAGTGGTTCAGGCAGCCCTATCCAGAGGACAGTTTCTCTCCTGGAAAGCCGACTTTTTTGATAGATGCGAAGTGGCTCAAAAAATAACCTCAAAACCGCTCCCACAAAGTCGTGGATATTTGACAAGATAGCGGGCCAAGGCAAATATGCTGCCGAATCTAAACAACGGCACTTACCCCTGGGACTTCTGGCACAAATGGCCGCTGCCGCTACCGGCGCTTGGAGGGCCCTCCCTCCAACAGGGTCACCCTTCGCGCCCCTAAATAAAGTCTTACAAGGAAACCAAGAAGACTTCTGAATTTGTTAGTAGATTGCTTGAAACTGCTGAACGGACATTGGGAGCGGAAGCAGCCAATGATCAGATTGTTAAGAGATTAGCCTATGAGAATGCTAATGCACCCTGCCGAGCCGCACTCCGCGGTCAGTGGAGGGAAAAAACCTTAAATGATATGATTAAGCTCTGTAGGGATATTGACCCTGCCTCTACAAAAATGTCTCAGGCAGTTCACTTAGCTATCGGCGCCGCGCTTCAAAATCCCGGGGCTCCTAGAACATGCTTCAAATGCGGCATGGAAGGACACTTTGCTAAACAATGTCCAACAAACCTCGCCGCTAATCCTGCCCATCGCGCGGCCCCTACTACCCTTTGCTCCAAGTGCAAAAAAGGCTTTCACTGGGGCAATACTTGCCGATCCACACATGACGTGGCCAGGAATCCTATTCCCCCTCCTTCGGGAAACGGCAAGTGGGGTCAACCCCGGACCCCTCAAGGATCTGCACAGGCAGCCACGGGGACCAACCTGCCTTCCCACAACTATACCGGGCAACTGCAGGGAGCGCAGGGGTGGACCTGTGTGCCACCGCCCACACAATATTAAAACCTGAGGAGGGTCCTCAGCCCATCCCACGGGCATCTATGGCCCCCCACCCCCTAACTCCTTTTTTCTTATCATTGGCCGCGCCTCCCCCACCCTTCAGGGGATAATCATATACCCCACACTGGTCAACAATGATTATGAAGGAGAAATTAAGATCATTGCTTCAGCTGCCAATAGCACCATTGATATTCAACCCAATCAGCGCTTAGCCCAAGCCTTGCCCCTCCCCCTTGACACCACTTTTCCCGCACTATCTGACGAAAGAGGAAGGTCTACCCCTGGATCCTCAGATATTTACTGGGCTCAACCCCTATCTCAAGAGCGCCCCACACTGACGCTTAAGATTCAGGGACGTTCTTTTTCAGGCCTTTTAGATTCAGGGGCCGACTCAACCGTTATATCCACCACCCACTGGCCCTCAGCCTGGCCTTTGCAGCCGTCGCTTACTCATCTGCAAGGCATAGGCCAAACCTCCAATGTTATGCAGTCTTCCCAGCTACTGCACTGGGAAGATATAGAGGGCAACAAAGGAACAGTTCATCCCTTTGTAGTCCCCAACCTCCCAATTAATCTCTGGGGGAGAGATATACTCTCACAAATGGGGGTTATCATGTGCAGCCCTAACTCTGTCGTCACTAAGCAAATGCTTGCCCAAGGCTTTCTCCCTCAACAAGGGTTGGGTAAATATAATCAAGGCAACACCCAGCCATTACATTTACAACCCAAACTTGGGCGGCCTCGGCTTCCCGCACCATTTTTCATAAGGGCCACTGGTCCCCCTGCCCTCCAGGCAGACAAAATCTCGTGGAAATCTGACAGCCCCATCTGGGTTGACCAGTGGCCTCTTCCTAAAGAAAAACTTGAGGCTGCTTTAAAACTAGTTCAAGAACAACTTACTGCAGGACACATTGTACCCTCCACCTCCCCATGGAATACACCCATTTTTGTTATTAAAAAGAGGTCAGGTACCTGGAGGCTTCTCCACGACTTAAGGGCTGTCAATAAAACCATGATCCCTATGGGCGCCCTGCAACCAGGGCTGCCCGCCCCCATAGCTATTCCTGCCGGTTTCCATAAAATTGTTATTGACCTCAAAGATTGTTTCTTTTCCATACCTTTGCACCCTGAGGATTCTAAACGCTTTGCCTTCACTATCCCTATCACCAATTGCATAGGACCTTCCCCGCGGTTCCAGTGGAAAGTCCTTCCCCAGGGCATGACCAACAGTCCCACCCTTTGTCAAAAGTATGTGGCTCAAACCATTGACCCTTTCCGGCTTCGATATCCTCGCTTGTATATAATCCATTACATGGATGACATTCTCCTTGCTGGCCCCTCGGAGCAGGAGTTGTCCATTGTTTCTCAGAACTTAATTTCAGCTCTAGGAGCCAGGGGCCTCCATATTTCTCCTGAAAAAGTTCAATTGACCTCCCCTCATTTTTTTCTTGGTTTTGAACTACAGTCTAACGGAGTCACCACCCAAAAAACTCAGATTCGTACTGACAATCTTTGCACACTCAATGATTTCCAAAAATTGTTGGGGGATATAAACTGGTTACGACCCTACCTGAAACTCATCACAGGAGACCTAAAACCCCTATTTGACATTTTAAAAGGTGATTCTGACCCTACATCATTCAGACATCTGACACAAGAAGGGAAAAACACGCTAAAAAAAGGTAGAAAAGGCTATTGACAATCAGAAAATTGGCTATTTCAACCCACAAGACCCACTCTGGCTCCTTTTATTTCCCACCACTCTTTCCCCCACGGGCTTGTTATGGCAAAAATGTCCTCTATACTGGGTCCATGGCCCTGCTACACCCAACAAAATTCTCCCCACCTATCTCCAATTAACTGCAGACCTCATGAAAGAAGGACGAATCCTCTCCATAAAGATCTTCGGGAAAGAGCCCGATCATATCGCCTGCCCATATACAACAACACAAATACAATGGCTTCAACAAAATAGTGATGACTGGGCAACGGCTTCTGTTTCCTTCATGGGAACTATCTCCAACCACTTCCCTTCAGACAAGCTTATTCAATTTCTCAAACGCACTCCCATGGTTTTCCCCCACATTACTAGGACTTCTCCACTCAAGAATGCTCACCTTATATTCACTGATGGGTCCTCCACAGGTAAAGCAGTGGTTAAAGCAGATGGAAAACTTACGTCCTTTCAAACCCCCTATGCCTCAGCCCAATTGGTAGAGCTCTCTGCGGTCATTTGGGCTTTTGAAAGATTTATGGGTCCCCTAAATATTTACACTGATAGTGCCTATATTGCCAACTCTATCCCTTTACTTGAAACTGTCCCTTACATCAAGCCCTCCACCAACGCCTCTCCTTTATTTTCAGAAATCCAAATGCTCATCCTTGATCAAACAGAACCCTTTTTTATCGGTCATATCAGGGCTCATTCTGACCTTCCGGGCCCTCTCGCTGAAGGTAATGATGCTGTTGATCAAGCGACCAGGGATGCCACTATCGCAGCAGCTATGAGCTCCGTGCCTCCTGTGGCTGCGGCCATTAAGGCCCATGAGTTACACCATCTCAATGCACAGACTCTCCGCCTACAATATGGCATAACTAGAGAACAAGCGAGACAGATTGTTAAGCAATGCCCTGGCTGCTTGGTGCACCTACCAGAACCCCATCTGGGAGTCAACCCCCGTGGTCTCATCCCCGGAGAATTGTGGCAAATGGATGTGACTCATTTTTCCCCCTTTGGTAATCTCAAGTACATCCATGTCTCTATCGACACATTTAGCGGGTTCATCTTTGCCTCCCTACAGACGGGAGAGTCCTCTAAAAACGTCATCTGCCACCTCATATCGGCTTTCGCTGTCATCCCAAGGCCCAAAGTTATTAAAACTGATAATGGCCCGGGATATATCAGCACTTCCTTTAAACAATTCTGTGCTCACCTAGGCATTAAACACGTTACAGGTATCCCCTACAATCCTCAGGGACAGGGAATTGTCGAAAGGGCCCACCAAACTCTAAAAAGAACGATTTCTAAATTACAATCTGGTACACAGATGCTTTATACCCGCTCTGGCAATTCCAAGACATTGTTGAATCATGCCCTTTTCGTCCGGAATTTCCTCACCCTTGACTCGGAGGGGAAGTCTGCGGCAGATCGCCTTTGGCATCCCTCCACCGCTGACACATATGCACAGGCGAAATGGAGAGACCCTATCACTAATCAATGGCATGGTCCTGACCCTGTCCTCATTTGGGGTAAAGGACATGCTTGTGTGTATGACTCCCAAGCTCAAAATGCTAGATGGCTCCCAGAACGCCTATAAAACCCTTTAATTCACCCAGGGACCCCCCCTGAGGTTATGCCCTCTTTCTGCTCTCTTTCAGATCTCCTGCTGCAAAGATGTCTCTCGGATGCATCCTCCTGACCCTTCACCTTTTCTTTGGAAATTGCCCTTGCCTGGCACAATATACCATTCTGAATTATACCTGGATGGTCATCAGTGGAGCTGGAGGTGTTGTCTACAGCACCTCCCATCTTGGGGCTTCATGCCCTTGGCCAACCTTATACCCAGACCTCTGTAAATTAGCTCTTTCCCAACATGGAGGATGGGACATAACTGATCTCTATAACCCTCTTCAGCCAGCCCCTACTGCGGTCCCGCCACGACTTCCTTTCATAGATGAATGGCCATACCAATTGGGTTGTGCTACCTCCGCTCACAGATACAAGTTACAGTCTATTCCTCTCTATGTCTGCCCCGGGCTTCATCGTGCCCGTTCCCTAGACTACCGCTGTGGCTCCGCGACTGACTTTTTCTGTGCCTCTTGGGGCTGCGAGACCACAGGTGACACTTATTGGAAACCCTCCTCTTCATGGGACTATATCACGCTGGTGCCTAACTTCACCCGCCCTTCGCTTCGCTCTAAACATGCTGGCCAATGTTCCTCCTGGTGCCACCCCTTGAAGGTGCAATTCACTCAACCCGGGAAAAACAAGGGTGAGTCTCCTTGGCTCCGGGGCTTTACATGGGGCCTTCGCTTATATAAAAAGAATATGAACAACGGGCTCCTGTTTACTATTAAACTCCTGAAAACCACTCCTCAGTCTGCCTCTCCGGTGGGCATTGGTCCGAATCCTGAAATACACATAAGTAGCCACCCCAGATCAAGGCCCAAGGGGCCCCCCTCACCACTCCCACCGCCCACTGGCTCAAGGCCCAAAAGGCCCCCCTCACCATCCCCACCTCCCACTGGCTCAAGGCCCAAAAGGCCCCCCTTACCATCCCCACCTCCCACTGGCCCCTCTGCCTCGCCCCCTCGCCCCACTCTACCCCAAGGACCTCCTTCCACCGCTCACCTGCTCCTCACCCTTGTTAATGCTACTGCACAAATCTTACACAGTGCCAATTATTCCCAGGATGAGGAATGCTGGATCTGTTACTCAGCCATGCCATCCTTCTATGAGGGCATAGCCCGCCGAGGAGACCTGACATTTACCAACAGCCCCTCTAGTCTCCGATGGAACACAGGCTCAACAAAAGGACTTACCCTGAGTAAAATTACTGGCCTCGGGCTTTGTATAACAACTCCGCGACAACCCCTCCCTCTCGCCCTTGAGCCTATTTGTAATACAACAATAGAAATCAACTCCTCTTACACATATGTGGCTGCCCCAAATGGGTCTTACTTCGCCTGTTCCTCTGGGCTCACCACCTTTGTCCCTTCTCAAACATTCATCTCCTCCCATGACTTTCGTGTTCTCGTCACGCTCCTCCCTCACATTACCATTCGCCCGCCTGAGGACCTTTTGTCTTTTTGGAACACGGGCACCTCCCCCCCATGCCAGGTCCAAAAGGGAACCCCTGACCGCCATTTCACTCGCTGTTGTAATTGGGTTAGCAGGGGCCGGTACCGGGATAGCCTCCCTAGTCAGCTCTAATCAGCAATATTCTCAACTTAGTGCTGCTATAGATAGAGATCTCCGAGAGCTTCAGACAGGTCTAGAACATCTCAAAGACTTGGTCGCCTCCTTAGCAGAAGTGGCTCTACAAAACAGAAGGGGATTAGACCTGTTATTTTTACACCAAGGAGGCCTTTGTGCTGCATTAAAAGAGGAATGTTGTTTTTTTGTAAACAAACTTGGCCTAGTGGAAAATAGCATTCAGAAAGTAAAGGACAGTCTAGAAAAACGTAAGAAAGAGCGAGAACAACAGGAGTCTTGGTATAAAAATTGGTTCTCCTCTTCCCCTTTGCTCACTACTTTACTCCTAAGCCTCTTGGGACCCCTCGTTGGTATCCTTCTTTTAATATCTTTCAGCCCTTGGGCCTTTTCCCGACTAACCGCCTTTGTTAAGTCTCAGGTTGATGCAGCTGTTCAGAAGAAAGTTCAAATCTACTATCAACGCCTTCCTAAGGCAGATTCCCATGAAAACCTCAGCATCGACGAGCCTGGTGCAGCTTTACAATTTTCTACCATGGTTATGCATGACCCCTGGTATCGCAGATAGTGGACTCGGTTGAAGTCCCCCTGTGCCGGCTGTGGGTGAGCCAATGACGGGATTATTGTGGCCCCATATTTCAGGAACATCATACCCTCTGGCTGCAGGAACACCCAATGACGGGATTATTGTGGGCCCGTTCTCCAGAAGCACACCCCGGAAGTTTGATGCTGGGGTGCTGGGACGGATGCCGCCCACATAGCCTAAGACAGGGGTCCTGCCTTTTTTCTGGCCTTTAAGGTCGGATTATTTGGGTACTGAATATGGACACCGGCCACATAGCCTAAGACAGGCCTCCCACCCATATATAAATAAAGAAAGGGGGACATGCCAGAGACCATGTATAAAAGACTCTCCTATACCTTAGTGCCTACGGGCACCTCACCCTCTCAAGAAGAAAACAACAAGTGATAAGAATGTGGACTTTTGCAACTATGGACTTTTACAACTATGGACTTTCGAGACAGGAAACAAAGAGCCAAGAAGAACGGGACTACCTGTGCGTAAACTCTGATACGGTTAGCTAAAACCTTATTGTAAACAAACATCCTAAATTCCTGAGACAAGATAATGTGTGTCCCCCACATCTCCGCCCAGGAACTAGATAACGAGTATGCCCCAGGATGTCAGCCACACCTGTGGTCTGACATTCTTCTCTTTACATTGCAACCCCCCACCCAGAAAACGCATTCAGTCAAATCATATATAACTAAGATCCTTTTCGTTAAACAGATGAGACCTTGCTCCACCTTAACTCGTCTCCCTCCTCATTCCTAACCCCATTCCTTTACAGGCATTAGCCTTACAGGCATTGTCCACCTGGAGACCCACATGTAGGTGACCTGCTGGACGGGTCACTCAACGCCAGATCCCAAAAGGAGGACAACCTCCGAGAATCGGACCATTCCAAAGCATCCAGGTAGACTTCACTGAGCTGCCACCAGTGGGTCGCCTCAAATATTTGCTGGTCATAGTGGACCATCTGACCTCATGAGTGGAGGCATTCCCCTCAGCCCGAGCAACTGCCTCGACAGTAAGGTCTTATTAGAACAAATTATTCCTAGATATGGAATAGTGGAGAGGATAGACTTGGATCAGGGAACACATTTTTCTGCCCAGGTGTTGCAGAATGTGATCAAATCACTTGGGATCTCCACACCCCTTGGCTTCCTCCCTCTTCTGGGAAAGTAGAAAGGATGAACCAGGAAATAAAACGGCAACTGACTAAATTATGTTTAGAGACCCAACTACCTTGGACTAATGTCTTCCTCTTGTTCTGGTCAGAATCAGAACCAAGCCATGTAGAGAAATTGGGCTTTCAAGTATTGTACGGTCATCCTCTCTAGGCTTGTCCTATGGGAAACTGAGGCCCTATCTTGGAGACAAAGGATTTTTCTTAAGAGGTGTTAAACCATTGCTAAGACATTTACAAGAATTTCAACAGAAGGGTTAATAGTTCAGACTCCTAGGTTTCCCTCTTCATAGAATTCAGCTGGAGATTGGGTGTTAATCCATTCCTGGAAGGATGAGAAGCTGACTCTGCTGGGACGGACCCTGATGGACCCTGCCAGATAATACTGACCCCTCGGACACTGCTATTCGCACCCGGGAGCGAGGCTGGACACACCACACCAGAACAAAAGGACCTGTGGTGCCACCTTTATCCAAGTGGACAGTTGAAGATGGGGAGACCTCAAATTACATTTGAGGAGGGGACTTCCACTGAATGGGACACATTCTGAATCCAGTGCGCTGTAATTGTATGACTTTTCTTACATTAATTACTTTGGGAAATTCTCATGGGGCTATTTCCTCATGATAGCCATAGAAACCAGACCTTTATCTTCCAGAGATGAGAACCAGCTCCTCCTGTTCATGCAGAATATAGGGAGAACTTTTAATTTATCAAATTGTTGGATCAATTGGTGGATCCCAACAACTGAGCTAATGGCCATGGGAACCTATACCTTTTAAGCCCTGCCTGGATCCTTAGTAACTGATCCCAAATTCAATTCATAATGGGGCTTATTTCTGGAACTTAGAAGAGAAATATCAGTGGCCATTGATAGAAGATAGGATTTGTTAAACAGGGAGCTGGGAAATAGTGTATGTTAGTGGATTTAACTCTGGACGAGGACTTCCTTTGTCTGCTCTGTCTCTAGGAGACACGAGGGAGGCTGCAAAGATTTGGAAAACTTAAATTTTTACTTGTCTGACATCAATGGGTTGGTACCATGTCACCGCAGGGACACCTGGGAAACATGGGATTGTTTCCCACATTTTGGAATACCTCTAACCCAATAGGTAAATGGCCAGTTCCCAGTTGTAGGAGGAAGGATCAGGGTTTATGGAAATGTCAGTATGTCACCTTTGTAGGGGAAGATCCCCTAGGGATGAGGGATCAGCAATATTGCCCTTTTACAAGGAATAGTGCAGACATATTTTTGAGGGAACAACCTATTCTAATGGGTCATTATTAGATCTGTGGCTTAACTGCTTATACTCTCCTACTTGGACTAATAAGGCCAAAATTTTTCTTTCTTCCTGAATAGGCAAACGATGATTTGGGGGAGTCTGTGCGAAACTGAATTTATCAACATGTTGTATAAAGATTGATGACAATGGAAATGTAGTAAAAGAAATCACTAAGAACATTAGGAAACTTGCTCATGTTCCCGTACAGACCTGGACCTCACCGTTCAATACTTCTTGGTGGTCCTGGTTTGGGGGAAGCTGGTGGAAACAGTTCCTTTGGTTTGGCCTCATAGCACTCAGCAGTGTTATATTGCTCCCTATTTGCATACCTTGTTTGATCCGATTAATAACCAGAATAGTCCAAACCTCATTATCTAGAATGATTAGGTTGGAAGAGAATGTTGAAAGGTCTGTTAGATTGATGGTGTTAAAAGGACAAGGGTGGGAACCAGTGGTCCAGGGGGGCAGGCAGGAACCAGAAGGGGATGAGAAATTCGATAGAGAATGTGAAGTTATGCTACAAGAATTTGAAGAGATCTCAGTGTATAAATAAGAGGGGGGACTGAACTAGATAAAATGAGATCTTTCAAGACAGTTGTGAAAATCGAGTAAGGCTTCATCTATTTCAAAGTTTGAGTAGGCCTGAAGGACTTTAAGGTCAAGGGCATACTTAAGTCCCCTTCTTGTTATCCTCCCTATTTCAGCCAAATATGGGCAACTATGTACTTGTTGGCCAAGTTCAATTTCTTGGGTAGTTCCCGCATTTAGAATGTAAGATCCTCAGCCAATAAGGATGAGGGTCAGTGGTGGGAGGGGGAATTTGCGTTAGGGATAAAAGCGCCGACCCTACCCCCTATGGTGCTTCCTCCCTTTGACTGTCTGCTCGATGGTGGGACGCCCGATTCTCGCAAGAACGGAAATAAACTTTGCTTTGCTTCTAGAGATCTATCCAGCTGTTTTATTAATGGTTTCTGACCCACACAGTAGCCTTTGAGATCCAGATTCAAGTCTCAGTCATATCTCCTAATTGCAGTGTGACTTTGGGAAAATCAATCAACTCTTCAAGTCTCATATTCTTCATCTATAAAATGAGAATCTCAGTGTTACTTTGAGTAAAATGGCCATGCAAATAGTTTTATTATCTGGGGACTAAGAGAACCATGTCTGCCTCATCAACCACTGAGGGTGGCTATTAAAGAATAACTGAAATAAGGCATGTGAGGATTAACTTGAACGAGATAAAATGAGATCTTTCAAGACAGTTGTGAAAATCGAGTAAGGCTTCATCTATTTCAAAGTTTGAGTAGGCCTGAAGGACTTTAAGTCAAGGGCATACTTAAAGTGTCTCCTCCCTGCTATTTTAAGAACATACTTAAAGTCTCTTCCTGCTATCCCCTCCCTGTTAGACCCCTAAGGGCATACTTAAGTCCCCTTCTTGTTATCCTCCCTATTTCAGCCAAATATGGGCAACTATGTACTTGTTGGTCAAGTTCAATTTCTTGGGTAGTTCCCGCATTTAGAATGTAAGATCCTCAGTCAATAAGGATGAGGGTCAGTGGTGGGAGGGGGAATTTGCATTAGGGATAAAAGCGCCGACCCTACCCCCTACGGTGCCTCCTCTGTTCAATTGTCTGCTCGATGTGTGGGACACCCGTTCTCGAGAATGTAAATAAACTTTGCTTTTCTTCTAGAGATCTATCCAGTTGTTTTATTAATGGTTTCTGACCCACACAAACTGATACAAGAAATCTGAATAGACTTTGTAGACAATAAAGCTTTATAAAAATGTGAAAGATTATTGATGGTAGGATTTAGGGCATCTCATGATTTAGAATAAAACATTTTTCTTTACACCCTAGTGTCCTCCTCTGTGAAATAAGGGTCTTGGACTCAGTGATCTCTAAGTTTTTGTTTTTTTCCCCAGCTCAAATATTCTGTGCTTTCTCTTGAGAATCTTGAGAGAGTTTTTCATATTAAAATTCTCTGAGTGGTACAGAGCATTATCATGCCCTAAGGATAATTAATAGAATCATAAAATGTTATAACTGTGAGAGACCTTAGAAATCATTTAGTCAGGGACAGCTAATTCCCCTGAAATGGAAATGGACAATTGGCCCAAAGAAATTGGTGCCTCTATAGATGATCTAGAGACCTGAAGGTCATAGACATCTATCCTCTCTGTTGGAAAAAGGGAAGAATCATGGAGAAAGAGAGTTCCCAATTTTTTTTTTTTCTTATTGCAAGATTGAAGTGCAGGCGTGGATACAAAGACACAAGAAAGAAATTAACATAAATGTATAAGTAAAAGAAAAAAAGATAGTTTCACAAAATATATAATTTAAACCACTTGATTAAAGCTTATCTGTGAGGAGATCCTCTTCATGAAAGACAATACAGTATAGTGGGAAGAAAAGTGGCTTTGGAGCTAGCAAAATAGCCTGTGACATTTATCTGTATGACCTTGGACTTGCTACTTAAACTCACTTGTAAAATGGGGGTGGGGGGGAATCTGTGAAATCTTTTCCAGCCCTAGATTGGTGACCATAATTGAGCAGATGGGGATTTCTATGCCTTCTTCTAATTATCCTTTTCATGAATTTCCTGTAATTCTTCCTACGGGTGCCATACAATGTTGGTTGAGATCTCCTACTTTAAGTTGGGCAGCTAGGTGATAGGCTTAGAGACTGGACAAGTCACTTAGCCCTATCTGCCTTAAGTTACTTATATCTATAACTGAAGCTGGAGAAGTTAATGGCAATCCCCTACAGTATCTCTGCCAAGAAAACTCCAAATAAGACCATGAAGAAGCAGAACTAATTAAAACAACTGAAAAATAACAAGAAAGCATTTAAGGAGTCCACTATTGTGTCCCACACATTTCCTCTGAAGATGCAAACCTCTGGAAGTTCTTTCTATATCTCAAATAATAAATATGCCACTTTTGATTATACTCTATCTGATTTTCAGTCAAGAGAACATAAGTTATTATATAAGCTCCTGGTTGATTTGTAAAATAAGAAATAATTATTATAGTTTATAGGTACCTGTATCTCCCCTATACCTTTCACACTCAAATAGCTCTAAGTGAGATATGAGAGACAGCATTGTGTAAGGCAGACTGAGATAAAGAGACAGAGACAGGAGAGAGAAAGACAGACAAAGAGACAGAGATGGGAGAGGGAGAGGGAGAGAGAGAGAGAGATGGAGAGAGAGACAGAGACAGAGAGAGAGAGACTAGGAAGAAGGTGAGGAAATGTAGCAGCAAGCAGCAGACTGCAGTACATGAGAACTTAAAATTCTTTATTTATAAAAACCAGAAAATAACACTTAATATTTATCTAATAGTAGTGTTATAAGGAATTCACTCTGTAAACTTTAAAGCTCTATGATTTCCCATTATTAAACAATTAGCATTATTTCTAAGACTATGTCTCCCTAAGAGGGCCTATTTCCTCATTTGTTATGAGAGTTCACATTTATGACTAGACTAGATTTTTTTTCAAGTTCCCTCCAACTCTCAAATTCCCCCAGACCTTCCAGCTTTATTTCACATCTACTCTTTTTTTTTATATGATGATCAATTTTTTTTTTTTTTTAATAACTTTTTATTGACAAAACCCATGCCAGGGTAATTTTTTTTTTTTTTACAGCATTATCCTTTGCATTCACTTCTGTTCCGATTTTTCCCCTCCCTCCCTCCACCCCCTCCCCTAGATGGCAAGCAGTCCTTTACATGTTGAATAGGTTACAGTATATCCTAGATACAATATATGTGTGCAGAACTGAACAGTTTTCTTGTTGCACAGGGAGAATTGAATTCAGAAGGTATAAATAACCTGGGAAGAAAAATAAAAATGCAAGCAGTTTATATTCATTTCCCTATGTTCTTTCTTTGGGTGTAGCTGCTTCTGTCCATCTTTGATCTGAATTAACTCTCTTTATTGAAGAGATCCACTTCCATCAGAATATATCCTCAAACAGTATTGTTGTTGAGGTATATAATGATCTCCTGGTTCTGCTCATTTCACTTAGCATCAGTTCATGTAAGTCTCGCCAGTCCTCTCTGTATTCATCCTGCTGGTCATTCCTTACAGAACAATAATATTCCACATGGTCTACTCTTAACCCCTTTCTGAAGTCAATGGTGTTTCTTTCTTTTTTTCCTCTCCTCTAAGTAGCAACTTTTTCTCTGCCTTTATTGGCCTTGCTCACACCATCCTTGCCAAAGACATGACTATTGGGCTAGTTATCATTAGTCCTGTGCTGTTTAGTTGTTAAAGATTTCAGAAGCTTTCACCTTTGGACCAGAAGTTGACAAGGGACTCAACCAATCTCTTAGGGTGTGCTATGCAGTGGGGCAGAAATTTTTAAAATTAAATTTTAATTAATGCCAGAAAATTCACTTCTGTTTAGGACAAAAAGGGATTTGTTTATCAACTGAATTCAACTAATTTTAGGATCAATTCAGTTCAGTTCAATTCAATTTAATTGAAGAGCCTCTATTAAGCATCTATTGTGTTCTAGATCTTAAGTGCTTTCTGTTGTTATTCAGGCATTTCAGTCATGTCTAATTCTTTGTGACCTCTTTTAAGGTTTTCTTGGCAAAGATACTGGAGTAGTTTGCCATTTCCTTTCCCAGCTCATTTTATGGATGAAGAAACTGAGGCAGACAGGATTAGGTGTCACATAGTTGCTTAAGTGTCCAAGACTATATCTGAACTCAGGAAAATGGTTTTCCTTGACTTCAGGCCTGGCACTCTAGCTGCCTTACACAAATAATAATGAAAACAATTTCTGACCTTAAGGAGTTGCCTGGATAAAGGCCATGTGTTCTTCATCGTACCTGACGATATGGGCACAAGTAAGAAAATGCAAAATATATATGAAATAACTATAAAGTAATTTTTCTGGGGGGTGGGAGTGGGGAACAGAATTGGAGGAAAGAAGAAGGCCTTAATGATGGGGTTCTAGAGGCAGTCAGAGAGTTGTGGGAATCCTCTTTTGGTTGGCACAGGTCCTTCATGAAAGAATTCACAAACCCTAAGAGTTTTAGGTGGCAAAAAGGGAAGTTTATTGTTGGATGAGAAGCTGGCTTTGCTAGAAAGACTGACTTCTTCAGTGGTAAAGTCCTGGCAGAGAAATAACAAAAGCTTTTTTCTTTGAGAAGAGAATGTCTTCACAGTGGGCAGGGTCCTGGCAGCTATGTCAAAGAGGTAAAGCATGCTACTTTGGACATTCTGGAAAGAAGTGATTTTAGAAATATCCTTTATAGAAAATCTGAGCCTCAGGTTTCAGGTTGAAAAGAAAGCCAAAGTCCCCAAGTCTAGATCTCCAATTGAATGGAAATCACTTTTTGAAGGTTTCTGGAATTTGGAATTTCCTGAAAAGGGGTGATTTGCCTTAGAAAAGCCCAGCCAGGAGGATATGTTCTCATAGACTCTCTGAAGTCTGGGCGAGGGGGGTCAGCAATCAAAGCAGACAAAATTTCAGAGTCTTAATTTTACAGATCAAAAGCGAACACAATTTCATACCCCCATCATTAATATTGGAATCAGTAAAAACCTTTTAGGGCAATTAGGTAATGCCAAGTCTCAAGTCAGCAAAACTCATTTTTCTGAATTCAAATTTGGCCTCAGACACTTATTAGTTGTGTGATCCTGGGTGAGTTACTTAACTTGGTTTGCCTCAGTTTCTTCATCTGCAAAATGAACTGGAGAAGGAAAGGCAAACCATAGTTATGTCTTTGGCAAGGAAACCCCCAAAGGGGTCATGAAGAGTTAGACACAATTGAAATGACTGAATAACAACTAAAAAGATCTTTTGGAGGAGGTAACACTTAAAACATAAAATTGTATGTGTTTTGGTGAAAACCTAAACTTTCAAGAGAACAGTAGAAATTCCCAGGAGCCTCCATTTTCAAACTTTTCCAAGTATTCTCAAATGTCTGATTTGATGATCATGTTGGACTATGTGGTCACCAGCTTCCTTTCAACTCAGAACCCTATTATGCCTTATGAAGTTGTCCTTGAATAGTGGGCCCTATTAGACTAAAAAGATTTCTTGATGCACAGGAATTCTAGACACTGAGAGAGGAGGGTAGAGGAGGAGGGTTTGGTGAATGTACTACTCTGATGGCTCTCACATCAAATTCGGTAAACAATTACTAGACTGTCAGGTTGTCTCTGAAAATGGTCACATAAAATTTTAAAATTAGAAGGCACCTTAAAAGGCTCTCTAGGTTAATATCCAGTTGTTAATTTCTCCCTTCAAAAATATATTTATTTATCTGTGTATAGGTTGTTTTTTCTCTTTCCCAGTAGAATGTAAACTCCTTGAAGGCAGATTCTATATTGTTTTTGTGAAACAGAATCTTCTCATATGTGCTATTAAAATGTGAGGTCCTTGAGAGAAGGAACTGACTCACTTTTCTATTTGTACACTGTGCTTTAGCACAATGTTTGGCACATAGTAAGCATTTAAATGCCTTCTCATTCATTTGTTTATTCATGGATGCATGCTATGTATTGCTTGCAAATAGGACATTTGGAACATGTGGGGATATTTGGAAATAGTTATTGGAACATGAGATACTCATTTAATTGACTGAAACTGAATGAGAATACTTTGCACAAGATCTCTAGTAGTCATCCATCCTTTAGCTTGAGACCTGTAGGAAGGAAAAATTGATTACCTGTCAAAGCAGCACAATCTACTTTTATATAGCGAGAATTATTAGGAAGTTTTCCTTATTATCAAACCTGAATTTGCTTCTCAACAACTTAACCCCATTGTTCCTATTTCTGCCCTTTGGGGTCAAGCAAAGCTACTCTAATCTTCTATATAACTATGAGGGCCCTTCAAATACTTGAAGACAATTATCAGAGATGTCTTAGAGATTTCTTTTTGCGAGACTAAACACTTAGATTAGCTTCAATCTGTTATGTGTAGTTTCTCTGTTATATATATTTTATATACTCTGTTATATATACTCCATATATATGTCAGTTAGATAACTGGTTATTGTTCTTCCTAACATAGGTATCCATGGCTGAATACAATACTCCAGGTATAGTGTGACCAGTACAGAACATATAAGGATTCTATAGTCATACATAAAATCCCATTAGCTTTTTTGATTGTCATATGTTAACTCACTGAATTTGTAGTCTTTTACTAAGACCTTCAGAATTTTTAATACTAATTATACTAAATTTTAAGGATTCACTCATCATTTTAGCTTATTGTGATCTTTTTATATCTTGACTATCATCCAACATATTGATTAAGTCTTACCAGCTTTGTGTCAGCTGCAATTCTGATAAATCTTAGTCTAAGTTATTGGTTGAAAAGAAAGGTTAGATAGGATATTGCCTAAGACATTCCTGGGGCACTCCATTAAAGATCTCTCTCCAAATTAATATCACTGATGTTGATGAAGATAATTCATATTTACAGAATACTTTAAGGTTCACAGATGAGTTTAAGTGATTTGACCAAGGTTATATTTAGCCAAATGAATGGAGATAAAGGAAGAGGTTATGATTAGGAGTCATGAGGACTTGACCCAGAACTGAATCCAAGCCAAACTGATTCGATTTCTCCACTGCGAGGAAAGGAGTGATTACCAGCTGGCCCAAAGTCCCAAATTCCTTGGGAGGATCTCCATAAGGGAAGCTTCATGGGGTCTGAGTTTACTTCTAAGATAGAAAACTGGATTTTTCTTTGCCTTTTAAAAATTGTCCTTAGTCTGGGGAAGCCCATTTCCAAGACCAAAATAGGCCTTTGTTACAAAGCAAGCTGTGATCTGAGACAAATTTTGTAAAATAATTTATTTTGAATCTGTGTTACTATATTAGAGGTCATTATAATTTTCACTTCCTTTTTCCTTTCTTTCTCAAGTTCTTTATGTCTTTCTTTTTTTTTTTTTTTCATTTTATTAATTTTTTGCATTATCTTTGAATGTGTCCCTTTCCTTCCCCTACTCAGTCAACTTTTCCTTAAAATAAGGTTAAAATATTTCAGTAAATCCAACTAATACATATACCATGTCTGACAGAATATGTAATAGGACATACATTTTCTCATCTTTTTTTTCTGTCAAATTTGGTCAGTAAAATTGTACAATGTTCACTTTTGCTCTACTGTTTGTTCTTCAGTTTATATTTTTCCTAACTTTGCTTACCTAACCCAGGATCTGTTCATATTTCTTTCCACGTTTTACTGAATTCCTTATATTCAGTTTCTTATGACAAAATAATATTCCATTACATAGGATCATATGCCCACAACTAGACCCAATTTGTTTAGCCAGTCTTTGATCAATGGGCATCTGCTTTGTTTCTGGTTCCTTGCTACCACAAAAAGGGAGGGTAGAAGTATCCTGGAATAAAGGAAATCTTTTTGTATTTGACCTCCTCAGAAATCCCTTAAGTCAAAAGGTATGAGACATTTAAACTTCATTCCATCCCAACTCCTCCCTCCCTCTCTTTCTCTCTCTCTCTCTTTTTCTTTCTTTCTTGCTTTCTTTCTCACTTTCTTCCTTCCTTCCAGCAAAATTTCAAGTTGCTTTCTTGAATGGTTGAACAGATTCAGAGCTCCCCCCAGCTTTTTCGACTTTTCCCACAACTCTTCCAATTTTATTTATTCCTATATTTTATAGTCATTTTCAATTTCCTAGCTGGGAAATGAAATGTTAGACGTGTTTTAATTCACATTTTGCTTTAAAACATTTTATTTTTATTGATGTCTTTTGTTTTTATATAACTTTTGTTTCCTAATATATCCTTTACCTCCACCCATTGAGCTATTTCTTGTAACAAAGATTTAAAAAGAAAAGGGGAAAAAGTTCAGTTAAATTAATCAGCAGTTGTAGTGCATGTGATATTTCATATTCATAGTTCTCCACCTTTACATCAGAGGAGAAAGAAGGTTCCTTGCCTTATCTTGGGGACCAAGATTGATCATTATAATTACATGTCATTCAGTTTCATTTTATTGTTCTTTCAGTTTACATTTGTGAAGGTGCTGCATATATTTCTTCTGGTTCTGCTCACTTTACCTTCTAATAGTTCACATAAGTCTTCCCACATTATGAGTTTCTCACATTATGGAATCATTCCCTAGTTGATGTATGTTCACTTTGTTTCATTATTTCTTGATGTTCCATGGAATCATTAACTTTCATTTAGCCAGTTCTAATTTTTAAGGATCACTTTTGTACCTCTTTTATAAGTTATTAATTCTCTTTTCATAACTTCCTTGCATAACTCATATATTCCCCCATTTTTACTATACCACTTAAAAAAACACCAATTTTTTTGTTCCTTACAAAAAAAGATTTCTTTACCTCTGCTAGGAACTTTGTTGTGCTTGAATACAGTCTGCATTTTTCTCAAGATTTTGCTTCTAAGTGTTTCAAATAGTTGTCTTCTGATTTTGTGTCTTAAGCATCCCTATCACCACAGTAGCTCTTTATGGCGAGGTCTTTTGTTTGCTCATTATTTCACTTATTTCTTGACTTTGGATTTTTTGTTAATGTTGAGTTCTGTTCACTTTTGAGAAACATATGTGACCCAAGATTTTGTATTTTTTGGTGTCTGAAAATTTTTTTATGCTTCTAAGATAATGTGATCTGGGGAGAGGCTTGTTCACTGACTTTTAATATAATCTTCTCAAGTTCTTGACCAGGTTTGGGTCTATTGGACTGCATATAGTTGAGTTTCAGTAGACAGCTACTGAACTCAATTATTGTGAGCTATCTGGGAAGTTCTGAAGGCTCAGAGCAAGAAACTACTTGGCTCATCTTTATATTGCTTTCCTGTTCTGATTATTCTTCTATAGCCTTATGAATAGGGTTAAAAGTTGGAATTGAGTCTCCCCTCTCCTCAGGCTCAAAGCCACATTGCTACATATTTTTAAACTTGTTACTCACTCTATACATAGGAAGGATCTTTCTTGACTTTTCTCTTACCAGAAACTGGGTAACAGGTGACAAAGTTGCCAAGTAGCACCCATTTCTGATCCCAGTCCTTGGTCAGGGGTTCCCTGGGATCTCTATTTGACCTAGTACTTTCAATCCTGATGTTCAGACTCTCATCTTTACTTTCCCCTACATGCAAATACTTCCATTTGCTGCCTTTGGATTGGAAAAAAAAATCTCAGATTATTTATTGTTAATTTTTCTTGGCTTTCCTGACCATATTTTAGAATAATGTGTTTTTTAGGTTGTTTTAGAAGAGGCATATTGGGTGAGCTGGGGAAAAATGCTGACTTATACCCTGCCATCTTATCCACTTTTCCCCAGTATTTTACTGACAGAGTGCTTCTTTAAGTTGTTTGGTATATTTGTGAATTTTCTTGCTAGCTATATACTCCTTGGAGCATATGTCTAGTAATAGGATCTCTGAGTCAAAGGGTATGAACATTTTAATGACATTCTTAGTATAATTGGAAAATTGCTTTTCAGAATGGTTAGACCAATTCACAGTTCCACCAACATTTTATTAGTCTGTCTGTCTTCCTGCAACCCTTTTGACATTTATTATTTCCATATTTCATGGATAGGAAGTAAAACATCTCAAGGATGTTTTGATTTGCATTTCCCTTAGTGATTTGGAGCAATTTTATTATGTTTTTTATAGTTTATGATTCTTTTTGAGAATTGTTTGTTCATTTCCCTTGACTGCTTTTCTATTGGAGAACATTTCTTAGTCTTCATTTATATTAATTCCCTATGGATATCAGATCTCTGTAAAAGATATTTGGTACAAAGATTATTTTACCAATTAAAACTTTTCCTTCTTTTTTTTTTTTTTTTTTTTTTTTTTTTTTGATTTTGTCCTGTGAAAATTTTTTAAGTTTCATATAATTAGCTGTCTATTTTTTCTTTTGTGATTTCTTTTATATCTTGTTTGGAATAATGACTAAAGCTCTAGTCCTGGGGTCAGGAAAACCTGAGTTTAAATCTTGCTTCAGGCACTTAATAGTTTTGTAACTTTGAACGTCACTTAAATTTCTTGCATTAGTTTCCTTATTTTTAAAATGAAAAGTTGTTCAAGAAAAATATAAAGTAAGATTTGTAAGGTACTTTACAAACTTCAAAGTGCTTTATAAATACTAGCTATTGCTCTTGTCGTTATTGTTTGGCAAAAATTCTCCCCACTCAGAACTGTGAAATATAGCTCTATGTATTTTTATACATTGGAAAAAAATGTTTTTTCTTTTATATTTAAATCCTTATCTATTTGGAACTTAATGAAATGGTGTAAGAAACTGATAGAAACATTTTTTTTGCCAAGTTACTTTACAATTTTTCTAGTTCTCTAGTCAAACAGGGAATTCTTCCCCAATTAGTTATGTCCTTAGATTTGTCAAGTAATGAATAATTGAAATGAATTGAATTATTTCTGATTCTTGATTATCTGGTCTGGTCCACTGAAATACTTTTCCATTTCTTATACAAGTATCAAATCGTAGGTGCTTAATAAATGCTCTTCTGATTGACTGATTGCCAACTACCATGTTATATCCTTTGAAGTCTCGAATTATGATTCCTCCTTTATTCCTCTTTTCTATTATTTCCTATAAATTTCTAGACTTTTTGTTCATCTTAAGCAGGGATTCTTAGCATTTGTATGTGTTGTATGTGTGTCAGGGTGGAGAGGGAACCCATTTTGTCAGTCTGATAAAGCTAATGGACTCTTTCTCAGAGTTTTTAAATGTACAAAATGTGTGTGTGTGTGTGTGTGTGTGTGTGTGTGTAAATTCACTTGAAATATATCCATGCACTCCTTGATGGGTTCCAAGTTAAGAACTCCTGCTCTAAATGAATTTTTCATTATTTTGTTTAGCTTTATAACACAGCACCTAGAAATTGCAGTTTATGAGAGGACATGGTATAATATTAAGTTTATAAATTAATTTAGCTAAAGTCATAATTATGACTTTATAGCTAGCTCGATCTGGTCATGAACAATGAATACTTCAACTTTCTCTATCCCTCTCTCTCTTCCTTCCTTTTTCTTTCCTTATTTCTCTTCCTTCTTTTCTTCCTTCCTTTCAAGAATATTGTGAAATTGTGTTTATATAGATGCTAGATATATTTTGGTATATTATCCATTGTCAATAATTGTGACCTGGATGAAGACCCTGCAAAGGAGACTATGAAGGAGTGGTCTGGCAATTAAGAAAAGAATCAGGAAAAAGAAATGTCCTGAAAACATAAAAGAAGATAAAATATCAAGGATAGGCAGGCGAACAGTAGTGTTAAAGATTGTCAAGAGACCAAGGAGGATTGGCACTAAGAAAAGGGCCAGTGGAATTGACAATTAAAACTACTGGTAACTTTGGAGAGAGCACTTTCAATTGGATGATGAGACTGGAAGCCAGACTGAAGAGGGTTAAAAAGAAAGTGCGAAGAGAGGAAGTGGAAGTATTGGTTATAGATGACCTTCTCAAGGAGTTTTTTCATGAAAGGGAAGGAAGTTAGAAGATAATAGTGGGATGGATAGATCAAGTGTTTTTTTGAAGAGTAAGATACCCGTGGACATTTTTGTAGATAAGAATTCATCCAGTAAACAGGGAGAGAGTAAAGATCAGTGTGAAAAGGGAGATTTTTAGATCTGCTGGACGAAATAGAATAGAATTTGATATAGATGACAAAGAGGTGTAATGGAAAGATTACATGAGATCTAGGTCTTGCTTTGGATTGTAATTCACTGCATGATTTGCACAAGTCACTATCTGGGTACTCAGTTTCTACATGTGAAAACGAGAGGGAAGGATTAGATGGTTTCTAAGGCTTCCTATACCTCCAAGTATTCTATACTTGGAATAAAATTCTCTATTCCAAGGCTATCAACATTCTATTTTATTATAGTCTATATTCTAAGATTTAGTGTTCCAAGGCTCCTTCTAGCTTTGGCCTTTTATGTTTTAAAACTTTTTTTTTTTGAGATTTAACATTCTCTAATTTTATGCTGCCTTGAGATTGTGAGAGATGAGGACATAAAGAAAGTGTTGGTATCTTGTACTCAAGTACTTGATAAATATAAGCTTTAATATCCTCATGAGAATTCATGAAATCATAAAGATCATTAGAATGTGAACTCCATGAGAGTACAGATTGTCTTTTTTTTCTTTGTCTTATAGTGCAGCCTTAACTCAGGTCTTCGCAGATAGCAAACCCTTAATTTTCTATCTGTCTATCTATCTATCTATCAATCTATCTACCTATCATCTACCATGCTCTCTCCAAAGTTAGCAGTGATTTACATTTTTAAACCTAATCTATCAATCAATCATCTCTATTTAATTTTCTCTACTCTCTATCTATCATAAAATGTCTGACCCTAATAAAAATTCCTGGAGAAATTAAGAAATGGTTCCTACAAATTATCTAGAAACACAAATCAGTCACATTTTACATCAGTTTCAAAGGAAAAATAAAACTGGGGTTGTTACATAAACCAAAATTAAAAGAAAGTCAAAAGTTCACATATGGAAAGAAAAGAGCTAACTTTATAGAATTACTTGTAAATTGTGTTATTATGCCATAAAAACTGAATGTAGTCTTGAGCTTTCTTTTTAATATTTTATTTTTCCCAATTACATGTACAATTTCTGACATTTGTTTTTAAAACTTTAAGTTCAAGATTCTCTCCCATACATCATGTGAAGTTATGCAAAACATTTACATAAAAGTCATATAGCAAAATAAGATATAGATTTCCCCTCCCCCAAAAAAAATTCTCAAGAAAAATAAAGTAAAAAGAAAATGTCTGCTTCAATCTGTTGCGTATGAATAGTATTTTTTAATCTTCAGAATAGTTTTAGATTATTGTATTGCTAAGAATAGCAAAGTCATTCATAGCTGATCATCCCACAACATTGCTATTACTTTGTACACAGTACATTTCACTTTACATGAGCTCATGGAGGACTTTCCAGGTTTTTCCTGAGAGTATTTACGCATCATTTCTTATAGAACAATAGTATTCCATCATAATCACATGCTACAATTTGTTTAGCTATTTCCCAGTTGCTGGACATCCTCTCAATTTTCAATTCTTTGTCCTGAGAAAAGAGCTGCTATAAATACTTTTGTACATATAAGTACTTTCTCTTTTTTTTCTTAAAATCTCTTTTGAGATACATGCCAAATATATGTATTGTTAGGTCAAAGGGTATGCATGGTTTTATAGCACTTTAGACATAGTTCCAAATTGCTCTACAGAGTAGTTGAATCAGTTCCCAATTGCACCAATGATACATTAATGTCTCATTTTCTCTACATTCCCTCCAACATTTGTGATTTTCCTTTTTTGGCTCATTAGTCAATCTAATAATTATGAAGTAGTACCTCAGAATTGTTTTAGTTTGCATTCTTCAATCAAGAGTGAATTAGAGTATCTTTTCATATGGTTATAAATAGCTTGATTAGTTCATTTGAAAACTGTTTATATCTTTTGATCACTTCTCAATTGGGGAATGGCTCTTATTTTTTATAAATTTGACTTAGTTCCCTATATATTTGAGAAAGGAGACTTTCCAATTCCAATAGACATGATAGAAAGTGCCATCCTCATCTAGAGAGAGAAGTATGGAGACTGAATATGGATCAAAGAATAGTACTTTTACCTTTTTGTTCTTTGTTTTCTTCTTTCCCATGTTTTTCCCCTTTTGATCTGATTTTTCTTGCATAGCACAATGAATATGGGATTATACTTAGAAGAACTGCACATGTTTAATTTATATTGGATTACTTGCTGTCTTGGGGAGGAAAGTAAAGAGAGGGAAAAAATTAGGAACACAAGATTTTGCAAAGGTAAATGTTGAAAACCGTTTTTACATGTATTTGGAAAAATAAAATATTATTAAAATATCCAATAGAAAGAAATGGAAATGACACCTTTTTCAAAGAAATTTACTTCCAAATTCTTTTCACAATTACTATTGCTAACTTTGTTTCCCCCTGTTTATTCTAGTCTCTTTTTCCTTTTACCTGTCCTTCCTCAGAAGTGTTTTATTTCTGACTAACCTCTCCCCCAATATGTCCTCTCTTCTATCACCCTCCCCCTTTCTCATATCCCCTTTCCCACTTATTTTCCTGCAGGATAAAATACATTTCTATACCCATATCGGGTGTGCATGTTATTTCCTCTTGAACCAATTCTAATGAGAGTAAAGTTTCATTTCCCCTCTTCCCCTTCTCTGTAAAAGCTTTTTCTTGCCTCTTATGGAAGATTATATGTACTATTCCACTTCTTCCTTCCCCTTTCTCCCAGTACATTCCTCTCTCACCTGTAATCTTAAGTTTCATGCTTCCACATGACCTGAATTTCACTTTTTAAATGCTATGGAAATGAGGAGCAAACTCTGAGACAGCTTGGCCAATACATTCTTTAGGGAAAGAGAGAT